>NC_056732.1:985795449-986122134 GCF_019279795.1 Protopterus annectens | reverse complement strand
TTGGTCTTGTTATCACTCACATAAACTTTGGACTTCTCTAAAAGTCCGTTTACAGAAATGGGTTATCATAAATCCACCCTATCATGGGAGACTGCATTACTACACATACCAAATATATATCTTTCCAAATTGGATTCACAAGTACTAATATACATATGTTCACTTATAAAACTTTATATCACCCAAAATTGGCTGGACTGCATCAAATTGAATTGGAATAATTTCAAAACTTTAGCCTGCACATATATTAGTGCATGAAAATGATAGTGAGAAGTCCCAAGAAGTCGGCACAAATTAATAAAGCTATAGAAAAGGTGTTACATATTATTTATAGTGTATAGTTGGTTACTCTCCTTGTGGAATTCATAGACCTCAATCTCCCTTATATCTATATACCTGTTTCATTTTAGATCTATATCCAATTTGAAGTATTCTTAGGTTAACATTAGTATAAGTTGTAGATAGTTATTGTATGTTCTTAGACTGCATTGAGATATAAACATTTATCATACAAAATTGTGTGATCATATACATCTCCTAATATTTCATTTTTTTCTTTCAATATGTATTTTAATTCTGTTGTTGTATATTTATTTCAATGTCTGAAAATTCAATAAAAAGTTTTTTGAAAAAAAAAAAAAATGTATGTATCCATATAGTATATGAATACATTAATAAAAATGTTAACAATGACTGACTGCTGTATAATTCAACCATGTTACTATGGAAGAGATCAAACGTTATCTAGACAAAGCTTTGAGCTTCAAAATACTTTTAATGGATACATATTCGTTTAACCCTGGTGGAGAATATGCTAGGGTTCTTATTTGCCAAAATAATTCTTGTTCTTTCAAGATGAGCTGCCAAGGCCCACCTCTTGGATCACATTGTATTTGATATAACACAAGGTATGCAAACCTGTGAGTTGGGTGTTCCATTATGTGCTTAGCTAAGGCATTATTAATGTCACCCTTAAGTATACTATACTAGGGCTCGTATATTCTTTGTTTGTACTTTCTTTCAGTTTTCCCAATATAGTAAGAAGGACATGAGTCGCAACTTGCAACATAAACTACTCCTTTTGAATCACAATTGTATCTGCCATTTATTATGTATGATTTATTCCTTATACCTATAGAAATACCTGTTTTAATAAACTTACACTGTGGGCATGCACCACATTTCTTCATACCTATGAGATTAGGTTGTGTCCTCTTTACAACTCTATTACTATTTCCTTCCAATATATTTTTTAAATTTGATCCCCTCCTATAGGTAAACCCGGGTCTTATACCCAATGTTTTAACAATTATGTGATCCTCTAAGATAATAGCCCAGTTTTTGATAAAAATTTCTTTGATTTTTCTATGGTCAAGGGAGAAAGTGAACAAAAAGTTCAAACTCTGGTTATTCATTTTACTTGATTGCCCTCCATTTTGTATATCAGTTTGGGCTAGTATACCAAAACTGTTGTTATCACCCTTTCTTGAATCAAGGGGCTTGAAATGCCCTGTTTCCCTCCTTTCCTTAACTTCAAGGATGATGTTAGTTAAAAGGCCATCAAGATAGCCACTTTTGAGGAACATCGATTTCAATTTTCCACATTCCTCAAAAAAATCTATATCATCAGACACCATCCTTGCTGCCCTTACCAATTGGCCTTTAACCACGACCTTCATTTGGTGGTAAGGGTGGCAACTTAAAAAGTGTAAAAAAGCATTTGAATGAGTTTTCTATGAATTGTAGTTTTGTATTGACGTTTGGTCATGTCCTTTGTTACCTTAACATCCAGGTATGTGATACTATCTACACCAACATTATAAGTGAATTCAAGGAAATTTGTCATGGCTGTGATACTAGTTATAAAGTTGTCTATAAGACCTACCTCTCCCTTCCAAATAAGACACATGTCATCTTGATATCGAGTATACCAAAGAACATTTTCCTGGAACATGTTGTTCTTAAACAAACAAGATCGTTCCCAGTGCGCCATAACACTATTAGCAAAGCTCGCAGCACATGGTGATCCCATAGCCACACCAGTGTTTTGTAAAAAGATTTCCCTATTAAACGTAATATAGTTATTTGATAACACAATGTCAAGCAATGTCTCCACCAAATACACTTTATTATCATCTGCTTTTTTATAGAGCATGAACTCCCTTGTCCATGCTATACCTAAAGGCTGCGGGATGACTGTGTAGAAATCTTTTACGTCGATAACTACAAAAGTATAGTTGTCACTATATTCTAATTTGTTTATATTTTCCAAAAAGCTCCAAGAATCCTGACATATTTGTGGCTCCTCACTCAACAAAGGTTTTAAAATATTGTCTATGAGTTTGGCACATGTATAGGTTATTGAACCTCTACCATCCACAATGGGCCTGAATGGAGGATCCACTAAACTTTTGTGTAGTTTTGGTGTGCCAAAAATTGTTGGAATTCTGGGAGCCAACATAGACAAATACTGGAATATATCAATATCAATAGATACTTCCAAAAACAAGTCGTCCAAGACCCCCCTGATTTTTTTATAAGCCATATTGACTTCATTCTTACTGGCATGGGTGTAAGTATCTGAACCTAAATAATGGCATATTCTTCTTTCATATTCTGATTGATCCATAAATACCTGTAATTACACACATCAGCATGCAGGACATGTGGGGCTGAACAGCATGCAGGACAACTGTAGTCAATCCCTGTTACCAACATTATACATAGCTGTGATGCATGGCTTCTGTTTGTAGGTGATGGCCCTCCCCCTGGATCCCACTGCACCCATGTCCACAGCATTGCTGTGCATCTGTTCAGCACCCTGGCATGTACTGTGCACCATACCTCATGGGTGTGCACACCATTGCAGGATGTGTCTGTGTGTGTTAGGTGTGTTTCCACTGCTGCTCACAGCCATTGTGTGTTCCTAGATCATGTGTGGACACATGTGTTTAGTGACTGCGTGATATGCATTCACATAAGTCATCATCAGTGGTGCATGTATGAGTGGTAGATTACCATTAGACCAACCAGAGAGACATTGTACTACTGTACCTATGGTGAGTGTAGAGACCATTATTGACCATGATTGGGCCCTGGCTGATGTTGCCTGTGGTACACATAGGTTCATAGGAGAATACTGTTCTAGTGGTCCTGGGGCCTACATGAGCCTAGCCACAGGGGTTCCCTGCCATGCACCACCCACTAATGTTATTCCCCTGTGCCCCTGTCAGGCTGTAGCGCACACATGCTACCCAGGGTGTATTCCACATTCCCCAGCCGATTGCCAAGTGTTTCTGTCAAGGGGGCCAATGAGTAGCATTGCCTGACATGTATGGGTAGTCCGTTCCAGAGTGTGGTGATTCCCCAGGACAGGGCCCTCTCCCTCCAGTATGTTCTGTGTAATGTATTGATTAGGTTTAGGACCCTGGAGCATGTGTTAGCAGAGGGAGTGGGATGTTGTTATATGTAGCATGTTCAACTGTTCTGTGTATGACATAGCCATGTATGTTGGGCAGATGTCAGCTGTGCCTGGGCAATGTGCACTGGAGTGTAGCCACAGTTGTCTGAGATGGACTGTGTAGTGCATGTGTTTGAGGCTGGTAATCCCATTCGTGAGGTGTGTGCTTTGTCAGTGCACATGTACTGCATGCATTATGTGTAGGTATGTTAGATGCGTACATGGCCTACACCTTAGCTATGACATGCACAGTGAATTGCCAAGAATAACCTTAAACCATACTCACCGGCATCTGGCCACTGCCTTGCTGGTATCCCAGAAGTACCTACATTGAGATGGGATAGAGTTGATGTCAGTGGCCACAGCTGTGGCATTGCTACAGGGTGGCTGCAATATTACAGTACATCAACAGTTAAAGTCCACAGTACTAAAGTTTATGCATTACTGCTTATCGGTACTACACAGCAACATACCCCACATCTCACACATGCATGGTCTACTGATATGCCCTGGAACCTTACCTGCATGCTCAATGTGTGGTGTGTGAGTAGCACCCACCTCCATGACCGTATAGGTCTGGAGCACTTGTGAGTAAGGCAGGTGCTACCAGGCTGATGAACAGCTCCGATGTTATGACCCCCGCCCATTGCAAGGTGGTCACCCTGCATGGCAGCAGCACAATGTCGTACTTGCTGGAGTAGGTCTCTACAATGGTGGCGGACCTGCTCATAGGTTCGGTTGTGCAACCCCACCTCATTCACCCTACAGACCACATCAGTCCACATGGTTGTTCTCTCCTGCTGGTCCATGCTTGTCCATGAGAGAGCAGCTGATAGTTGTGGATGATGCTGGAGATGATGATCTCCTCCTCAGCAGCACTGTATGTGGGGTTTATTGGGAGTGCAATACTCCCTGAAGGACATAATGATGGAAATATGTCTGAGCAACTCATATGTCAAGTTTACCATAATACAATACACATATCAGTCTCCCGCCACCATATCAGCTCTAACATAATGTTCACACTACGCTAGTGGTATGTGTCTGGTATGTGTACCATTGGGTCATATATTGTATTGTACAACACTTTCTGCTATGTGGTTATAGACATGCTCCCTGTGGGGACACTAGAGTTGCAAGGCTGTTACATGGTATTTCACCTGCATGCCATTGTCACTGCCACTATGTTTCCAAATATGCATGTGGTAGGCCTGCTATGTGATTGCTACACATCTGCCATTCTGTAGTATTGGGCTGTTGGACATGTTCTGGGATTTTGTGGACTATTACAGCTCACATATGTTCCATGACAGTTACACACCAGTATGTGTAGGAGTTATTTGCCAGCAGGAACACCACTCCAACCTAATGTGCACATTACCAGTCCACATCACATCAGTGGCCCACCATGGAACCTCATTTCCTACTTTTCCATCACTACCTTCATGTGGAACCACCTCAGGGGATGGTGTCCCTCCTCATGGAGCAAACACAGACATGTGTCTGTCACTCAGGTAGATTGCGGGTATTGGGCATGGGGAGATCCACAGTGACATGGGGTATGTGCTACATCACCTGGAAGCATTCAGTACACATACACAAGGTTCAACATGCGTGTCCCTCCTGCCCAGCACACAGCCCAGGCACCTTTATGTCCATGTAGATGCTGTCATGACTGTCCATGGGTGGGCACCATGTTCCCTTTGTTCCCTTGTGGGAGCTCAATGACCTCCATATTCAAAATGTAATTACCCGTCCACAGTGTTTAACCACCACATGTGTCATATACCAGCCCTGTATGCTGTCTTGTTTGTCACCCAACCAGACCTACATACCAATGTGTGCCTAATACCCTTCACCAACATATATATCCCACCATCCCATACAATTGCAATGTGTTCCCAACATGGGTTACACACCTCACTCCACACTCCATCTTGCAGCCATGTACTGGTGTGTAGGTATGTTGTGTATTGATGTGTAATGTTCTCTCACACATGTCATGGCAGGGAAATGTATTGACATGTATACACACACATATATATATATATATATATATATATATATATATATATATATATATATATATATATATATATACATATATATATATATATATATATATATATATATATATATATATATATATATATATATATATATATATATATATATATATATATATATATATATATATATATATATATATATATATACACATATATATATATATATATATATATATATATATATATATATATATATATATATATATATATATATATATATATATATATATATATATATATATATGTATGTATATATCCATATGTGCATATATGTGTAGATATCATTTTGTGTTATTTACCTATATAAATGTATAACTGTCCGAAGTTCTGTACACATGCACAACAGCTGTGACTATGTATCAGACATATATGTATCTGTATGTGGGGTGCATACGGATATCTGGACCACACTCATGTACCCTCTTTACTTCTCAGTTGAACTGTTCTGCCTTGCTGCAACACAGACAGGTGTCACATGTGAACACAGACTAACATTATGGGGGTATATATGGTGACAGACTTTAGATAAGCATATTATACTGTTATGGCAGTTGGGCATGCTATGCTACACTTTAACGTGACTGTTCTGCAGGTGGTGTGGTCTCGCACCCATGTTTCTATCATGGTGGTATTAATGCCCCCTCCAGCCATTGGCCACAGTATGTTACAGGACACAGATATCATGGGTCATGTCTTTGCCATTCACTGCTGGTCTGCACATTTGACAGGCATGTCCCACTGCCCACAGGGACTGATACTACTGTCCAGTGCAGTTGTTGAGCACAGCATAATTACAGGAACAAGTACTGATGGCACATATACATCCTTTCACAGTATACATCCTATTATTCTCTGCCATATACTACATGCCAGTAAATGCATATTTGTTCCACATACCTGTTATGTTGTTTCTGCTTTTACACTACCCAGAGCTTTGTGAACTTTCTTGACATTTTCTCTCTGTCTCTCTCTCAGTCTCTCCATTAGAGTGATTGAGCTGGTTTGAATAGATTGCAGCATGGTTTTGTAGGTATTGCACATGATCAGGTGGTGGCCTCTGCACTAGTCAGTGTCCACCAGTTGCTAATTGCATGCAGCCTGCTGTGTAGTACTTCAGATAACCACTGTCATGTCAACCCTGTACTATCAATTGCTGCCTTCTGTGGATGTTGTCCCTTCACCTTTACAGTATGGATGGCATCCTTCCTGAGTGTGGACATCAGTGTTACAGACAGCAGGTAGCAATGCATCTTACAGCAGAACCTGCAGACACAGGCCAAATCCACATTTGGGTAAGGGTCCAGACCTACAGACAGCGTGAGTAGTGTTGTGTGCAATGTATCCTGCTGTTCTTACAGGGTTTCTGTGTACATGGTACCTTTTCATGGAATGTTGTCTGCCTGCATATCTCTCAACTGTGGTCCAATCCATATGATACCAGGGGGATTGACTGTTAGGTTTTGTCTGTGCACCACACAGGTATTGTCCCAAATATATCTGTGGCATTCTGTCTGTTGAGTGCTATCAGTACAAGGCTACATCCATTTATATTTCAATGTTGTATCACTTCATAAGGCTATGCTGCAACAAATCCTTTAACACCAGCAATTTTCAGGGTGTATAACAGCAATAATGCAAATATGGCCCTATGTTCTTGCCTCTGTCCTCCATATATATGCCAGTCTTTGTCCTGCTGTGATACAGGAAGGGTTGTTAGGTAATGGGCTATCATTATTTATCGCTAGCATTACTGATATCATCCCAGTCATGTCATGGACTCCCACACCAACTGTTGGGCCATGTCCATATATATGGGGGCAACAGCTAGAGAACACATATGTGCCCTTGTACATTCCTGAGGTACATGTGTGGTACACAGTGTTCCTTGCCCTTGTACAGCCTTTTATGGGAGGGGGTGATTCTGTGCCATTAACCTAGGCTATAACACCTTTTCAGTGATATAACTGTTAAGAATAGGGTCATTCAGTGTGATAGTGAGGTGTTAGGTTAAGCAATGTTATTGTACAAGATACTCTGACATTAACACAAGTGCTACTTTCCCCCCTAGGGCTTGCCTACAGGGTGTAATTGGAGGCTGCTGAACTACATCTGTAATTGTTGATTGTTACATATCCTGAAGGCAAATCCTGTTCCTACTGTTGTACTAATTGAAGGCCTTGGCCTGGACAGCATAGTATGGTATATATACACATTGCTTGCATCTACTATTTTTTGTGGACCTTGCATTCATGACTGATTACATATTTCAAACCTTATGTGGTGTCAGTACTGGCATACATTATTGTATAGTACAGGAATAAAGGTTATCTATGTATGCATACCTGTGTGTTGTGTCATGTCCTTTGAATTGTGGGTGGGTATATGTTTAATGTCAGTATTCTCATTTGTGGGAATGGTTGCCACACTACACATTTCACAGGTGCCAGTTGAAGGGCTTGTGGCTGAGAGATATACTTTGCACATAGTACTTCCACACTACTTCTAGATATGTATGGCTACTGATACCTTTTGTGTGTGTACATGTGTATGTACCTATATATATCTCATATGGCTATATATATATATATATATATATATATATATATATATATATATATATGTGTGTGTGTGTGTGTGTGTGTGTGTGTGTAGATATATACATATGTATCTACAGATATATACATGTGTATCTATAGATATATACATCTGTATGTGTATATATATATATATATATATATATATATATATATATATATACATACTTATGAACATATGTATGTATCTATATACAATTGCTGTTATATGATTAATATGTATATCTACATATAGTTGCCTATCTGTCTACATTTACAGATATATATCTGTCCATATGTCCATGTATGTTCGCCTCATATTTTGGCCTGTTCCTCATTCACTTGGCAATTGTCATGGATGATTGCAGCATTGAAGTCAGTAACTAGTGGCAACACTTTTGTGTCTCAGACTTCATCTCCTTCTACATATGTGTTCTGATACATTTAACTGTGTAACTAGCAACATTTTAAGTGTAACAGAGCATTAGTTGACATATATCCCTATTTGTACCCACAGTGTGGCATACTTTGTCCAGACTTCTTGCATTAACAGGTTATGTGGTGTGATAATAATACATTTCCAGTACTGTTGACTGCTTGTGCTGCAGGATATGTTTCTGAAAACTTCAAGTTATGTATATCTGCCATGGTTTAGTGGTATATCACTTTGTGTATGGAGTGCAGGGTCCTGGGTTTGAGCCTTGAAGAGGCAGTTATTTTGTTGCTGAGCAGAGCAAGGGACATTGGCTACAGAGTGATTAAGGCATTTTTAAGCAGTTGTAAGTGAGTTTGCATGAATTTGCACGAAGGTAAGAACTGCCAACCTCCGCTTATGTTTTCTTGCAGTCATTTAGCTGCAGATTTCTCAACCTGTGTAGGCATAGCTTACTCTCGTGCAAACCCACGCAAACCCGCTTATCGCTGCTTAAAGGTGCTTACTGTAGCTTACCCCTGTGCTAATTCCCTTAAAAGAAAAGAAAAAGGGGTTGATAGGAAAGTGGTGAAAAATGGGGCACATAGAGGAAAAGACAGTAAGGAAAATAGCTAGGTATGTGCAGGAAGGGTATAGGAAAGGTCCATAGCTGCCCATTTCTTCTACAGCAACAGCTGTGCATATACACTATATTTGCAGGTACATTTGGATCCTCAAACCCCTGGGGGATGGGTGAGGACAACATATATTCATTGTGATGCCAAATAGACCAGATTACATGTGTCCAGTGGACACATGTGCAAAATGGACAGCTATGTATGGGGCAACTTTTTTTGTGGGAAGAGATTGCCCTTTATTTTCTTTTTTTCAGGTGAGAGTGGGATGTTGGGGAGGGGTAGTAGGTATATTTGGGGAGGTATGTTAGGCAGGTTAACAGACACGACACACAAGACGCATACAGGGCCGGTATATGACACATGTGGGGGGTAAACACTTTGGACAGGGAGGGGTGTTTGGAAGTCGCAAGCCTATGAGCCCCCAACTGGAAACATTGGGACTGAGGTCCCCACCCATGGGCAGTCACCACTGCACCTTCATGGCCCCGAAGGTGGCTCTGCTGAGGGCTGTGTAGGAGGGGCAGGCTCACCCTCTAATAGTGCCACTCGGCCCTCAAGCTAGTGTACCTGCTCTCGATACTCCAGATCGAGCTCCTTATGCACCACGGCCCGGACCTGTTGATGGGTGACAGGTTCCCCTCTGCACCCTCTCTGAGGGGGGGGTGAGCCCCATCCCCTGCAGCGGTTCAACCTGAAGGTGGCGCAGGACCCACAGAGGAGGAGGTCCCAGGCTGGGCCCCAGATGTGCTGGTGCCCGGTGCCATGGCCAGCTGAGGTGGGACAAGTGGGTCTGCTGGGACCGGCCTTCTAATATGAGCTGTGTTGTCACAGGTTTATGACAGGTATGGGTTAGTAACAGTCAACAACATTCAGGATTAGTTATAACAGCATGCATAGGTATTCCCATTAACCCGACATACCAGAATTAACACAGTTGCAGAGCAGGCAGATCACATGCATATATGGAACAACAGTGGCCATTACAGGAGCATGCAGGTTTCACTGATGAAAACATGCCACCAATATGGGTGTATTTTCACATGGCACATGCATAGAAACAAATGTGAATATTTATAAACCATTAGGACATATGTCCCAACAATAGGTTAGAGTGTACACATACCAGTTGAGGAGTGCCATTGGGTTAATATGCACATATGGTAGGGGTGAGAGAGAGAGTTCAATTAACAACTAATATGTCCTTGAAGTTTTCACAACATTCTTAGTTACTGCAGTGGTCTTTCCCTTACATGTACTATTACACTACACAATGGCCTTATATTGTACACTGGTATGTTTATATATTATTATATACTTGACCTGTGTCTTACATACAGGCGTGACAGGCTGCAGGTGTTAATGCAACATATGTTGAGAATTGCTCTCATACTCTTTGGGTAAAGTGCTAAAATGACAGGATTGTTTCCATATACAATCTCTGACTATGTACATGTTTGAATATCAGTTATATGTGATTGACAGCTGCCTAAATTTCTTGGAACATCACACTGGATTTTCAGGGGAACAGGGTATCAAGCTGGTGATAAGAGCCATTTATCTGGACATGCTGGACAGATTGGAACAGTTGTGGGGTATGAATATGCATACAACTTTCAATTTGAACATTCTAGCAAATTCCGTACAGTTGTTGGGTGTAATTATGCATACAGCTTTCTATCTGAACATTGTATCAAAATCTGTACAGTTTTGGGGTATGATTATGCATACAACCTAGTAGCACTCCAAGAAGTCAAACCTCTGCTGTGTGTGACAAAATATTATAGCTAACATCACAGTACACTGTACTATCAGGGAATTGATGTATAGCTTTCGACTGTTTTCTAAGTCTCCCTAACTTGTACAATATAACTGACTTTTTGGCACTTCCTACATTGTTATGCAGAACTTCATGCCCATTTTATCTGCATACCACGGTGTGAGTGACACAGCTTAAGATACAACAGTACTATTTATAGTATGGAACAGATCGCCAACATATGTGAGAAGAGTAAACAGAAGCACTCCAGGGGTTATACCTTTATTCACAGACTATTGCACATTTATTTCTACTGGTACAACACTTTCTAAGGCTCTTATATTTATTTGTTATGACAGTACATGCAGACTGATTACTAACCTGCCTCGCGACGCAGTCTTGGTAGCCTAGCATCATGGGCTTGCTGGTTCGCAGCCCGTTCATCTGCAGCTGTCAGAGAAATGCAGTGATATTTAGCCATACCTATCCATAGTATACACAAGCTAGGCAATTATTTACTGCTTAGTACAATGAGTACTTACTCAGTCCTGGGGCATTGGGCATCTGCCGAGACTCCTGGATCCACTGTTCCAGTACATTCCCCCTCCACCGCTTCAGGTCAGCATGGTGGTGCCTGACCTGCTCACCAGTCCGGGGGATATCTGTGGCACTGGTGAGGTCACAGGCGAGACTGTCCCAGGCCTCCATTTTATACTGTGAGCCCTGGTACTGGCCCTGCAGTAGTCTATGATCATGGTGTTTTACCAGGATCCATACCATGATTTTTGACTCCTGAATGCCCCAGCGCTGCACTCTAAATCAAGTGCCTTCACCCACACCAGCCATTCTGCCTGCAGTAGGAAGCTACAACCAGTTATGAGAAGTATTCCCACCTGTGGGGTTTAAATACGGCCATTTTCACGCACGTTCCCATGATTGGCCAGTTTTGAAAAGGCTAAACTATGGGCACACCTGCTTACATAAGGCTGGCACTGCTTAAAGAGGTTTACCACTAAGCAGATTGAATTGGTTCAGCTACACATTGCTTACACTTCTTAACTTGAGCTGTGCTGCGGTTAGCATTGCTTAATAGTTAATTAGCACCATATTTGCCATTTAGCAATGATTTATTCTTATTACATGTTATATATGTGTCTGGTATCCATGATTCATGTGTCCATACACCATATGAGGATCTGGGGAATTCTACACTTTATTACAACCACACCTCAGATCTATGCTTATTGCAGTACTCCAGTTCACATATTTATGTTCTGTGACAGGTTATCCAACATCACACTGTACATAGATTCAGTTCACATGTTTGGTTTGACTTTCCTGCGGTGAGGATTAGTTGATACCTCACTCATATTTATTGCTAGGATGGCCTGCGGGTTAACTACTGTGACTATAGTGTACAGACTCCTGAGTTTGAGCCTTGCAGAGGCAGTTTATTTTTTTGCTGGGTAGAACATGGGCCATTGGATCCAGAGTGATTAAGGCACTTTAAAGCAGTTGTGAGTGGGTTTGCATGGATTTGCACGATGGTAAGCACTGCTAACCTCTGGTTACAGTTTCTTACATTCAGTTAGCTTCTACGTTGCTTAATCTATGTAGGCAATGCTTACCCCCACGCAAATGCACTTAAACACCCTTACTACTGCTTATTTTTGCTTAACCCTAGTGCCTTATTCATTATGACACTAACACTTCACATGTGCATTTAATGCAGTACTCCATTTCACATTTAAATGTTATTATGTAGGTTATACGGCAAAAAATATGTCTATATGTTAATATACAGATTTCACATGGAAAATAGAAGTAGTACTGATATGTGCTGCAGTGGTACTCGAACTGGGAATGCCTGTTCGTTAGGCAGATGCTCTAACCACTACACTATTGCTGTGCTGCTTCATTTGCATATATATTCCTTGTTATCCTCTTCAGCCTTTTCAGCTGCTTTAACCATAGCTAAGCGATGGGCATATCCGTGCACCTATGGTTAGCTGTACTGGGGGTTTTAAAAAAAATTAAATAATAGGGTTTCTTCATTTTATTTGACTGTACTGTTGCTGTTGAACACATGGGGACTGTTGGTGGGGATATGCGGACACTTATGAGCAGTCTCGCTCATTTATTTACACATACTTCTGTTCTACTCTGCAGGGATATGTTTATTCTGAGAGCTCTGCTCTCAGACATGGCCCCTGCACTCATTCATGCTCCGTGTAGCATTAGGAGTTCAGGCAGCGCGCCGTCATTAATATGCATGGCGCTGCTGTCCTCCTCTTAAACTGCCGCTTCCGTGCAGGACTAGATTAGTCCTGCACAGAAGTTTAGTAAATCCGGGGGATAATGTATAATGTGCATTAGTGGAAAATGTTAATATGGTTTGTCTTCTTTTCTGTTAATGCATGTGTTCCTTTGTCTTAAGTGATATTTTAATAAAGGTGTTTTTAAAAAAATAAATCTAGCATATAGTACAGAATGGGGAGTTCATGCCATTAGGTAAGTGCATAAGCATTACATTTATTTATTGTAAGCAGCAAATCTTCACAGATTAAGTATCACTCTTTGGAGGCACTATATAATGAATAATGCTAGTGAGTGAGTATAATAATCACTGAACAGTAACTTTATATATTGCAAATTTCCAAATTAAGGATCACTCAAACCCAGAGCCGAGGAAACTGCTGGTATCACATAATACCAGAGGTTTCCTTTCTTTGTGATTGTGTGATCTCAGAAGTTGCTACATATAAATAGCAGAATGAAGAGCACATAACCCCACTTAAGGGTTTAGGGAGAACTCTAACACTTGTTTTATTTTGTTTTTGTGGCACTGTTTGGGGTAATGTGCTTTGCTGCTTAATGGGAGGGTAATTTTGATGTGCATGTTTTTTTTTATGGCTGGTCACTTAAGAAAGGCTTTTGATGAGTATTCAGAGGGATGGAGAACTGGTCTAATGGTTAAGGTCTTTATCTCACAAGTGTGTGGTACATGGCTTGATTCTGACCTTTGGTTATTAGCTAGGCTTCTAATAGCTTTGTATGCACCTATAAATAATAATAGATAGCTTAAAATATAACTTTAAGACAGCACATTTCCACTATAGGGATGCATGTCATTCTCCAAAGAAGGTAAAATTTACAACTGAGGAGCAGCAAACATGAGCAGATCCCAAAAGCTTTTCAAATGCATTATTCTAAAAACAAACTTGCACCTATAAAAAAGCTACTTAATAGTATCATCATCATCAGCAGCCCCATTTCTCCCTACATGAGGTCTGAGTATTGCGTCAACTGTCATGGACACCAACACAGACTCTTGGAGATTCCTACTGGGCAAAAATTGCATCGACCAAACCACTTTAAGTATTATCTGGGGTGGGGAAAAGTTGTATAGACCAAACCACTTTAAATGGGGTGCACAGTATCCTTTAAATCAGAAAACATGCATCACAGACTGTGTGCAATGTCAAGGCTAGCCACTAATGCTGCAAATGTTGGCTACACATGATTCAGTCAAACTGACTAATGTACCTTATCATCATCATATTAAACAGAAAATGTTGCACTCTTTTTTTTTGCAGATGGTACTCCCTTGTTTAAGCAATGCTCACCGGAGAAATGGTTATAAGCAACAAGGACCAGGCACATTATTTGACACTCATTCAATTATCTGAATTCTCTTGTTATTTTGATCATTTATAGATAAACTCTCATAAGTTCATAGGTTTATACTAGGCTAATGACCACCAGGGTCTTTGCAAGCCTAGCTGTGCAACCCAACCCAGTATTGCACCAGAGTTCCTTGGATGCCTATATGGTGGGGTATGTTAGTAAAGAGTTAGCTAAGGCTTATGTAAGGGGGGTGTTAGTTGGGGATTAATTTACTTACTGTCGACCTCTGTCCATCAGAGACATAGAGGCCAGACCAGGGGGGTGAATTTGCAATGTCCATCCAATGATGAAGGTTTCTTTAGAATGGGGTCAGAGATGAACTCTGCTTAGTGTACATGGGGAATTTATTCCAAACTGCAAGCATCCTTTGAGACACATATTGGTCCCTCCAGCAGAGTCTATTTATGTCACAGACAAAGTTCAGGGCCTTGGATCTAGTATTTCTGTTGCTGTTTGTCTTACAGATGTGCAAGACATCCATCACAGCTGAATGATAGGATGCCATATATGCTAGACATAGATCACCTCTCAGTAACCTGTAGAAGACTGAGTACAGTGACAGGACCTTAAGGTGATCTGTGTAGGACAGGGTATTCATACCCTGGGTTGTCCTAGAGAGGAATCTTCCCAAGCAATTTGTTCATAGGGAAGGTGCATAAGTCTGTAGAAATCTACCCTAAACCAGTTCACTCACTGCAAAATATTCACAATACTGTCATTCATGGGGTATCACAGTGGCACAACAGATAGTGCCATCATCTCACAGCAAGAGGTACCTGGCTGGGGGTGCTTCTGTGCTGTGTCTGCATGTCCTCACCTGTGTTCATGTGGGTTTCTGAAGACATGCAGTAGGTGGATTGAACACTCTGGTCATAGGTGTGAGTGTGCGTGGGAATGTGTAGTATGGAAGAACAACCCTTGCAGGGCTAACCACCCAGCAGTGTGAGCCTTGGCTGTAGATGATTGTCACTGTTGAAGTGACACCCCAACCCCATGTGCAAAAATGGGAAAAGGGGTTGTGGATGGATGGACTTTCATCCATAGGAATTACACATTTCTCTCCCGGAAAGTTGTTGCGTATTAACAGATCTAGTTCACCCATGGTAAGAGGAGGAAAACCTGTACAGACACCGCAGTAAAATAGGTCAATTGTCTTACATTCTGCTTTACTGCTTGTCTGCTCTCTGCAGTAATAAGTAGAATATAATGTTTTATGTGTAACACTGTTTTTGCACAATTTGGATGCCTGAAGCATTCATTTTAATCTGGGTCCCAATACACTTCATCCCTACTTTTAGCAAAGCATTCGGTAATGGCTTTTGCTAAGTGCTTTATTCACAACAAGTCTATATTTAGCAGCCAAATATGTTGCTCTGACCAACTTTGAATAATACAGAACACAGCTAATGATATTACAGTAATTATACGCCACAGCAGTAAACTGCAGCTTTTTAACCCTTTGTACAAACAAAAATGTTCATGACTCCCTGTTAAAGTACAGTCTAATCAGTGTGATCATTATTTACCTTTTATTAAGTTTGAAGTCTGACTTTTGTCATTTATTAGCTGTATGTCTAGTAATCACCATTTCTTCTTGAATGAAGAAGATGGGCTTGGGAAACAATGTGTCTTTGAAAAGTTCTTTATCTGAAAAAGTTGTGGAAAGTACTGTTGTGTAAGAAAACTTGCCAACATAGATGTTTGAATAGATCACTGTTGCAGTCGCCTTAGCTGTAAGGGTTATATCCTGCCAAGGATATAGCAAGTGGCCAGCATCCAAAGCTTTAGAGTACTTTTCATATACCCTAACTATTGAAGAGCTTGAGAAGAGACATATAAAGTTAGCAGTTAGGGTGCCACCTTCACAACTTTCTTTCCTTTGAAGTGCACTCTCCAAGTGGGCTTTGACTGATTAACAGTAGTCTAGCACTTCACAAATGCTGGGCAGATAAATAATTCATTTGTTCAAATAACTTAACAGAGGTGTGATAGTGAACAGTAAAGGTTCCTTTTTTAAATCAGAAAGTCCCCCCTTTCAGTGTTAGAACTGGTAGGATGACTGTAAAACCAATACTCTGAATTTTATAAACTATCTCAAAAGCATGCATTATTTTATATTTAAATGATCTGCCAGTTTAAATCCCTCACAGCACTGGAAAAGCCAGAGGGTGAATCTAAGGTCTGTTCTGAGGCCATTCTTGTTTACTAAACATCGATTCTTGGTGTGATACTCTTTTTGTGACTATTTGCATACTTAGGATTTTATCCATGGATTGGCATTTGGAGATCTTTGCAATTGAGTTACGGACTTCCTCAAATAATGCATGGGGGCAAGCATAGAGAAAATTCAAACATTTTTTATTTAACATTTGTTGACTGGGAATGTCTGACTAGGTTCCACAGAGCCTGTTTTCAGCAGAGGCCTGGGGAGAAATGCTCCAGATGCATGCCTTTGGAAGGAAACCAGAGTACCTGAGAGAAAAAACACACGCAACACAGAGGGGAGAACACATGCCACCCACACAGAAGGCACCCCCCGAACAGAATCAAACTGAGGCCTTGCTGTGATGTTAAACTGTTAAATGACTTACCCACAAACAACAGAAGTAATAAAGTAAAAACCTAGAGCATGTGATTTTTTTGGCTCTTCAACAGGTAGGAAAATCTGAGTGTGGGCCAGTTTCTTTAAAATTACTGTCCAGGCTTCCATGTTTCATTGGCTCTGTGCCAACTCACTCTCTTACCTTCATCTTTATGAACATTTTATCATACTGCATTATATTTTCTCATGCTTCCAACTAATACTTGTCCCACATTGACAGTAGGTCACTTTATAACACTTACCATGTGCACAATGCAGATACCTTCCTCCCACTGGTCACAAGCTTTGGGCATGTCAGTACCCTACTGCCATTCTCTACCTTAACTCACATCTATGTGTTTATGGCTTAGTGATTCATATATTGGTGCCAGAATTGCTCCTAATACAGGTCTTGAGGGTACTCAGTCTGATTTCTCTAGTCCAGAATACAAGGTTTGATTCCTTTCACCTCTCCTTGCTTTCTGTGTGACTCTAAGCAAGGTATTTAACCAAAGAGTGCTCTTGTGTCATCCTTGAAAAGGACACTTCTGTCCAGTGAGATAACGTGATCAACAAATGCTTAAAATAAAATCAGAAATCTTCTAAACAGACAGTCCTCATGGAATCTAGACAGTGAAGGTCTTTGTGTCGTCTTTAGGAATGAAGACTGAATGGACCAAATGTATCCTCCAATATGGATTCCCCCTCCTACCACAACAGATAAACTAACATATTTGATACTCAGCATCATGCCTCTCAACCCATTAGCACAAGAAATCTGGGCAAAGCCTAAAATAATGGCAGACAAAGGCCCAAACATAGGGACAGATTTTAAATATTGCTCTTATAGACTTAGAAAGTTGCTAGAATAACATAATTTGTTTTAGCATGCATTTTCTGAAGGAAATGAAGTCTGAAATTCAAATGTATGGCATTATTTAGTTATTTCAATCCACAGCTATTTGACAGAAAATCACAAGTGTTATGAGGAACAAGCCAAAAATATGGACATTCTGTGAAAATCTGGACAGTTGAAAGGCATGCTCAGCATTGTCAGCCACTGGATGTGAATTTCAACTCCCTGTCAGGCACAAGAATTTACCTGAAGTCTTACACTGCCAGGTGGCTAGTCCTGCTGAGGTAGTTCATCTGTACCACACATGCTCACATCTAGGGCTAGGTTAGAGTGTCCAGTCCACCTGCTATATGTCTTTGGACTGTGAGAGAAAACCAGGGCACCAGAAGAAACCCACACAAACACAGGGAGTACTTGCAGGCGCCATACAGAAGGCACCCCAGCCGCGAATCGAACTGAAGAACCTATTGCTGGGAGGTGACAGTGCTAACCACTGCACCACTGCACTGTCTGTAACTACAGAGAGTCATACTGTCATCTACTGGTCATGCTGTAAAATTACATCTAATGCATTCCATTTCATTTTGTCATTGGCTTATCATTCCTTCTCTGTCTTCAGTATACTTTTAACTTACCAGCAGCTGTTTAGCAATACTTCATAAGCAGCTATGATATTTTATACGGTGCTTATTTATTATCTTCTCTGCCTTTCAGAATATTCTTTAAGTAAAAGTTTCATATTAGGCAATCATCTGTTGTACTGAATTCAAACATGTATTTTTCCACTTTTAGGACTAAAGTAAGCCTATAGTTTTTATTGCCTCTTTTTCAGTACTTTGAAATTGTAAATCTCCTTTAAGAACATGAATTTGTATTTTCCTTCTCCTTGTGTTAATATTGTTCTTTCATTTATCCTGGTAAAGTTACATCTTTTTGCAAGCCTTTGGGGATACAAGCTGCAGTGTGCATACCACCTTCCATTAGCATGCCAGTCCTGACTTTTTGTCAGCTCGTCTTATTATTAACTTCAACTGCATGCAGCCTTACCTTCCTCCAGACATCTCTGTTTAGCATGTCTATTGTGGCTCTGCTTTTAAATCCTTCGTGTTTCACATTCCATAGAAAAACTGAATGTATCAAGCCTAGTTTTAGTCTCAGTTTCCTTCTCATCATTTATGAATAATTGTTTCTCTTCCTTGCTTGCCAGCCATCAAGCCATAGCCACAGCCATGAAGTCATAGTCACAGCCACAGCCATTAAGCCACAGTCACCAAGCCACAGCCACTGATACTATCACCCATTTATTGTCTTTTGTGGAACATGAGCATGGCCAACATCTAGACAGCCATCAAATTAGATGTTTCCATTAAGCCCTATCAGTTCTTTATAAATGTCTGCAAGGTCCGCTGGGGTGGGCATATAATATAGCTGTGTGAGAGACTATCACCCACTTCTGTGAATGATGCTATATCCTTGCAACACCAACCTACCTTGATGGGAGATGTTTCTGTCCATCAATAGTGTCCAGTGGGAATTCTTGTCCTGGAACACATGCTGTCAAGCCCCCCCCCCCCCCCCCCAAGAGAGGTGCTCAGACACTGCCTTATCATTCCTCTCCCTCCCCTGCTAGTTCTTTCAATGCTGAGGTTACTAATCAAGCCCAGGTCATCTAGGACATTTTCAAGGCTTCACCCATTTATATCACCGAAAGAGTATTTTCCTTCCCCTCAGTACTGCTACAGACTTTTTGTGTAGTAGATTTTGGAGCAATCTTGTAACTAGAAAATGAGTTATTCAGTCTACAGGATCCTTTCTGTGCTCTTTCCTAACAACTCATTAAAGGTTTATACAGATATATGTATGTATGTATATACTGGTCTGTTTGAAGATGCTTGTTAAGGTGCAATAGTAACACATGTAACGTCATTCATTCTTATGAACTTTTAAGACTCATCTAACAAGTACATTATTGCAAATGATCATTCAGTTATTCATCTATCTGTCTCTATGTCTGTCTGTCTGTCTATCTGTAGTGTCAGTGGCTCAATATATAACATGCTTTCCCCTTGATACTGGAAATTCAAAAGACTGTGGGTTCCATACCCACAAAAGGTAACTGGATTCTGTGTTTCAGTACTGACATCTCAGTGTAACATAAGGAGGTGCTACACCTTCAAATGTGACCCCTTTAGATGAAATATTAAGATGAGGTGTCATATGTCTGAGTTTGAGATACTTCATGAGGTTGTAAAAGATCCCATGACAGTCATCAAAAAGACTAATGATTTTGATGGTGCCTTGACAAAATTTCCCCTTGTCTGTATGAATACCATCAGAACTTGATAGCTGTTATAATAAGATAGCCAAATTCGCTACAACCTCTCCCATCAGAACACATCACTGTGAATGCCTAAAAAAAACTAATTTGGCTAGAACTACCACTACTACAACTCAATCAACTATCACTAGCCCACAAAATAATACATAACTCTGAAAACACCCCAGCCCTACAAAATCTTTTGCAACCATATACAACCGCCAGGTCCTTGAAGTCTAGCACATAAAACCTCCTCAAAGTAACCAAATATAACAATGAAGCTGGTAAGTCTGCCTACAGCCACTGCATAGCAAAAACCTGGAACTTCCCTCCTGCCCACATAACTGAAAACAAATCCCCATCACAGTTCAAGAAACTTGTTAAAACTCACTTTTTGAATAATTGACTGTGCTCCTGTATCCCCTCTGGCTAATGTCTCATTAGAACACTTCACCTAACTTAAGTAACTCTGCTAAGCCAACCAATCATAGTACTGTACCCACTTAGGACTGTTAATCTACTGCTCATCCCATCTCTCCAAGAGTTAGGGAAAACTACCCAAGCAATGTTGAGCTCTCCATAAGCAACTAAAACCAGGAGAAGACATTCTGTAAATCAATTTGTTATCCTTCTCAACTAAAACCAGGTGAAGACATATAGTGAATCAATTTGTTATCCTTCTCAAGTATAGCTAGCATCATCTGCTCTCTCGGAGCCTTATTCTACTTCTCTCTGCTTTTACTCTGATAGTAAATCTATCACAGGAATCCTAAACTTAGGAATATCTTCTAAAATGTAATATTATATTGTAGAGAATGAATGTATCCTATCTGTTAGTTAATATGTATGTCAAAGTCTCTTCTATGGAAATTGTATGTCAAAAGTCTGTCCTTAAAACTATGTTTTGTAAAAAATTGTTCTCTTGGAGCTTTTCTCCCCCAAGCCTCTGCTGAAAATGGACTTGTAATCCAGTTGGACTCTCCCAGTCAACAAATGTAAAATAAATAAATAAAGTCTGTCTTGAAAAGAAGCTACTGGACTAGTAGGAATAAATTGGCCAACAAAGCACCAATAAATATCTGCCACTAACTGGATATGTAGGCTGGTCTGTGGACTTACCAATGTGAGCAAGTACTTAGGTTCATAGGTTCATAGGTTCATAGGTAGGTACTAGGCTATTGGCCCTAGGGCCTATATAAGCCTAGCCAAAGGTACCCTGGCTTTCGCCACCCAAGAAAATTATTTTCCTGTGCCACTGTCGAGCAGAGCCACAGAAATGATCCCCCTATCTCCCATCCAATCATCAAGATTTTTCTTGAAGAGTGCATTCCTGTCAATTGTAGCATTCATATGTTTCATTCAGCCCTACATTTAGCCCCCTTCCAATTTCATTCCTCTTAGCATGATTAACTAAAGCATTTTAATAAAGTGAGTTGAAGAGCTGTGGTAAATGAAATTATGTTTAAGACCCCTTTTTAAATAAAAATACTGCCTTAAGCACTTTGTACTACATGGTATTGCAAATCACAGTAAAATGAGGGTGATCATTTAGATAAACTGTGATTTTTTTCAGTGAAACATAAAATTGGAAGGCATATTGTCATTAAATCAGCTTTCTCTGTTTGCACAAAGTTTCTGTGACATCAGTAATAAGGTGCCAACATCAATGGCAATGGAATCCTTTTTAAATGTGATTAAAACTTAAAAGTAAAAGAAAATCTAAACAAAAAGAAAATTCGGGACAGGTAAACAGATAAAAAAACACTAGTTATGCTGAAAGTGAAAAAAGGTATAAATGCAGAAAATTTATTTGCTGGATTTACCACAAAAGAATTAAAAGTCAAAGGACCAAATGAAAGTTCAGTGTTGTGGTCATGTAAGCAAAACCTCCAAGTTTTATTGTAATGCAACATCTAAAATGGCAAATGCATGCCACAGAGAATTATAAATATATTAGCATAATGTAAAATCCTGCATTATACCTGATTTCCATTTACACTTGGGGGTTACGATACTTACCATAATTTTGTCATTGAAACTGCTCAGAAATACATGCATACTAAATTTTCCTTCCATCTGAACTATAATTCCCATGTATTTCTCCAGAGGAAAAATGTTTTTTAGGACCCAGGATTTAGACTTCAGTTTTCCTCCCCTGCCTCTCCCTGACCGCCACCACTGACAGATTTATTCCAGACCCGGATCCAGCAATAGGTGACTTAGGCAGTCACCTAGGACTCACTGGCTGGGAGGGGCCCCTGCTGGCTCAAAGGGAAACTTCTGACCAGGCGACTGCCATAACATTTACTTTTTTAATTAAAAAAAAAATTACATGAGTCCTATAAGGATGACCTTTTTTAAGAACACCCTCTGTGTCTGTGCATCCATTGCATGCACCTGTTGCTTAATTCTTCTTTTCCATGTTTGTGTACAGATTTTAAATACTAGAAAAGACGTTTCTTACTGCCTGGACATTAAGCATGGATGACTGACATTCCATTCATCAGTGCGTGCTGCCTGGATGTGGAAATACACTTGCTGCCAAGCACAGATGAACAATATTCATAACATTGGCAAGGTGTGTGTGAAACGCCTTAGATAGGGATGGCAGGTGAGTTAATTTGTTCAGACTGAAACACTGTACCTTGGTTACAGGAGACAAGACCCTGAATTCTCTACACCAATTACCAAACTAATAAAACAAAAAAATATGAGCTTTAGTGCATTATCAGGGACTTGTGAGCTTCAGGGCATTTTCAACGAACTGTGAGCTTTAGTACATTTTCAAGGAATTGTGAGTTTCAGTGCATTATCAAGGAATTGTGAATTTCAAGGGAAGAGAAGCTTACTGCTGCTCATGCTAAGTCTGTCTTCGATGTGCAAGTGTTTTGTTTAGCAAATGGTCATCACTATTATGCTACTGAGGCTGAAAGCAGTGTTAGTAGCACAACAGGTAACCTACATGTTTTTGATGCAGAAGGCTGTGAGTTTTTCTACCACAGCATTTAGATGGATTACTGATAATATGTTGTACTTTAAGAACAGGTGGGGGAGCTGCAGTCCTGAATGTGTCCTCCCTTGGATGATATGCCTAGTTGATGGTTTGCCATTCATTCCCTATTGCAATATTACCAACTTACGTTTTTTATGTAACATAGAATTCTTTTTCTTCAAGGGCAGCAGGCACTGAATTAGTAGATGAAACACTGAAGTATAAAGTTGGTTACTAGCAGCAACCTCTTTGTTGTTTACAGATCTCTTTAATATGGAATTATTCAGATGACTTTTACTTCTGCAGAGATTGCACATATTGACTGATATTGTTGAATTGTAATGACAGATGTTTGAGTGCTCTTTTATGATTGAAATGTTCTGAAATGGGCAGTTTCATCATTATTGGTTCATATGTTTTGTTTCATTGCTTACTAGAAAATGTTTAAAACATATTTAAAACACAGTCTAACAAGAGGTGCTGTATTATACAAGAAATATAATTTAATACAATCAGCAAGGTGAATCAAAGAACACATACATGTATGCATGGCCCTAGTCATGTGTGCAAGGAGCCTATGGTTTGAAAACAGCCCAGAGGTAAACTTTATCCACCACTGGCCAGATGCATTTTCTTTAAATGTGAATTTTCATTCCATTTTGATGAATGTGAGTTTCAAGGACAGAGAAGTTTACCTCTAATGCGAAGGCTGTCTTTATTGTGAAACTGTACTGTTTTGTTTAGTAGATGTCTATCAGTGTTTGCGCTATCAAAATCAAAATAAAAGTTTTAAATTAAATCCAAATAATTGCAATCATTGTAGAAGTAGAGAAGAAAATAGCATGGACACTGAGAGGTTTGAACAGTGCTTATGGTAACTGAACTGAGGAGAAATAGCCAAGTAATGGGACACTGGCATGGCTGCTGGAGGGGGGGGCTGCTGCTGTGGGGGGCCCTATTTGACCATGATCCAGCTCGGATTTAGACTCGTGCATTGACAAACATTACTTGAAGTTACAATTTATCTGTGCCTTTGTATCTGAAATAATCAACTAAGTGCTTGTCATAGGTAACCATCATGGCATACCTTCCTAGAAAATTTTCAGCAGCTTCAGACATATGAGTTTTTATTCCTTGGTAGCAGCAGCAGGTTTGTGTGTCCTTTTAGATACCCTACTTGTTTGCAATTAATTTTCAATTCCCAAGCATATACATTTGAAATAGGACAGATAGTACACTTACAGAAGTAGAATTC
The DNA here is from genome assembly GCF_019279795.1 of Protopterus annectens. Taxonomy (NCBI): domain Eukaryota; kingdom Metazoa; phylum Chordata; order Ceratodontiformes; family Protopteridae; genus Protopterus; species Protopterus annectens. The sequence continues at coordinate 986,097,538 of NC_056732.1, read as the reverse complement.
TTCTGCACCATCCTCTTTCACAATAAGGATAAAGAATTAAAGTGCATGTTAATCCCAAAGCAGTGTTTGGATAGCATAAACAGCAAACACCAGTTCCAGCACTAAAATCATAAAAATATAACCCCTCATGGCCATATCCCTGTATTCTGTCTCCTACAGGCTTTTGATAGACCTCCTGCATAGTCACAAAACAAACAGTACCAGAATTATCCATTCTAAAGACTTAAACCTTGCTTGTGATATAAATAGGACCTGCTGGAGAGATAGATATATATCCCAGAGACTATCCCAACTGTGGAACAGGCTCCTTATCCATGTGAAGCAGAGTTCCACCATAACCCAATTCAAGTGCAACTTGGACAACTGGATGGGAAACTGGAAATTCATCCCCGGTTTGGCACCTGTGTCTCTAATACAAACAGGTAACCTGTAAATGGTTAATTTCCCAGGCCCATACTTACACTTATCAAGGGTATCAGAACTTGTCAGAGATTTGGGATGCATGATTAGGCTTAAAAATGTTTTTGTGGTTGTTAGCCTAGTAAACACCTACGAACCACCTACAAATCTTTAAATGACCAAATGACACTAAAGCAAAGCAGCTTTAATAGTAGACAGACCAGGTTTGTATAAGCAGTGTCCTCAGTGAAACCTAAATTAAAGACCAGCTGCTTAATTACACTGGATTCTTGGGTCACATGATTCCTAACAGTGTCAACAGTTCAAAAATGTGAACAAATAAGGTATATACTTGCAATAAGGAGAGTGAAAACTGTGTAAACATGAATTTGCATAAAGAATGGAACAATTTTTATATAATAATTAACTAATAATAAGGGGACATTTTTGAAAACATATACAATATCGAGTTCTATCTCTTTTTCAGGACAGAGTTGGGAGGAACACTAGATGATACAAGGACAATTTTAGAAATGTGACCTGGAGTCACTTAAAGTTAATAAAGTAACAAGTGAAGCGTCACAGTGCAGATTTTGCACAATAAGCAGTACAAAACTCTAATATCAGGCATTATTGACTGACTGTAATCATCCGTGACCTACAAGGGCAGGGCATTTGGGGGTGTAGTGCAAACTCAGGGGCTGGTATGAGGCAAGTGGTGTGCGCGTATGTGTGCTTGAGTGCACGTATCTGTGTGGGAGAGAAAATGGCGGGAGTGATACATGGGCTTGCTGCGTCAACTACCACTGGAAGTGCTGATCTGCGCTCACGGTAGTCAGGGATGATTCACAGTCAAGGATGATTCATTATAAATGGCATTATAAAACAGAAAGATCCCCTTTCAAAAGTGTTTTCATGGGTCCTACAAGAGGCAAGTCCTATCTTCCCCCATGCTAGAACTCAGTGAACCAGAATCATTGAATCAGGTCTTGATAAACAGTCTACAGTGAATCCAAACCCAGTGAAAAACAACTTGACTTAAATAAATGTTAACAATGCATGTAAGTAAATGTGTATGTATGTGTGTGTGTGTGTGTGTGTGTGTGTGTGTGTGTGTGTGTGTGTGTGTGTGTGTGTGTGTGTGTGTGTGTGTGTGTGTGTGTGTGTGTGTGTGTGTGTGTGTGTGTGTGGTTGCCCCCAGTACTAGTACTTGCCTCCCTTACTATGCTATATATATATATATGTATATATATATATATATATATATATATATATATATATATATATATATATATATATATATATATATATATATATATATATATATTATATATAGCTATATATATAATAATATATATATATATATATATATATATATATATATATATATATATATATATATATATATATATATATATATATATATATATATGTGATATATATATATATATATATATATATATATGTATAACAATGCATGTAAGTAAATGTGTATATGTGTGTGTGTGTGTGTGTGTGTGTGTGTGTGTGTGTGTGTGTGTGTGTATCAAATGAGAGATTTTGTATACTGGGATAGAGCAGTGATCAAACATAAATGACCGATTTCAGGCTTAGCCCAGGTTGGAGTAAAACCAAGTAACAATGAATAGCAGGCATAATAAGACAAATAATAAAACAGTAATATGTAAGAAATAGTTACTATAACAAGTTTAAATGAATTGTTCTAAAACTCTAAAAATAAATAGTAAAAAGACATTTCGTACAAATGTAGATATAAGTTCAGAGCCAGCTGTTACACTTAGTTGACTTGGTTAGATTACATACCTGTGCTTACGCAGGAGTGAAGATTAAAGTTGGTCTTTTATCGCCATCTTGTGGTCCTGTTGTAGATGACACTTTAAACATGAAAGCTGTAATTCCCTAAGATAATTCATGTGTGAACATTTTTCAGGGAGTGGGTAGAAGGGGTACATTACCCTTATTCTAGATACAGTAGTGTAAAACATTATTTTGAACTGATTATTCAGATATATGACATGAATAAAAACAATAGTATTTTTCTTTATTGTTCTAGTGTTTGGGAATACTGTCAAATTGGCCACAACAAACGTGTTTTCCATGCATGACAAGTTTAGTCTTATATAAATAACAAAAGAACAAGTTGACATACATGTGTGTGATACAAAGAAATGATAATAAGTCTTATAATTTTTCAGTAAGTTTATCCCTACACAGTACAAGGACTTAGGAATGACCTACGTAGCTTTGTCTAATAATAGTGTGTTGTCCAGGAATGTAAGTGAGGCTAGGAAGAACTGATACTTTTGGTAATTTTGACTTGCTCCTTATGTACATTGATAACTGACTCATTAATTATGGAGAAATGAGGAATCATGGCATTTATTATATGATACAGATTTTTATCAGAGCTAATCATTTTAATGCAACTATTTGTATATTTGCATATTCTTTTTTGTTATTTTTTCCTTCAGGTCTGTTATATAATCAAAGGAAATTAATGTGTTACCCTGCTAGGCTAGGTACATAAGCTTGTCATAATCTGGAAAAGGCCTATCTGGATCAGTATTCTATCATGGTTAACAAAGAAAATAACCAAAATCAACAGCAAACAAAAACAAAAAAATGTATTCACTAGATCACACTTAGTAAGCACTTTCGTTCTAATAAGAGCTTCATGGCGCTAAAGTGAAAACATTAATACCAACATAAAAAAGAAGTTCAGAATAATGCATACCTGGAATATAGTAGCACTTTATTCTAAGTCTCTTAAGAAGAATATAGTAAAAGGCAATTTAAACAAATTCGTAGGTAGACTGATGATGAGCAATTCTTTGATAAGGAATGTTCTTTGTTAGCTAATAGATTTATTAGTAGAGGCTTCCCAGGAATTTGGTAAGTGAGGTCTCAAGTGAGATTAAAAGTAAAAGATTTGCGGTGCCTGTGGTAAGAGAAGAAGAACAAAATGAATATTCCAATAAATATAACCTAATAATGCTTCTTAAATCCTCACTATACAAAGGAAATATTAAAAGAATTATTTATGAAAATTGGAAACATTTTCAGTGGATTCCCAGAAACTACAGAAAAGATAGGGTAAGCACCTCTTTTACTTAGAGAGGAACTAACTTAAAAAGATATTTTTCAAAAGACAGTTTTCTAAAACTAATATTGCCACCAAGGGTATATTTAAATGTTTTGGTTGTAACTACTATAAATATTGCTAGTACACAAATAAGCCTACTAAATTTGAAGATAAATGTTCCCGGTAGATTTGATTGGAAATCTTGATTTGTGGCATATGTTGCCTACTGCATTTGATGTATGACTTCATACATACGAAGAACAACAAGGGAATTATGTCACAGGATTTGTGATCATTTGCATGCTGTAGAGATAGATGATATAAAAAATACACTGGCTAGGCATGCTGAAATTTGTGGGGAAAAAAAAGTTTTTTTTTTAATTTTCTGTGGCCAACTATGTTAGGAATTTCAACAACAGATTTAAGGCTGAAGATGAGCAGGACTGGGAAGAATATTTGCGGCAGTTGAAATTAAATGCATCTTGCCTTCCAGGAATTAATGATAAAGAAAATGTTAAAATGTATTTAATGAAAAAGAACTTAAAACATTGGTTAAATTATTAGTCATTTGACCATTCATGTGACATATAAATTGCTGGTATTAGCATTTTCACTTTAGTCTGATAAAGTTCTTATTAGAATGAAATCATTTACTACGTGGAATCTAGTGAATATATTTTTATTTTTATTTGCTCTTGATTTTGGTTTATTTTTTAGTTTCAATAGTTTGACATGCTAAGGAGGTTTTTATTTGTATTAGAAGAACACTTACATTGGTATGTTTTTTCAAAGTGGCTTCTCAGTATCTGTATGAAGAAAGACTAACTTGGCTTTTTTTTAAATTGCTGAGGATGGTGGTTCCAGTTTGTTTGTACTGTTTGGTACATTATGTGCAGGTCTGAAGAAGTCACTTTAGTTTAAGGATATAAACATGATAGCTACCATACAACACAAAAAGACATAAGAAAAAGACTATACATAGTAATGAAAGGAGATATGCTGGGAATATGACAGAAAAGATTAAGAAGCCCAGGCAATCACCATTTCCAAATAAATAAATGCATGAAATCAAGATAAGACAGTATGAATATATCAGACAGGTAGCCTAGGGGGTATATGAAAAGGTATTATTTTACAGAAAGGGTGCTAGATGAAAGGCCCATCATTTCTAAAGAAGTTGTATGGTTAAAAGCAAGGCCACAATTCAGAAAATGTATAGGACAGATATAAATAAGTTCTTATAATGAACTGAATAAAACAGACTCTTAATTTTTCTATATATGTCATTTACATTTCTATTTTAATACAGCAACTATTGTGAGAGAAGTACCACTTTTCAAGGTGTTGTACTTCAGAACAGACAGTAAACAGGTCCAAACCACCTGGATTGGAGGTGCACAGCTGTATGTTATATAATCAAATAAAATGCTAGAGGAAGTGAAGGAATGTTTTAACTAAAATGAATATATTTACATAAAACATTATTCAAATGAAATACACCAGAGTAAGAAAATAAAACATCACAGTAAGATTTACCTTTATGTAATGATTACAAGACAATAGCCCCTGCCATTTCTTCTAGTAAACATACATTAAGTTATTTTCCTTATTTTCAAGCATCAGGAATTCTGGAGTGGAATCCTTCCTACAACAAGAATGATCCCTAAGTACAAAGTAAACATAGTTGCCTTCAACAATTGGCTGAATAGTTGATGTCATTCTAGAGGGATCCTGCTAGTGTTGGCATGAGATCAAATGAGTGATAGTCCAACTTGCTTTGCAAGGGATATTTTGCATTTCTCATTCAAAGGCTTCTGCAAACTGGCTAAAGTGTTTGTTTTCCCTTAGTGTTTTTGTAGGAAGAATCTAGATACTGGACATTCCAACACAGCAAATTCATTAAACCGCAATATGGACCACATTAGAGTGGACCTTCTTAACATCAGAAGTCTCATCAGCCAAATGACTGATCTCAGGACTCTCCTGCATTTAGAATATATCTATGTTCTAGAACATATCCACCCCCTTAAGTCTACTTTCATGCTGTGGAAAAATAATGAAGAAGGTAATACTGGATAAGTTATTGTCAGAACTGGATAGGTTGGGACTTGAAACCATATATCAGCATGCATATGTTGAAAATAGATCTATTACCACCTGTAACATGATGTTCCATAACAATATAATAACAGCTATGAATGAAAAATTGTGCTGTAATATTGATATATATATTTAACTTCAGCATTTGACAGGGTCATACACAAAACACTGATCAATAAATTAGTACAACTAGGTATTGATGTACTGTTGATAAGATAGATAGCTGCATGGCTTACAAATAGGACATGGCAAGTATCACACACCAACTGGACAGGTGAAATCCTTGGTTACAGTCAAGGTGTCCCACGGGGCTCTGTCCTAGGCCCTTACTTGTTTAGATTGTATCTTTCAGACCTTACTTTTTTCATCTGAGGTATTGTACACTCTATATGCTGACAACCTGAAATTGGGTAAACTGATTACAAGTGTTACAGATAAGGCATGTCTACAAAATAATTTGACTAAATTGACCATTTGGGCTCAGGAGAATAATATGTTGATAAATACATCAAAAACTAAGCATATGAGATTTGGGAAACATAAACAGAAAGGTGAATATATAATACAGCACATAGTGATTGAAACTGTAGACTCATTTAAGGACCTGGGTATATGGGTAGATTCAGCTATGAGTTTTTCTAATCATATCATCCGATTAGCTAATGATAGTTATAGAACTATAGGTTGTATAAAAAGATTTATAAAGTCTAAGAAATCAAACATAATGAAGTCATTGTTTGTTAGTTACATTAGACCCAAACATGAGTATGGAATAACAATATGGAAACCCTATAGGAAAACAAGCATGAATAAACTGGAAAGAGTACAGCAGAAGTATACAAGGGCATCCATGGATGTGAAAATCTAAGCTATTATGAAAGACTAAAATATCTGAACTTGTACAGTGTCTCTTACAGATATTTAAGAGGAGATCTTATTCCAGTATACAGAGCATTTAGGGACAACTACCTCTGGGAATGTTTGGGGTTATCAAAAAGTACTACAGAATCATCAGATAACCTATGTAGAAGATTCTATATGAATTAGAAGTGTACTAATTGGTTCTCTGACAGAGAAGCTGATGCTTGGAACAGACTAAAAAATTACATTAAAGCAAGTACTAGTTTATATATTTTTAAAAACAGCCTGGACATTTATTATGGGAACAAGTGTTTTGGTATATTGGCAAGCTAGAAGGGCATTAATGCCCATGCTTGAAACATTTGTATTTATGTATGCATGTATGTTTGTATAGTTACTGAGACTAGGTTTAAATATGAAGAAACCACTCCATCCATACCAAGGTTTTGTTCCTACCATGCCTTCAGTGGCATCTTCATATTTGTCAAGGATCATATGACCTCTAAACAGATTTCCAGTAACCCAAAATAGACTTTGCAAAACTCCAGAGCACCATAAATAGCATTTTGTTAACATTAGACAAACAAATGACCTTGCTGTTTTTAAAACCAACCTCAAGCTACATTTTAATCACACTAGAATCTACACTTCTATAAGTCTCCAAGATAAAAATAACCAAATTCTCAAGATTTCTTCGTCTCACTTACTAATCAATTTCTGCCCAACTGGATATTGTATGTCTTACTGAAGCTAGTTTATTGCACTCCTCCCATTAGAAATTATTTACTAGTGTTTTCCTATCAGCTTACATATCAGTACTAACATGGATGCATATACATTACTTTAGTTATCAGTTCTAATATGGATGCATCCATATTACATTACTTTAGCTATCAGTACTAATATGGATGCATCCATATTACATTACTTTAGCTATCAGTACTAATATGGATGCATATTACATTACTTTAGCTATCAGTACTAATATGGATGCATCCATATCACATTACTTTAGCTATCAGTACTAATTTGGATGAATATTACATTACTTTAGCTATCAGTACTAATATGGATGCATCCATATTACATTACTTTAGCTATCAGTACTAATATGGATGCATCCATATCACATTACTTTAGCTATCAGTACTAATTTGGATGCATATTACATTACTTTAGCTATCAGTACTAATATGGATGCATCCATATCACATTACTTTAGCTATCAGCACCAATATGGATGCATATTACATTACTTTAGCTATCAGTACCAATATGGATGCATATTACATTACTTTAGCTATCAGTACTAATATGGACGAATATTACATTACTTTAGCTATCAGTACTAATTTGGATGCATATTATATTACTTTAGCTATCAGTACTAATATGGATGCATCCATATCACATTACTTTAGCTATCAGTACCAATATGGATGCATATTACATTACTTTAGCTATCAGTGCTAATATGGATGAATATTACATTACTTTAGCTATCAGTACTAATATAGATGCACATCATATTACTTTAGCTATCAGCACTAATATGGATGCATATTACATTACTTTAGCTATCAGTACTAATATGGATGCATATTACATTACTTTAGCTATCAGTGTTAATATGGATGCATATTACATTACTTTAGCTATCAGTACTAATATGGATGCATATTACATTACTTTAGCTATCAGTACTAATATGGATGCATATCACATTACTTTAGCTATCAGTACTAACATGGCTGCATATCACATTACTTTAGCTATCAGTGCTAATATGGATGCATATTACATTACTTTAGTTATCAGTACTATTATGGATGCATATTACATTACTTTAGCTATCAGTACTAATATGGATGCATATTACATTACTTTAGCTATCAGTACTAATATGGATGCATATCACATTACTTTAGCTATCAGTACTAATATGGATGCATATCACATTACTTTAGCTATCAGTACTAATATGGATGCATATTACATTACTTTAGCTATCAGTACTAATATGGATGCATATCACATTACTTTAGCTATCAGTACTAACATGGCTGCATATCACATTAATTTAGCTATCAGTGTTAATATGGATGCATATCACATTACTTTAGCTATCAGTACTGTTATGGATGCATATTACATTACTTTAGCTATCAGTACTAATATGGATGCATATCACATTACTTTAGCTATCAGTACTGTTATGGATGCATATTACATTACTTTAGGTATCAGTACTATTATGGATGCATATCACATTACTTTAGCTATCAGTACTGTTATAGATGCATATTACACTACTTTAGCTATCAGTACTATTATGGATGCATATTACATTACTTTAGCTATCAGTACTAATATGGATGCATATTACATTACTTTAGCCCCAATAGTTATGATATCCTTATACTGCTTTATAATGCTACAACATTTATACTGATAATTTCCTGCTCCAGTGATGTTTGCAATGTGCTCCAATGTCATGTCTTAGAAATTGCTACACTTTCGTTTATACTATTGTGTGATAATTCCTGCTTACTCCATGTTAAAAATTCCATTATCTCATATATTTGCTTTTCTTTAGAGTTTGTTTATTTTTTTATATTGTACATCTACTATTTCCATGAACTTTCCTCTATGGGCCGCCACTGGAAATGGACAATGTAATACAGTGTAATGCAGTCAGACTTTCCTGGTGAACAAAGCAAATAAATACATACATAAACAAATAACATGGATTACCAACTTACAACTTACAGTGCACCCTCCATCCCCCAGTTGATCATGTTATACTCCTGAAAGTATCAGAAGAACTCCCTGCTAACAAGAACTCTGTTATTTTGGGACAGTTTAATTACACTGCACTTAAATGGTGCACATATACCACTAATTAAAGGTTTAATTTGCAAAACTTCCCTGGAACACACAGTTAATAAGCCCACCTATGGACATATTATCTTAGATCTGGTCCTTATGAATATAACCTGTACATGCACTATTCTCCCTCTCTCTTTCACCAATTATGTTTATTCATAAACATGTCATATTTACCTTCAAGAATCTTCAAAGCCCCTAAAATCAACATCTCTGAATTTAAGGTATTTAAGTGGGCAAACCTCATAGACTTATGCAACAAAATCTGAAAACTCACCTTCAACAGCACCAGCTCAGACACTGAAACAGTAGTAAGCTTCACAAAAGAATTCTATGCTCACTTAAAGAAATTCATAGAATTAGCAGTCCCAATCAAAGCAAAATACAATGGGAACTTCAAAAACTATCACTCGGGTGGCTTACCAACATGAATAACCTTTATAAGAAGAAAAAAAGTTTAACTTATACAGATGATCCAAAACTCCTCATAATGAGAGCAGCATAAAAAATATTACCAGGGAACTGAAAAATACTTTTAGGACTTGTAAAGCAACCCATAAACTTAAACTGGTTTCTGAAGTGAAGGATAACTGTATGTTCTTCTTTAGCTATGTTAAGAAACTAAGGAAAATGTCCCCAGCCATGCTTAAAACTTAAACAGGACCACACACGTCATCCCAAAGGACATTGCCAATACACTAGCAAACAGATTTAGTGCAAACCTCACTCCCAAAAAATCTACCCAAACTGCACATATCCTGCAATCTCCTATACCCCCTACCATCAGCAAGGAACATGTTCTGAAGGTCCTATGAAAGACCAAAATTAATACCTCCATGAGACCCAACAACATACTTAGATATTTAATAAACAGTGCAAAATATGACACTGGCAGATTTTTTCTCAAATTGTTTAACATTAGTGAAAATTTAATTTAATGTGCTAAAGCACTGTGCTGTTACTCTGATGCTTACTGTGGTGCATTTGAAGTCTTTTTAAGATACTCAGTCTTGCTGGCTGGATTCTGCTGAAATCAAAGTCTGGTTATAGTTGCATTCACAGTCTGTTACATACAGAAACTTGCAGAATATACACTGATGAGAGAATATACTTTGCAGCACCTGTCTTTAAGAGCAGTAACCAATAACTTTTATAATAAACCATACATACTTCTGTTACAGCTTCAGAAAATGTTCTACTTTACTTCTCATATAGTACAGATGATGTGAGAGATATAACATTTACCTCAGGACAAATGTGTCCATACCATTACCCCTAACATATCTGGATTTAATACAGACTTTATATATATTTTTAGTTAAACACACCCCCTCTTGGTTTTGGAAAGATACTGTCTTAATGACGCAAATGCTGACACATCTGTTCTTGTGCAAATGCTGATAAGTAACTGTCTTCAAGGAAATGCCTTGTGGATTAGAAAAGCATATTTTTAAAGTTTCTTAGAAAAACACGTCCTGTTGTCAGTTCTTTAAAGAAAGCAAATTACATTATTTTCATGTCTGTAAGAAGTCAGCTTTCTTGATGTGCATGTAATACACTCATAAGCAAGTTCCTTATTTTTTTAAGCCACCGTCATTTAGTATGGATACTAATCACATATTACTAAACTCTGTTTCTACATTTAAGCAAGCTTTATCTTATCTCTTATTTATGTTGCATATTTGTAGCAAAGTTACTTTCAACCTTAAAACCTTGTTGAGCATAATCTTTCAATTCCCTCTTTTTATTTTTAATGTACTCAAAACACTTTATACTGATATGTATTTTTGATCACATTATATACAAAACACATTAAGAAACAAAATCTTTAGTCCTCTTTTGATACACAAGTCAAAATGCAATTTTACATAGTTAATACAATGATATAAGTATTACTACTAAAACTGAATATATTTAACAACTTTTTCTTTTGCAGACCATTCTGTGAAAATATTTTATCAGTTGTGAGCTGTGTCTGCTTTAGTTTTATTTTTTAACTTGATTAATTTATTCTTTTGCAATCACATCATTTAATTTATGACTTAGTACTCTTTTATTAACTTTTTGCACCTGTTGAATTAAATATTTACTTTTATTGATTATTTTATATCAAATATTAGAGACAGACCAATATCTATAAGAGACAAGAACTATGTGCTACTCCAAGCATTTATACACTGCTGAAAATATACAGTTTCAATGTCATTTTAACCATAACATTGTGGTCATGTCTCTGAACTGTCCATTACCATCTTGGTTGACAGTGAAGTGAACATAAAGTACTGAACTGGGATTAGATAATAAATATTTGAATGCAATTATTGCAGTATATTTAATACTTGAGGATTAAAAAAAAACATGATTTATACACTAAAGAATGCTATGTACATATTAGTCAATTAGAGGTATGAATACAATATTTAATTTTCCTCTAACTGGGGTAACCAATAAGATTCCAACTTAAAATAAGTGATAATATTACAACTTGACAAATTACTTTTGAACTTATTACAATGTATCCTATACAGTATGTATTTACACAAACTGTTTGCTATTCATGCATTTTCAATCTAGCAGATATACTGGACCCAATTTTTTTAAACATGTTTTTTCACACATATTTGTTACTAGACATTAATTTAATTTGTACTGACTTAGTTTGTATTTGTACATAGTCCAAACTACAAATTTAGTAACATTAACATCAAGCAAAATCTTGGAAAATTCTTATGCTTCTTTAGAAGTATCTAGTGAAATTGCCACCAGAGGCAACTATGCTTTTTGCATACCAACATTGTCTTGCCAAAAACATATTTAAAAATAGTGACCATTCTTGCTCAGTTTTTACATATCTTTACTCTCTCTTGTATAGCTTTAATAAAGCAATTTTAAGTCATCTCTTGTATAGCTTTACAGTTTGACAGGTTGTAAATACAATTTAATATTAAACAATACAATAATAACTAGAATGATAGCTATTAGCAACTTGTAAAATATTTTATCCTGTCAGGTTTAATCTGTTTACCAGTATTTCTAATGCACTAATACCTGTTTTCCCCTCCGCCCTGAAAGAGTATTGTCAAGAAGGAATGAGATATTATTTCTTCCTGTAGCTTTATTTTAGACCCTTTTGCAATACTGCTCACACAGTCAGTGTAAAACTGAGAGAGTGCTGCAGTATTGTTTATTTGTTTTATGCTGTGAGAATAAAATGTATACCTGCCCAACACTTTGGTTATACATTTGCTTTATAAGGTTCTTAAACTATAGACCTTTGTCTGATTTGATCATCTTTTCTGTTGCCTTTGCTGTCTACTTCTAATAGTAATTATTTGTACCTTCCTGTATAATTGATTTGAACTGTATGTATACTATAACCCATCTGCTGGCTATACTTGATGTAACTGAGTTTTTTACTTTTATCAGTGACATATATGCACAATTATGATGTTTTATTATACTTACCAAATAGTGTTGCATGTGAACATTTTAACAATTATGTTTTAATAACAATAAGTTTTTAGAAAAAACTCAAGCTACTTGTTTGACAATCAGTCTTGTTTCTTATCTTATCTTATCTGCTCAACATTTCCTGTAACTATTCATCCAGTCTAGGTAGGTCTGAGCTCACATTTCAGTTTACCCTTTTAGCATTTTTCTTTAATCATCTGTTAGTAAAATGCAGTTAGAAAACACTTTGTATTATATTTGTGATTTGTATAACTATGCAAACTAAACATTGTTTTACAATTAGCTTACATATTTTTTAACTTTTGATTTCAGTATTTTTTTATTTTATTTAACTGCTCTGCCATTCATTTTACAAAAACTGTTTGACTAATTCCATCCGTGATTTTATTTCTTTTTAAAATTTTGAATTTTAACTGTTTGGTGTGGTTTTACTATACAATTATAAAACAAATGTAAAAAACAGATATTAGCTTAACGGATACATGTTTATATTTACATTATTTATATTTGCTGTTGTCTACCTGTTATTCTTGTGCATTGTATAAAAAGAAAATACATGCATGTCAGTCTTGTCACTTTAAATCTTTATATAAGCATGTTAGTGCTGTGACTTTAAATCTTTACTCTTATTAACTATTTTTATTTAATTTTTGTACACTAGAATTGTTTTGTTTACCTTTTGACTATGATATGAAAATGGCAGTCATGCACTCTACTCTACTGTAGTACTGATAAATATCTTGCTTTAATTGAATGGAAGTTTTAAACATTTGAGAATGATTTGTATTTTACCATCCTACCATGTATGCTTAACTATTTTCAAATCACAAACATATTATAAAATATATCTCTTTTGTACAGATCAGATGTAGTTTCCTGCTATTTCCCAATGTTCTCTTAAGCTCAGCTAATTTATTTTCTTTATCTTGTAACTTCTGTCTCAGGAACCTGTTCTGCTGAATTTAAAACTCCTATGCACTTTTGGAAAAATGTTTGTGTAACTTGTCTAAACTTCCTGAACTCATTGTGTCTGTCTCTTAGAAGTTTATTACATTCTTTTGTAACAAAATGTACTAGAGGTCCTGTCAGTAACTGATTTGACTCACATGTGGTGACAGGACATAACTGTTCAACATCTGAATATAATGGAAACTCTTTAGCCTTAGTTAATTCTGTATCATGAACAGACCTGTCTTCACAGTCTAATTTTTTAGCAATATCATGCAATACTTTTTTATGGCATAATACACAAAATGCAGTTTTTGTTGATTGACATAATAAACATTTGTCATACCCCACATGGTTTTCTTTGAGATACCAGTCAAATATTGTAATACATTTGCATAATGCCTTACTATCAACCTGCCCTAATAAGGTTTTACATTTACTAATGTGCTGTGTATACCAACACTGCAATTTACTAAAGCTTGGTTTATTCCTACACAAATTATCTTTAATAATATCCATACTCTCTAATACCATCCAAACTGTCTTATAGCATCCATACTAAAAAAAAGTGACACAGAAAGAAGTCTTACCAGTTAGCAAGAAAACAGGTGATCAGGCTGTTGTTGCTGATGGCTGGAAATTTTTCAAAGTCACTTGAGAAGCTGGTGAAGCACAACAGGCAGCGGACTGCTGTGAAAGTAGATGTCCACCTTTACTTGGAGAATATATGACACTGCAACTGTCTCGGACTTCAGGCTCAATCAGACGTCTGAAAAAACTGTACTACTGCAAGCTGCATAAACTGGAGTATTTCTGTTTAAGATTCAGACATACGTACAAATGTTAGCTACTGCAATTTGACTGAAGTAACCCTCTGCAGGGCTTACCCTTCCTTCTGTGTTCGAATGCAGGTAGGCTCGCCATTGAAAAATTAATTTTAAGGTGCTACAGCACTGTGCTGTTACTCTGATGCTTACTGTGGTGCATTTGAAGTCTTAAGACACTCAGTCTAGCTGGCTGGATTCTGCTGAAATCAAAGTCTGGTTATAGTTGCATTCACAGTCTGTTGCATACAGAAACTTGCAGAATATACACTGATGAGAGAATATACTTTGCACCCCCTCTTGGTTTTGGAAAGATACTGCCTTGATGATGCAAATGCTGACACATCTGCTCTTGTGCCAATGCTGACAAGTAAACTGTCTTCAAGGAAACACCTTGTGGATTAGAAAAGCATATTTTTAAACTTTCTTAGAAAAACATGTCCTGTTGTCAGTTCTTTAAAGAAAGCAAATTACATTATTGTCATGTCTGTAAGAAGTCAGCTTGCTTGATGTGTGTGTAATACACTCACAAGCAAGTTCCTTATTTCTTTAAGCCACAGTCATTTAGTATGGATGCTAATCACATATTACTAAACTCTGTTTCTACATTTAAGAAAGCTTTATCTTATTCCTTATTTATGTTACATATTTGTAGCAAAGTTACTTTAAAACCTTAAAACCTTGTTGAGCATAATCTTACAATTAGTTTAGCCACAGGACTTTTTACAGAACATTGTCATACCATAGGGGTGAGGCCTCAACACAAGGGTGGCCTACCACAGATCCCATAAATTACAGACCCATTACCTTATGAGCCTCATCTGCAAACATATGGAATATATTGTAGCCTAGCTCATCATTTATGACATTGAAAATTTAATAAGGCTAGACCCAATAACCCATCATAGGGAGATCTTGTTAACTAAATCTAGTTAATTTCTCAAGAGGGTCACACAGGCTGTTGACACTGGTCATGCTGTTCACACAGTGTATCTGACCTAACCAAAGCTTTTGATACCATACCCCATGCTGGCATTGTAAGTAAGCAAAATGCTGTATGTATGTATATATATATATATATATATATATATATATATATATATATATATATATATATATATATATATATATATAATATATGGGTCTATTGTATATATTTGAAAACTCACTTCTTCGAATATAAACAGTAGACCCACAGTTACACGAAAGTGCACTTTAGTAAAAGTGCACTTCTGCGAACCTCAGTTCAACAAACCAATAAAGAACACAGTAACATTAGTTTTGCAGGGGGGCAAGCCCCCCTGCACACCCCACTCCCTCTACTTAAATATACCAACTCCAAGATCACATTACAGTGAGGAAACACATAAATTCCCTTTCCCCACTATAGTGTGATGGTTCGTTGAACCATTCTTCATGGAAATGCACTTTCACATAAGTGCACTTTCGCATAACCAAGAATCCACTATTCGTTTTCGAACAAATGGATTTTTGGTCTTTTTCATATATATAAATATATATATATATATATATATATATATATATATATATATATGTATATATATATGTATATATATATATATATATATATATATATATATATATATATATATATATATATATATATATATATATATATATATATATATATATATAAAAACATTTAGATCTTAACATAGCAAGAGTGATAGCAAAATGACTAAAACATAGAATCCATATACTTCATACATGAGATGCCTCATCTGGAAGTATGAGGGTAAACAGTAGAATTCCTTACAGCTCTGTGAGTGAACCCTCCTTTTTGGCATTGATGTCTCTGATCTCCAAATTGAGAACCAGGAACTCTGGTTAACTAAGTTTGCAAATGATTGCAAACTGGGTGTTATTGTCAAGATCACCTCTGACACCTGTACCGCTCAAATAGAACTTAATCTAGTTAGTCCCGGTGTACTAAAATGGTATGTAGTTAAATGTAAAAAGGTATATTATGGCACAATTTTGTCTGGTAAGCTCTCACCATATAATATAGTCAATACTACCTTACTAAATGAAAAAAGAGCACAGTAAAATTTGGTGACTATACCATCTGAAGTAGAGTGTTTCTGCTGATTTCCAGCTTCATCTAAGCCAGCTAAGTACTTTTCTTTGCTGGGTTGCACTTGTTCTTAATATTCTGTGGTGTTATTGATATTTTAAAGCATTTGTTGTGATTCTGCATTTTTAGCTTCTTTAAGTGTTCAAAAAGTTTGGAAAATTTCGTGTTGTGATTCTGCACTTTTATTTTCTTTTAAGTGTTCAAAAAGTTTGGAAAAGTTCAATCTTCACTCTAGTACAAAGGTTCCCAAACTGCAAATATTCCTGGTATACCGCCAAAAATGTTTAAAAAAAATACCATCAAAAATGCTGAGAACTCAGAATAAACTGTTGCAAACATACTGGAGGTAATGCCAAACTTCCGAGCTAGTCCCCATGCCCCAAGCCCCAACTCCTTCACACTCAACCATTCCAGGTGCTGCTGTGTCTCCCACCAGGCATTCCTCCTGTGTGCATGCCAATCACTTCCTCCGTGGTGGGGAGAGGCACTTATGGAAGCATGACACTGAGTGCCTGGCCCTTTAACTGTGCTTTTTTCTCCTGTTAGCTCTGCTGTTTCCAGCCTGAGAGCAGGTAACAAGGAGCGATAGCACCGGTGCAAATAGTAGCTGCAGGCGGCAGCGGCGGGATGGTAACCAGTGCGGGACAAGCAGTGAGCTCCTTATCCAGAACCAGACCATTTGTCCAGTGAGCAGGATAGCCAGCACTGAAAACCAAGAGGAAATTATCAGAGGGAAAGCAAAAATAACATTTTCAGCAGTGATACCTTACAGCTGGAGCCTGGCTCGAGGTGATAAGGTAATTTTTGTTTACCTTCTCCGTCAGATTCTTTTAGGATCATAGACTGTTTTCCGAACTGTCCCGGAAAGTGTAAGTTCAACTTTTTTTGGTTTTGCTACGTTTTAATATGAGAACTTTGAAGGAGGGAGTCAAGTGGCAGATCCTGTTGGGGGGTGGGACAGTTGGTGGGGTGATTTGGAGCACAAAGGTTTCATTTTTAGGTGTAGTCAGTCATAGGATATTAGTAACCTACTTTTTGTGACTTTTAAGCTGTTTATGGTTATCGGACTTGCGTTTATTGAAAATAATAATAATTATTGCAGTGCGCTAGTGTTTAGTTTGCATAATGACTTTGTCTGCTATAACTGGTAAGAATGAGCAGTAGTTTAGAAGTGTTTCAGATTTGCATGGATACCGAATAATAGTGTATGCACATATGGCCACAGGTGTGAGTCAAAGACATGCAATACTTGTGCAGTACTTTCACATGTGTACATGCTTGTTTGTATGTGTTGAGTATGAATGCTCATGGCTTGAAAGTCCACATGCCATGTGGCAAACAGACAGACGTCAGAATCACTGTCGGTTGTTATTGTTGCTGGGGAGCTCTGAGTAATTTTGAGTGTTTTGTAGTGTACTGTTTAATCTTTCTTGCCCTCTTTATATGTTTTACCCAAGAAGACCACCTTATCAAATGCAAACACATATGTCAACCTCTTGGCACAAGAATTCTGGATAAAAGCCCCCAAAATAGGGACATATTTTAAATATCGCTTTTATAAACTTAGAAGGTTGCTGGAGTTGCAGGTTTTGTTTTAGCGTGCGTTTTCTGAAACTCAAATGTCTGTCATTATTTTTTACTGACTTCAGTCTCCATAGTTAAAAGCTAAACTTGAATATCACATGAAAGTATACTTATATATAGATTATTACACCATCAAAATAACAAAAAGTACGGAAATGTCAAGTCACACTAAAATGCATGCTCCGATTCAAATGGAAAATGATAAACCAGAATGATGCAAACAGCCAATCAGCTTGTTCAAATCTAAGATTGGACCAATTATAAACCAAATAATTTTTTGCACCTAACTAACAATCGGGCAACACAGTGCGTGATTACGTCAACTTTGTTGTAAGAGAGGTGAAGAGAGAAGTTGAATTGCGCATTAAATAAGTATTGTTTTGTTGGTAACAATGGCCTCTACCTCAAAGAATCAAGTGGATTACACTTCGGAAGATGAAAGTAGTAACTGTGAGAGTACCAGTGGAAGTTGTATGATTGCTGAACAGCCAAAAGCCAAGGCTTCTGCTGTTAAGAAAACAAGGCTTTATTCAGATAATTATGTCAATTATGGTTTTACATTTATGGAGAAACAGGGCATGCAACACCCATGTTGCATTATATGCCACAAACTTTTATCAAATGAAGCCATGGTTCCCAGTAAGCTGCAGCGCCATTTAAAAACAAAACATCCTGCTGCTGCTAAGAGAGACCAACTTTATTTTAAATGCATGCTACAATCTCAA
Organism: Protopterus annectens; assembly: GCF_019279795.1. Classification (NCBI taxonomy): domain Eukaryota; kingdom Metazoa; phylum Chordata; order Ceratodontiformes; family Protopteridae; genus Protopterus; species Protopterus annectens. Next base: position 986,078,542 of record NC_056732.1, on the reverse strand, counting down.
CATAAACAGGTTCAGTTTTTTACAAAAGCAGTTACAGTTTCTGACAAAGCACAACTTGCCAGCTTTCAAGTGGCAGAATTAGTTGCAAAAAGCATGAAGCCACATACTGTTGTGGAGACTTTGATAATGCCAGCATGTCGGCTGATGGTGAAAACAATGTTAGGTGATGAGGCAGAGAAAGTTATTGCAAAAATACCATCATCTAACAATACTGTTGCACGAAGAATTGAAATGATGTCTGATGATATTAATTACAGTGTTTGCAACCAGCTCAAAATCTGCAAGAGATTCTCTCTCCAACTCGATAAATCTACAGACATCAGCGGTAAAGCGCAATTAATGGCATTTGTAAGGTATCCAAATCAACAGTCACTTATTGAACAGTTTCTGTTTTGCAGAGAGCTAATTCAGACACGTGGAGAAGACATATTTAAGTGTGTATGCACATTTTTTGAGCAACATGGATTGTTATGGCAATGGTGCACTTCAATTTGCACAGATGGAGCGCCTTCTATGACAGGATGTGTCCGTGGATTCCTGAGTTTGGCAAAAGCAACTAATCCAAACATAACCACAATGCACTGTTTCATTCACAGGGAAGACCTTGTAAGTAAAACACTGCCATCTGATCTACATACTGTCTTACGTGAAGTGGTGCGAATTGTTAATTACATCAAGTCGCATCCAGCCAAAAGCCGACTGTTTTCAGAACTGTGAAAAGATATGAGTTCTGATTATATCACTGTTTTGCTACATAATGATATCAGATGGCTGTCCAGGGGAAAAGTTCTCGCACGTGTTTGCGAACTTCACCTTGAATTGAAAACATTTTTTCTTCAAAATCCACCACACAATGAATTTGCAACATTACTGTTTGATTCCTCCTGGACCAGTAAAGTTTCATACCTTGCTGACATATTTGAAGTCCTGAATTCAGTGAATTTAGGTATGCAAGGTGTTGATGCTAACATTCTTTCCGTCACCAACAAACTGGAAGCATTTAAACGCAAAATTGATTTGTGGCAACAGGAAGTAGAAACAGCAACTTCAATTCACGTTTCCAAATGCAGCACGAGCTGATCCTGGAGGAGTTGTATTACACGACCTGATTCTTGAACACTTAGCTTTACTAAAACAGCAGCTTCAGCACTACTTCCCATCTCTTGATACATCTGACAAAGATTGGGTTAGGAACCCTTTTCATCAGCACAACAATTTGACTGGTCTTTCACTAACAGAGAAGGAACAGTTAATCGATGTTGAAACAGACAGATCATTGCAGCTCAAATTTAACTCAGTTAATTTGGCACAGTTTTGGCTTGAAGTTGAAGCGGAACATCCTGACATTGGAGCAAAAGCCATTGAGGTACTGTTGCCTTTCTGCAACACTTACCTGTGTGAAAAAACATTCTCTGCGATGACTTCCATAAAAAGTAAGCAGAGAGAGAGAGAGACTTTGAGATGTAGAAAACGATTTGAGAATATGCTTGTTAAAAATTCCAGTCAGACTTGAGCATTTATCATGTAGTATGCAGAGTCATCAATCTCATTAATTTGTGATTTTAAATAAATCTATTGACTCAATGCATAATGTTAATCTGAAGTTGTGTTGCATTTTTTGTGTTTACACTGTTTCTATATAGTCCCATTATTAAAAAATATTTATTCCAAAGAGTTTCCAAATGTTCTGATAGTGTTGTCTGACAAAAAAAAAATATTGGGTGCTATGGCTGGTCTAAAAAAAATTTTAGGGTGCCCTGGGACACAAAAGTTTGGGAATCACTGCTCTAGTAGGAGTAGATGATAGCCTTGGAGCATTCATTATATTGGCCAAAACAGGGAACCAGAAACAGGGTGCAACACTGGTCCACACAATCATCTCTAACATTAGCAAAAGGTAGAGATGAGGAATTGTCCATATGCAATGAGATAGGTGCATGAGGGCTGTGCATTTGAACAAGTACATTATTATCAGTTTCCAGTGACTGCCATTTAAGTCATGGTCTACAAAGTCATCAAAATGTACCTGTTCTGATGAAAACCTAAGAATTTTCCACTAGTCCACTAAGCTGGTTAGGAATTTAGCACTGGCATTGTATGTATGTATGTATTTATTTATGTATTCTTTTGTCTGTCTGTCTTTTTTTGTTTTCTTAGGTAGTCGGGTGATTACATAGAGACGCACTTCAGTTGTGGCCTAGGTGATGTATTAAAAAAGTGTGTGTGTGTGTGTGTGTGTGTGTGTGTGTGTGTGTGTGTGTGTGTGTGTATATATATATATGGGTCTACTTTAAATAACCGAACCGACACTTCACCGACACACAAAACACCGACCCCAAATAACCGAAAACACACAACACCGACAACTCACAAAACCGAACACCATTACACCGACACAACTACACATTACACACAATGACATATCCACTAACCTTAACCCAAACCCTAACCCTAAGGTTCGACACTAACCCTAACTCACTTAACCCACCCCTAAACCTAAAGACTGTCACTATCACACACTTAACCTACCTGCACTCTAACCCTAACTCACTTAACCCACCTAAAACATAAAGCCACTCACCCTACCCGCACTCTCAACCTAACTCACTTAACCCGTCCCTAAACTACAGTCCGTCACTATCACATACTTACCTTACCCTAACTCCGACAGTACCGCACACTCACCTTTCCCACACCCTAACCCAAAATCCCTCAATATCACACTTACTGAGTCGGTCTTTCGGCTGTCGGCAAATCACCTTTTCGATCAACTTACTTTTGGGTTGTTTCATCTCGGTCTTCGTGAACTGGCGGTTCGGTTATTCAAGGTAGACCCATACATATATATATATATACATATATATACATATATATATATATATATATATAGATATATATATATATATATATATATATATATATATATATATATATATATATATATATACACACATATACATACATGCAGTATACACCACACAGCTGGTTTGCAACATGCAATATGTTGATATAATATTCAGATGGATTGATGTATGCAGTTTATGAGATAATATATATTAGTACACATATGAGCAGGATTAGTAAATGGTTGCACTACTATGAGTTCTTAATAGAACACTACAGGTGGAAATTAAACATAACAATACACACCAGCAGTACCAGCACTAAGCATTTTGCTAGACTATTCAAATGTTCTCCCTACTTAATTATCCTATACCAAATAAAACCCATAGCTCAGCAAAAGTTAACTAAGAGTATAATCCTTCTATTTTAATCATATTTATAAGTACTTATAATGTTTGCATATTCTGTGATGTACCAGACTATGGAGGTGGTGGAATATCATGTGCAAATAAGCACACGTGAAAGCATAGATCATTAGGATAGGTAGAGGAGATTAAAGCTAGTTAATGCAATGCTATCTGAGAGTACAGAGAACACATTAGAACAGTATTATTCTGCAGAATAAATGATGTATATCAAATGATCAGTAAACATAGCTGATACTAAGACTGAGGGCATTATTCATAAACACTGTGAACTGTGGAGCAGGTATAGTAAATCATAGATCAGCAAACCAAAAATCTGTTGTGATCTATAAAGTAATAGTAAAATGGGAAAGATGTTATATGCTGTGTTACTGCATTGCACAGGTATTGCATGCCTTGCAAAGAGTACATATGCAAATACCCCACCTCCAAGTGTTGCTTTCATTGAAAGATGAGTGTCAGAGTATTGGCTGCTCTCCAAGTGGTAACCTATTGGAATCCAGCCACATACTATCCAATGGCACTCCCTGGCAATGCAAACTCCCCCTCCGTTAATATGTTGTTCAGCTGACACTGATTTGCAACATATTAGCATTGATAAAATAAAAAAAGAGGAGGAACAGCTCCATTGCATGAGGAGAAAATATCTGCTAGCAAAAACCTGCCTTGCAATGCAGGCAAACCTGCTGTTGCAGCTAAGCTTGTCCTTTCCTGTTCTAGTGATTCCAGCAATTTACCACCAATGGGAGCTCCCACAAGTGCCACATCTGGTTACTAACATATTATGGTATTGATCCCTGATCTGTCATCCTTTCTGGAAGTAAAAAATGTTTATGAATCACTCTCAGGCAAGAGAGTGGACCACAGTGCAGCTAGTAATAGATAACACATTACGGTACCTTCTGACCTACCTGTACCTCCTGTTCTGAGCAGTGAATTATCTGTGGTACAGGTAATTCATAAATCCTGATTGGAGGAACTCCTAGCACACTACAGTGTAAGAGGCACAATTGTGCACCATTCAGGAACATGGGATGGCAGTTTACATTGCCACCCATTTCTGTGATACATGGTTTGCTATATAAGATACTTGTATGCATCTACATCTGCATACTATATTTATGAATCTCCAGCTCAGTAGCATATGCAAATGCAGTCTATACATGTAAATAGCGTTTACTGTAAATACTCTTAATGTGCTTCCTTCTGATTAAAGTGTGTAAGTTGTTGAAGGATTCCATGTTTGGATGTAAATTTAGATGAGGCATTGACGTTGGGATGCTGTCTCACTTTTGGAGGTGATGGAGGAGCTTTGATCTGAATTCTGAGATGGAAGTGCAGGTCCTGACCCCAGTGGACAGGTTATCCCAGAAGTTAGGAGTAGTAATGGAAAAGGCATGATCTGACATACACAGTGAGTTTGCTGGTCATTGGCTGACTGACAATGCAGAGCACTGTTGTGGCTGAGGTGGAAGCTGGAAGGGAGTTGTGGGGTGCCATTGCTGTTGAGTAGTTTGCATTTGAGAGTAAGTCAGACAATGTCAGACCATTCACAGATGGGGAGTTAGTTTACATGCGCAAGGGAGCAGCAGTGATATTTGTAGCAAGGAGAAAGTAGAATGAATCAGCATATTCAAATGGGACAGTCTGCATGTCAGAGACAATTGGCTGTATTCAAGCTGTTGGTGCAAAATGTCTTTTCAAATTGCATTTCTTCCCTTAGAGCTAGAAATCTTGAGATGCTTTGGCTGGTATTTATAATTGCAAAAGTTTTAAATTTTATAAGACTGGTACGTCCATGTTAAGGATCTAAGGTAATGCCCAAGGATTTGAATGAAGTTACAAATTCTTTGTTGAAGCTATAAGGCTAAGTGGTTGTGTTGGTTTAGGTAATATGTGTAGTCACATAATAGTACTGCCAAAATACCTAAATCTGATCTTTTGACAAATTAAGAATGAGTCTTTCCATTTCATTTTTTGGAATGAGTCTTTAATGTCAGTTTGAAGTTGCATGTGCATTGTGTCATAGGATGCGGCTGATCTGTGGATAGCTACATTATGAACATAGAGGAGCATGCTACCAGTTTGATGTTGCCTGGGAAGATTGTTGATGAATAGCCTGAAAAGAAAGGTACCTAGCACTGCTCCTTGGGGCACTCCGTAGTGTAGTGGATGTATGGTGCAAAAACATCTTGTCTGATCTTTCCAGTGAATTGTCTGTTGTACAGGTAATTCACAAACCAGGAGGTTGTGGATTAGCCTGATTAAAGTATGGCACTGTATTTAGGACAAGATTGTGGTTACTTGTGTGGAATACCTTGGGTACAGCAGTCAGAAGGACAGCAGTCAAGAAGGCTTGGGCAGTTGCTATAAGTACTGAATCTTTAAGGCTCATAAGGTGAGGTAGGAGTGAGACTGGGCAGTAATCTACTAGATTGGTAGCAGGCTTAGATTTGGGGTAAGTATAAGAAAGTCTATTTTCTGTGTTAAGGAGAAGACTGAATACATGTTTGTCTTGGTGGTCTTCAAGATCTTTGCAGACATTGATGGGCCATGGATATACATCATCAACTTCAGCGCTGCCATGATTGTGTAGGCAGTATATGAATTAGTATGCTGTTCTGAGAGAGATTTTTTTGGGGGTAGAATACAAGATGTGACTGTGCTGGTGGAGTCTGAATGGTGGCATTTTGCCAAGAATTCATTGGAAACATCTGGACTGCTGGAATTAGTTTTACAGTATCAATGGTTTTGTTATTTTCTTTCCAGAGCTCTTTTGGGTTTGAAAGGTTCTGCATATAGCTTTTTGGGCTAAATGTTTCAGCTATCTGTAGTAAATGTAATCTGTTTGGAGGATAGATTTTTTTTGTCATCAAATAAAGTTCTGAAACTAAATGAAGTACTAAATTTAAAAAAAAGTACTTGTCCTGTTTGAATATGAGCTCTTTCTGTTCCTCTCTGCCACTTTCCATAACAATATTGCCCAGTAAACATCATATTTAACAAAACCTGTCATCTCACTACACTAACACCACAAACAGAATTCCATTGTGTGGTGGTGGTGCTTGTAAAGCTGTTTAACTACTACCTCTTAAAGAGAAAGAACAGACATGGCAATAGGGATCCTCATGTTCAAAACTCTACACTCCCCTAATGTAGGCAAAGTGTCATGGGCAATATCAATACCCTTTGTTCTTTAAGCTCTGTTTCTCTCACCCTTTACCCAAACAATCTCTGCTATTGACTGCAAAGCCTTCTTTTAATAAAGTCTTGTTGCTTGGCATCCCCTATGAAGGAAGGAGCAGACACTTAGGATACTGATCACCATAGCCTTTTGGGTTCAAGTTTGAAATGAATCTAAGACTTGCAGCAAAATGTAAATGTATAAGTTGAACCAACCACAATAAACATTGTTAAACACCTGAATCACAACCCACATAATTAGACAACATGTAGGACTGCAATTGAAAGTCTAATTAGATAACCCTTCATCTTGTATCACTCATCTTGTAGGCCTTACTCTCCTTTTGGCAGCAGTCACATAAGCTGTGCATCTGAACTCTTGCTGGTATCTGATTTGACTAGTTTTTACTTAATTTGACTACTTTCTTCAGTCCTTCAAACACCAAGGAAGTGTGTTTTAATTCTCAATATATGAGCCGACATTTTCTTGCAGATTTAACTGCATATTGCTTAATGGGCATAATTTAGTTTGGCAGTATTTATGTGACATCTTGGACATTACAAATGATTCTTTTGTGAGACAGGGTAAATTGCTGCTGTTTTGAAGTTCAGATTACTGCTGGTCTAATAGAGTATTGCAGCCTGAATGGTTGTTTTACTTTTCTAGTTTTTATTAACACTACACTGGTTTGCACACTGTGATACACCACGCTATGCTGCTGTAGGTGGTATTGTAGAGTAGCTGTTTAGTAATTTTTGCTACTCAACCTAAGAGTAAATGGACAAATCCTTTGGATGTTTGACTTTTGGTTAATGTTCTTGTTGAGTGATTCAACATAGCTGCATTGCTGAAAGCTGCTAATGGCTGTGTGGTATTGCTATCAGCTCCTAGTTGTGTATTTAATTGCTATGGTATTGCCTTTAGGTTTGAAGCTATTTAGCTCCTTTGCCACTATATATAAGCTTTGAAAAGAGGCCTACCAACTCCTTATTGGGGCTAGTAAGGTCAGTTTGTGCTGTTGTGGATTTTTAACTAAACATAGCCTGCTGTAAACGAGATCAGCAAAAGGTCGCCAACAAGGGCTTGCAGTAAGATATTAAGGTCATAAGTAACGCTGTGTCTTACATATAGATCATAGTGAGGTTCGTTTGTGCTGGGTATTTATTTAACTATACATAGCCTGCTGTAAAGGCATTCAGCAAAAGTAAGCCAACAAGGGCATTTGCAGTACGATATTAAGGATATAAGCTATGCCGTTACTTACATATAACTCAAAGTGAGGTTCGTTTGTGTTGGGTATTTTCTTTTAACTTTACATAACCTACCGGAAAGGCGATCAGCAAAAGAACGCCAACAAGGGCATTTGCAGTATGGTATTAAAGATATAAGTAATGCTGTTTCTTGCATATACCTCAAAGAGAGGTTCGTTTATGTTGGGTATTTTCTTTTAACTATACATAACCTACTGTAAAGGCGATCAGCAAAAAAACACCAACAAGGGCATTTGCAATATGGTATTAAAGATATAAGTAATGCCATTTCTCACATATAGCTCAAAGTGAGACTCATTTGTGTTGAGTACTTTTTTAAACTATACATAGCCTGCTGTAAAGGCGACCAGCAAAAGGACACCAACAAGGGCGTTTGTAGCATGATATTAAGGTAAAGGAGAATGCCGTTTCTTTTTATATAGCTCAAACTACTGCTAAAGCGACTAGAAAAAGGGCGCCAACAAGGGAGTGTGTAGACAACCATTTTCCTATTCAATGGATTATATGCACCTATGCTGATTGCTTGAATATCAAAGGGCTTTCTTATTGCTTTTGATACTACATTTGTGGCTAAATATTAGGTTGAAATATCATATAGATAGATTAGAATTCACACTACAATATAACTGCTTTATTTAAAACTTGTATAGCCATAAGTAATGGGCAGAATAGAGTTCACACTTTAATCTAGCAACTGGTGTGCCTTGTATAACTGCTATTTTTAAATCAGGTCAGTGTCCATACTAATAATGTAAGTGTATGTTTGCACTGTTGTGGTTAATTTTCTGTAATACTGTATTTGGATGTACCTATGCATTTAATGCTCTGTTTATGATTACTGGTGATTATTTTCTGCCTAATGCAATCAAGCAAAGGGTACTGTATTTTGCTTGAACTGTGGTGTAATTATATAGTTTATTGATTGTATACTGCCTACCTTGCATTGTTCCACTGGGCTTTACCTGCTGCTTTTCTACAAGTTACCTCTCTAAACCTACCTACCCTCCAGATCTACCCTTATCTGCACCTATCCCTCCTACTTTCTGCCTTATCCCTCCACCTCATTCCTGTATCATTTCCATTCGCCTAACTCACTGTCTCTCTCTCTCTTTTTGCAGTACACCATCCGGATGCTCCCTTCCTACCATTAGGGTATTAAGGAAGCCTCCTGCCAATCCCAGAAGACACCCTGAACTTTGCCTGCCAGCCAGGCTTCATAAGAGAGTTACTACTGTGAGGACTTCCCCAAACAAGACATTGAATGTATGTAGCCTACAAATAAGTGATTGTGGATTAATTATTTAATACCCATATGTGCTAGCTGCCCTTCCATGTGTGTGTTCTATAGCAGCCCAACACAGACCATTTGCCTATCTCCCCCCTCCGGTACTTCTCAACCCTTGATTATAGTACTTTAAAAGTGAGATTGCTTATCTCTGCTTTACACTTTCTCTTTCTGCCACTAGGTGACAGCATTTTACCATGTAAAAGCTAAGAACTACATTTATCTCCTGGCGTTTTTCTCACTTCTTACCAAAGGTTGGTTGATTTCAGCTCCAACTTACCCACTCCCTCTGTGGGAAACTAACCACAGTTTAATAATTATTGAATAATGCTGTCCCTTACATTTAGGCTAAGTTACCTTCTTGCTCAGTCAAACTCTTGCTGTTACTGATACTTTTTTGCAGTATTCTGTTCTCTTGCTCTGAACCCACTGAAAACTCTACCGTTAGACCAGGCAGTTGAGTTTTTCAATACTAATTCTATGAATGTTCTAAATATACTAGCTCCCATCAGGAAACTTAGAACTAAAGTTAACTATGCCCCCTGGCTAAATAGGACAACAAAAGCCTTACTAAAAGCCAGAGACAATGCCTGGAAGAACTGGAAAAAGAATAACACTATCCAAGACAGACAAAAATATCAAGAACTTTGAAATAAGGCCAAAAAACAGACAAAAATGGATAAACAAACCTACTTCCTAGACATCCAAACCCCCCCAAAAGTTCTGGCAGGCTATCAATGTTGTTGTTTGTCTTTTCCCGGTTAGGGGTCGCCACAGCAGAACTCCGATCCGCTAATGATTGGCAGTAGATTTTTATGGTGCTGAGTTGCCAGTCCAACACCCAACCTTCAGCGAAGGAACATCCATTCACACATGTCTTTCAGAGGCCACTTGAACATGGGGAGGACATGCAGACTCCACACAGAAGGCACTCCAGCCAAGAATCGAACAGGAGAACCTCTTGCTGTGAGGCAACAATGCTACCGCTGTACCACCGTAGCTTCTGGCAGGCTGTCAATGCCCTTCTAAAACCTGGCAAAACTGCCACCCCATCTCCCAACAACAATTCTGATAATGATAGCATAGATTTTCAATTTAACCATCACTTCATTGAATCTATCCTCTCATTATATACCCAACTATCCAACAATAACACTAAATTCACCCCAACTGTAGATCAAACTAACACATAGGTGCCGGAACCATAGGGTGAGGGGGAGGGAGTGCCCCCCCACACACATTTACAGCTGCAAGACCTGTAACAACATGAAGTTTTTCTTTAAGGACCCAGGTTTTATTCATTAAGTGCATAAGTGGTGAAAGCTCCATTTGTATTTTTCTGCTGTAAGGAGGCTCCTCTTCTGTAAGGAAGCTCCTCTGTATTTTTATGCTAGAAGCATTTGTATTTTTCTGCTGTAAGGAAGCTCCATATGTATTTTTCTGCTGTAAGAAAGCTTTGTGTGTGTGTGTGTGTGTGTGTGTGTGTGTGTGTGTGTGTGTGTGTGTGTGTGTATGTGTGTATTTCTGTGTTATTGCAGCTATGCTTCACAATAATGTGTGTAGAGAAACAGGGAAACACTGCCTAGTGAATTTAGCAGCATTTGCAGTTCTGTTATTACTAGCCCAAATATAGGCATGTCTGATGTACCACATATAGAGAATCTTGAAAGCAAGTTTGGTAAATAAGCTAGCGTTACAAAAACTAAAATTTGTTGTGTTTTCTTTGTCAGCACTTTGCACAGCATTGTACATTTAGTTATCCCAGTCAATTTATTGTAAGGCTGTACTTTTACAGTTAAAATGCCATGCCTTAATATTCATCACTGCAATGTACTAATAAGCAGCAAATAGTTTAAATACTTTTAAGTTTACTTTATGATAAATCAAATGCAGAGTCACTGCAAAAACATAAGCTGTACCATTAAAGTTGCTCAGCTTGGCTTTCATCTGTTTTTTCCTGCATATGATATCACTTTGCAGAACTATGCCTGGTAGCACTAGCAGTGTTTAGTGTAAAAGCACAGAAAAAAAAAAACATTCTAAAATGTCATTACCTTGAAATTAGTGGCTTTAGGCTCTAATCAAATATAAAACAATTTCCTTGAAGAATGTCTACTCTTCTGTTTGGAAATTACTGACTGTGGCTGATGGCTGCATTTGAGAATACTGTTCACACTCTCCAAAAGCAGAGTTCCCTTAGTTATCCAGATGATGGAAGAATTTAGAACCACTGACATTTAAGATATTCAATTACACACGAATATGATCCACTAATCCTGTATGAATTGTAAGACATACTCACCACTTATAATGATGCAGTAACCTTTAAGGTGAAATGTAAACCATTCGCTTGAAATAATGAATTTCTCTTCTGAACAACAGATACTAGTGGATTTCTCCGATATGTTATTAGCCTTTGGAAACGCATGGTAACACAAAACAGTATTTTAGCAACTTTCTAAGATTATTCAAGCAATATTTAAAATGTGTCCCTGGTTTTGGGCTTTTGCCCCTACCCCAAAAATGCATTTTGGCTTTTTCCACATTTCTTCTGCTGTGAAATTGAGAGGTTTAGTTGTGTTAAGTGTATGGTGCAGCGGTAGTGTTACCTGACAGCAAGAGGTTCTCTGGTTTGATTCTTGGCTCAAATGCCTTCTGTATGTCCTCCCTGTGTTTGTGTGGGTTTCCTCCCATGTTACAAATATATGCATTTCTTCTTGGCCTCTGCTGAAAGTTGTCTTTGTTCCAAGTTGGACTTTCCCAGTAAACAAATGTTAAATAAAAAAACTTTACATGGAGCTGAGAGCTTCATGGGAAGAGAAATTTAGTGCTGCTTATTCCAAGTCTTTTCGTATTGTTAGTAGCACAACAGGTAGTAGCCTTACTTTTAATGCAGAAGGCTATGGGTTCTACTCCCACAGCATGCAAATGGATCACTGATACTGTACTGCACTGTAATTTAAAGAGAATGGATGCTGCAATCCTGTGAATGTCCTCCTTTGGAGGAGTTACTCAGTAACTATAAACCTGTTATCAGTTTGCCATCCATCCCCTATTGCAATATTACTAGCTTATCATTTTTAATGTAACATAAACAATTTATTCTTCAAGGGCAGCAGCCACTTTATTTGTAGATGAAACAATGGAATATAAAGTTGTTTCCTAGCAGCACCCTCTTCATTAGTTAGAGATCCTTTAAATGTGGAATTATTTACATGACTTACTTCTGCAGAGATTTTGCATATTTACTGATACTGGTAGATTGTAATAACAGAAGTTTGAGTGGCCTTTTATGGTTGAAATTTTCTGAAATGGGTAGTTTTGTCATTACTGGTTCATGCATTTTGTTTCATTGCTTACTAGAAGACTGTTCAAAACTACAAATTTAAAACGCATTCTGACAAGTGGTGCTGTATGATACAAGGAATATAATTTAATACAATCAGGAAGGTGAATCAAAGAATGCATACATATATATGCATGGCCCTAAAAATGTGTTTGAAAACAGCCCAGAGGAAAGTGTGAAAGGCTCAAAAATCATGGGCAAATTTTAAGGTTTACTCTTGTTACTAAAGAAATGGATGAAGGTAAAACAGTTCACTACTGAACATCAGCAAGTCAAATGTCATCAGAAATACTCAGTCCAGGTATCTAAATTGAATGTTGTGGAGAGATGGATATACATCACACAGACTACCACTGTTCCAGAACAGACCATCCATAAAAATAAAACAAAGCTCATCTGTCTATATTCAAATGCAACTTGGATCTAAAGATGGGTAATAGAAAATATACTCCAGGATTGCCCCTCATGCCACTAATAGATAAAGGCAGTTCCTAAATGCTGCATCCCTTACATGAGTCCCCTCAAATTATCTATGGTATGATCACAGTTATTCTCACTAGAGCTAATATACAATTATCAGCCATGGGGATAGGTAAGACCAATCAGAAAATGTTAATTCAAGCACCAAAAGGGAATTGACTAAGCTTAATGTCCCCCAGGTAAACCTATGTTGTGGTAGTAAATAGTCATAAAATTGCCCTTTTCAGATCACTGAGCGACACTCTCACCTTCTGTCCCCCGGTCTTCAACAGCTTCCGGTGCCTATGAACTAACATACCCACTTTACACTCTCACCTGTACCAACCTTCACAGTTAGAAAACTACTCTCTAAACTAAAACCCACCACTGTCACAGCAGATGGTCTACCCACTAATTTCCTAAAATTAGCTGCAGAGTCACTAACCTACCCTGTCTCAATTCTTATAAACTGCTCAATACAAGAAACCTATATACTCCAACTATGGAATGTGTCATATATTATTCATAGGTTCATAGGTAGGTACTAGGCTATTGGCCCTAGGGCCTATATAAGCCTAGCCAAAAAGGTACCCTGGCTTTCGCCACCCAAGAAAATTATTTTCCTGTGCCCCTGTCAAGCAGAGCCACAGAAGTGATCCCTGGAGTGAATTTCCTGTTTCCCATACAATCATCAAGATTTTTCTTGAAGAGTGCTAATGAGGAGCTCTGTTTGATATAGATAGGTAGTCTGTTCCAGAGTATGGGAAGTCTCTGGGATAAAGGTTAAATTCCCCTTCACAAAGGCAGTAACTCCTATGAACTATCAAACTACTGGCCAATTGCTATCCTATCCCCCCTTTCCAAGCTTCTGGAGAAATGTATTCACACCCAGGTAATGCACTTCTTAACCTCACATAATCTCCTCTCCCCCACACAGCATGGCTTCCGCCCAAACCACAGTACAACTACTGCTCTTATCTCCTTTACCAATCAGGTTAACCAACTAAGAAACAACCACAACTTTGTATCAGTCATATTCTTAGATCTATCAAAAGCATTTGATATGGTCTCCCATAACCTACACTTAGACACTTTGTCCACCTTGTCCTTCACCCCCTCCACTACTTCCTGGTTCAAAAACTATCTCTCTGATAGAAAACAATCAGTCTAATGGCAAGGTACACTATCACCTCTACTTCCAACTACTATAGGTGTTCCTCAAGGATCAATACTAGGTCCTCTACTTTTCACCATTTTCATTAACAAACTGCATGCCTCTACCCTGCATGCATCACTTATACAGTATGCAGATGACTCCACACTAATCTGTTCAGCCCCATCCATAACCACTCTTCAAAAGCTTACTTATTTGGTAAAATTCTAGCTTGGTTTAAAAATAAGACTAAAGAATGGGAATCAGAACTTCATAATATTCAAAATAAGCTTATAATTATCAATAAAGATAATTCACAACATCCAAAAACAAAAAAAGAAACAATTACAGACTTAAATAACAAATACATTGAAATATTAACTCATAAAACAAATTTGGCATTAGAAAAACTAAAAATCAACTCACACTCAATGTCACCCAAACATCTATATAATCTTTCAATGAGAGTTAAAAGACAAGCCTCAGATAACAATATTACAAAAATCATTCATGAAGGTAGAAATAATAAAATGGTATCAGACATTAGTGATATTCTTGAAGCCTTTAAATATCATTACTCTGACCACCAACTCAATAATTCAGCATGATTTCAACATATAGATGTAGATAAAAGTTTACTTAAAATAAATAACATTCCAGATAAACTAAAATCTGAGATCTTAAAACAAATTTCTCTTAAAGAAGTAGTTGATAAAATTAAAGAAAGCAAAAATAATAAAGCCCCTGGATAGATGGAATTATAATGGAACTATATATAAGTTATTTCCTCCCTCAACCATCTCAATTTTCCATAAAGCCTTAAATGTAATTCAAACTGATAATTTAATTCCTCCCTCTTGGAAATATTCTTTAATCACTCCTATATTAAAAGAAAATAAAGATCCAAAACAATGTAGTTCCTATTGACCAATTTCCTTGCTATATAATCACTACAAGATATTTGTATCCTTTCTTGTAAATAGAATTAAAAAATCCTTAACACATGTTATAAATTCTGATCAGTCTGGTTTTATTTACAATAGGCACACTTATGATAATATTTTAAGAATACTGTCCCTTATCAACATTTTAAATAGGGACAGTCGAAAAGCTCTTCTATTAGCTCTCAATATTGAAAAAGCTTTTGATACGCTGAAATGGGATTATCTCTTCAAAGCTTTAGAAATCTTTGATTTTCCATCTCATTTCATTACTTTGATAAAAAAAATATATAGAAATAATCTTGTGTATGTAAAACTAGGCCCTTTTACTTCAGAACCCATTAAAATACTCAAAGGTACAAAGCAAGGCTGTCCTTTGTCACCCATTTTATTCGCTCTTACAATAGAATTATTTGCTATTACATTACACCAAAACACAAAAATTAAAGGTATAGACATTTATGATCAATTTAATTCCAAAATCATGCTCTTTGCGGACGATATACTTTTAACTCTGAGTGTCTCACAAGAATCTCTTAAAGAGTTAGAGCTTCAGACTAAAAGGTTCTCTGATAGCTCAGGTTTACGTATAAGTGAATCAAAATCTAATTATATGCATTTAAATAAAAAACAAAATTATTTCATAACTCCAGTCCATTTAATAGGAAAACAGGTCTCTTCTATAAATTACCTAGGAATTATTATAGATGACAATATTAATAACACTCTATCTACAAATTATAAAAAAATCTTAAATACCATGCAACTACTCACTGACAAATAGAATAAATTATTCTTAAAGTTTGAGGAAAGACTTCAATTAATAAAGATGGTATTATTACCAAAAATAAACTATATAGCTCAAACCATTCCAATGCTACCTAATAAAAAACTATTACAATACATAAATAAAATTCTTTTAAATTTTCTCTGGTTCCCTAAACGAAACAGGATAGCCTATGCTCACCATATTAGACCCTGGGAAATGGGAGGAATTACTTTTCCAGACTTAGAGACATATATTAAGACTTCTATATTCAAAATAGTTTCCAACTGGATAGACCCAAAAATTTCATCAGCTTGGAAATCCCTTCATATTTCTATTTTTTAAATGAGAATAAACTCACAAAAAATACTCTTTCAAATGATCAAATAAATAAATTTTGGAAAATAGTATGTCTTAATTTACAATTTAATGTTTCGAAACCCACCAACTCAGTCTTCATAAACTACATCTACAACTCATTTAGATCTTTCATAAACTCAAACTTAGACATTAAATTATGGTGGGAACTCTTAATTCCTTTCAAAATAACTAGAAACGTTCACAAAAAATTACATGAAAACATTATAAATAATTGGGAACTAAAAATTTTTACCTGTTGGCAAGATTGTATTAGGAACTCATCAGTCTTAAACATACAACAAATAATAAACACCTTTGATATTCCAAATTCAGATTGGCTTACACTTCAAAACATTTTATTTCATGCTCAAGAGTTATGCAGAATAATCAATAATTCCTCCTTTAGTTCTGAACCAAAATTAATTTCCATTATCCAAGAAATGGTTTATAATAATCATAATTGGTCTAATTTAACCTCATTGCTCTATAAAAACTTAATAATCTACAAAATTAATACAAAACAAAATTTCTGGAACTTTATTACTAAAGGTAATCAGATTAACCTTTCCTCTGAAAACAAAATTAATTTATTGTAGTTTATTAAATTAACTTCCAATCTACAAGCTTGGAAGATTTTTTCATGGAAATTCTTACACAAGGCGTTTTACACCCCCAATAGGATAGCTAAAATGGACTCTTCTAAACAATTGTTTTGTTGGAGATGTTTGCAGAATTGTAATGCTGATTGGATTCATAATTTTTTTTAGCTTTGTTTTGTTGTGTCTTTCAGCTTATCCCAGTTAGGGGTCGCCACAGCGGAAATCCGGTCCGCTAATGTTTGGTAGTGGATTTTTACGTGCCGAGTTACCAGCCCTGACGCACAACCTTCAGTGAAGGCATGTCCATTCATGCATGCCTCCACACAGAAGACGCTCTAGCTGAGAATTGAACGCGACGTCTTGCTGTGAGGCAACAACGCTACCGCAGCAGCACTACCGCGGGTATATTTATCAAAATTAAAAAATTCTGGGAGGAGATTGGAAATTTCCTTCAAGCTATTTTTTCAGATTCCTTCATACTAACTAAATCCATGATTTTTCTGAATCTAACTGAAACAAATGTTATGAGCAAAAATAATTTGTATCTACTATTGACTATACTAGCAAATGCTAGAGAATGTATTACAAGAAAATGGAAAACTTCATCTGAACCCAACTTTCAAGAATTTATGACTCTACTAGAAGAAACAATACATATGGAAACAAAGGTAAAAGAAACAAGAATCTTCCCTAATAAATGGATCAACAATCCTTGGAAGAAAGTTTTTTCTCTCATTGAGACTTTAAAGATCTCCACATCTTCTTAGTACCTGGAGAAATTACACTGATTTTTGTTATGTGTAACTACCTCTCTCTAACTCTAAGTTATTCTAATTTTTTTTCATATAGGCCATATGTACATATTGTATATAGTTTGTCTTTTGTTTCATTTGTATTCTAGTAGAAATTATGTTTTGTCTTTTTGAAAATCAATAAAATATTTGAATTAGTGTATATATAAAAAAAAAAAAAAAAAAGCTTACCCAACAATCCTTCTGCTCCATGAAACAATGGATTACTGTTATCCAACTTTTTTTAAACCCCAACAAGACCAAATTACTCCTTTTTACCACCAATAAATCCAAAACCACACCTCCTTCCTTCACTATCACCTCCAAAAATGGGCCAACAACCCCCCCCTCCCGTACTAAGCTCCTCGGGATTGAAATAAAGAAGGATCTTAACTTTGATGTCCATATCTCACAAACCATTACAAAGGTACATAAAAAATTAGGAACTTTATACAAACACAAACAGTTCCTATCAGACCAAGCACAAATCTCTCCTAGCCCAATCCCACCTCTTGTCTACCCTAATGTATGCATCACCAATCCTAATTCATATCAGGAAAACAGACCTAGACAAACTAGAATCATGTTACAATGAAATTGCAAAATTCACCAATAACTCCACTCTTAGAAGTCACCACTGTCTTGCCCTAAAGCAACTACAGTGGTTAGAACTCCCTCAGCTAATTAGTTGTCACCAACTAGTATTCAACTACAACATAATAAGGAACCCTCACAAAACCCCAGCCCTAAACCAACTACTAAACCAATATTCAGCAAATCGTCCTCTACGCTCATCCAACAAAACCCTGCTCTGCATATCCAAAGCCAACAATACTGCAGGGAAAGGTCTTTTCTCTCACACCATCGCTAGGGAATGGAATAACCTCCCCCAAAATATCTCCTCAGCACCATCCATCTCACTTTTCAAGAGTCACTTAAGTCACACTTCTTGCAATCATGGTTCTGTCCTTGCATCACATGAATGCTTTCCTTCTTGCCACCCTCGTCTCTTCACTGCTTACCTTAGCTAATTTGCAGTACTCAAATACACCCTTTCAGGGTCTACTATCTTGCAAATTATTTCTTATCCTGTGAGATGTCTCCCTAATGGCATCAGTTTTTTGATTGCATCTTTCAATATATGCTTTGTTCTACCAATATTGACATCCAGGGTCTACTATGTATAAACTAAGCTTGCTTATAACAAATTAATGTACAATATATCTCTTTGATGGTATATATGCCACTGTACAGAATTTATTTTTGTTGTTTGTTGGATTTGTGTTGTTATGGAGCTTTTCTCCCTGGGCCACCGCTGTAAATGGACCTCGTTCCAGTCTGACTTTCCTGTTAAACAAATGTAAAATAAAATAAATAAATAAATAAAAATAAAGGTTGAGTGTGGTTGCACTGGACTGTTAATAGCTGTGCTACGTGCCTCTCAGTGTTATTGCATTGCTGGTACTTTCCTTACTGAAGTAGTAGTTACTGAACCAGCTGTGTTGTTCTCGAAGAGAGTGTATTTGTGAAGTTGTGCTTAACTGTTTGTAACTCCTTAGAATTAGTTGTGTCTTCCCTTAACTTGGTTATCCTTCTTCAATGTACAACCAGTCAGACTACAAGCAGTATATTTTCAGTATAATTCTCAGATCTGCTCGGAGTTACTGCAGAATGGCACAAAATACACTGAACCGACCGATATAGCCAACATCTTGGCAGACAGGTTCAGTGCAAACTTCATCCCTCTCACCCCCAAAAGGGCCCATAACTATACCAGAAGAATGTAGTGCCCCTGAAATCACAGACACTCAGGTTAAAACAGCCCTCTCCAAAGCCAAAAACACAGCATCAATGGGACCGGATGGTGTCCCAGACTGCGTCCTACATGAGCTCAAAGATGAACTAACCCCTCACCTAAACACACTGTTTAAACTCAGCCTCTCCACAGGCTATGTGCCCACAGAGTGGCACACAGCAATGGTTATTCCACTCCACAAAGGTGGAGCCACAACGGACCCTGGGAACTATTGCCCTATAAGCCTGACAAGCTTGGTCTGCAAAGCTATGGAGTGCATCATCATGGATCCCATTAACAGAGACATTAGAAACCTCCAAACACTGGACCCTACCCAGTTTGGCTTTGTTAAAGGCAGATTATACCTCCTAAACCTGGTGGACTTCCTTGAGAGAGTTACCAAGGCTATAGACGAGGGAAAGGTGGTCCACACATCCTACTTAGATCTTGCAAAGGCCTTCAACACCATTCCTCACTCAGGTATTATAGACAAGCTCACCAGCCTGAACATCAACCCCATATGTCACAAGATGGGTTGCCAACTGGATCACGGACAGAACCCACATGGTAAGAGTTGAGGGAGCTAGGTCTGACTCTAAACTGGTTACAAGTGGTGTTCCTCAGGGCTCAGTCCTAGGACCCCTTCTGTTTGGCATATACTTCTCAGAGGTACAGGCAAGCACAGGAGGACAATGGCTGACCAAGTGCGCAGATGACTGCAAACTAGGGGCTATAATTGACTCTCCGGCTGACACAGACATCCTCCAAAAGGGTCTCACTGAGACAGATACCTGGTGTCAAAACCATAGCCTCAAGCTAAATGCCAAAAAGTGCATAGTCATCCCCTTTGGAAAAAACAAAGTACCCACAAACTACCACATAGATGGTAGCCCCCTAAATACGGAAGATGTAATAAGGGATCTGGGGACCCAAGTAGATAGTAACCTCTCCTTTGATAATCGCATTGCCAAAGTGGTTTGAAAATCCTTCTACATAGCCCACCTAATCACAAAAGGGTTTGCATCCAGATTGAATGAGGTCATTGGGCCCCTCTATGCATCACTCATCAGACCCATCATAGAGTACAATGCCCCATTTGGGATGCACCTTACAAGACACGTGCAACAACTGGAAAGAACAAAGAAGTACCTCACCAAGAGGATCATTGGCCTCAAGCAGATGCCATATGCAGCTTGACTGAAGAAACTCCAGCTGTACTCGGTTGCATACCACCTACTCAGAGGTGATCTCTGCCTGACATACAAGGCCATGTCCAACCCAGAATTGATGGACATGCTCCACCTAAAGAAAACCATATCCCCTCGAGCCACATGCTCCAGGGATCTAAACCTCACCACAACAATAAACAGGACGTGCTGGAGGGATAGATTCCTGTCCCATAGACTTCCCATGCTCTGGAACAAGATTCCAATCTACATTAGGCAGAGCTCCTCACTAACCCTCTTCAAGAGAAACCTTGACGAGTGGATGAGAAACAGAAAGTTTACCCCAGGGATCACTTCAATGGCTCTGCTGGACAGAGGCACAGGGAACTAATCTAAGGGGGCAGCAAAAGCCAACACATTCCAGCTAGGCTTATAAATGTCTTCAGGCAGATAGCCTAGTACCTACCTATGAACCTATATCTTGAGCAGTTAGATCACACTAAATTCAAAATCAACCTGGGCAAAATAGAAAGGAAACATCCTTGTATCCCTTCTTTTGCCAGCCTTATAGCACTTGTTACCCTCAGATACTGTAGGAGCTGCAATATATTCTCAGACAATCAACTTCTACTTGACATGAATAATTCATTCTGTAATACATGCAAATATATGTCCAGTCTGGAGGCATCGCCCTTACCAAATTTGCAGGACTGCAATTTAGGACAAGTTTCAGAATTGCTAGACATTCTTTTTTTCTACTTGAGACATGCAGTTTTTAGGTTTACCTTCTGGAACAGATAATTATGTACAAGATCATGGGACTATACTTACTACAACTGTACAATGAAAATTAGATTTTTGGAAAACATTTTTAATTATCTTTCTTTAAGAAAATGCATTTACTTAATACTTGTTTACTGTCCATTTTCACTTATAATGCCCATGCATCTCACCTCAGAATTCAGAAGACATTCTGATTTCTCCAATTTTCCATTTTTTAAAGGGTGGATCCAGTCTGAATCCCATATAGAGAATTATTATTTATAATTCAGTTGAATAGGGGGTGGCTTATTATATTCATTTTTTTTTCTTTTTGTGAATCTATATTTCTGTTTTGTGTTTGGTTGGACTTAAAATACAAAGGCGCCTCTTCTTGGTGCCTTAATATTTTCTTATGCACCCACTTAACGGGATTAGATCCAAGTGAGGATTGTCTAGAGAAATGAAACATGCAAAATAACATTTTTCAATGGAACTTGTCTGTGTCTACTCTTCTTGCTACTGGGAAGATTTTTTTGAAAACTATTATGTCTACTTTTATTTGTAAAGATGGATTGCAATGCAGAACATTAAATCAAAAACAAAGTTTAACTTGTAGGTGACATTATTTTGGTTCATACTCAGAGTGATCAGATTTTCTTTGGTGCATTTCATATACCTGATTGCTGATTAATACCTACAATGTTATTCCTCAGCATTCTTCTCAACTGTCCAGATTTTTGCAGAATGCCCAGATTTGTGCCTCATATATTTGGTCTATTCCTCATAATTTTTTGTTTTTCTGGAAAATTATTTGAAAATCATTGAGGATAAACGTCAGAAAATAATGACACGTGTTTGAGTTTCAGATTTCATACCCTTCAGAAAATTCATGCTAATAAAAAACCTGTTCTTCTATTAACTTCTAAGGGCAATATTAAAAAAAGTCTCTATTTTTGGGCCTTTGTCCCCTCATTATTTATGGCTTTGTCCAGATTTCTTGTTCTAAGAGGTTGAAAGGTATGTTCCTCATATTTATTAAGGTTGTGTCCTTGTCCTGGTTGTTGAAATGGAAGTCCATTTATTTTTATGTCCCAAAGTTATGCATCTTTAACAAACTATTAACACTGGTTTTCATTTATCTAAGTTATTTCCTTTAACTGCTGAAAATGGTTTTACGGTGACTGTTATGTTAGGTGTTATGTAAAATACAGTATTCTCTTTGTATAAGTCTAGAAATACAGCCATATTAGACTTCACAGTTTACATAAAGTTTCAATAAATCAGTGAAAATAACCTTCAGTCAAGAATACTAATAAGAACAGAATGTGCTGCACATTTGGGTACAAAAATCTTGTCTGTATGCTATAAGGCTTGGGAAGCCAAGTGTAAAGAGGTGGGTAGAACAAGGTTTTGGTATTATGATTAAGAAATACTTCAGATACAGTTAGTGAAGTCAATAAGTTAGTTCGGACTGACATCCACAAAAGATGAAATATCCAACATTCTAGAAAGGAAGACAGGTTTTGGACTGCCAAAAAGACACTCGAGACGGACCACAGAAGTCGGGTTAAAGATTCATACTATTAAGGAGGAAAAGACTGTTTCAGCTGATATTATCAAAATATCCCTGCAGAAACTTTGAATATATTTATCAGCACTGTTACTGTTATCCAGCACTCCAGAATTTCTACAAACTATTAAGCACTGTTATTAAGGACAATATTTGAATATTGTTAACATCTAATAATGCATTATTAACTGAACTGCCATGTTTGCAGCATATGTTTTGTGAAAGTACAAAAGACTTGGCCCATAAAGGAGAGAATGGCATCTGTTCAGCGGAAGGTTGGGTAATTAATACATACAGACTTTTATCCCAGCCTCATTCCAGCTGTTTGTAGTTAATACTACAGTCTTATCAAATCTTTCAATGGTGAGCCACTATAAATGGGGAGGAAAGCAGTTAAAGTAAGTCCCAAAACCCCATAGTAACTTTGCATCAGCAGTCAGACTACATGTGTTCTACAGAGCAATCTACAGAAAAACATTCCTTATCAGCAATCATACTACAGGTACCAGTGTTCAATTGGAACACTTCCTCAGAACTTCAGCAGACAGCTGTATCTACAGTGACAATTTTTCCACTCTATCAGTAACTACAGCAAAAGTTTCATAACAGACTTTTCAGCAGCACACCAGTGTTTTTCCAGATGTGAAACTGTAAACTCCATACAGAGTAAGGCCACAGCTGACAGCCCTACACTTGCTCCTTACAGAGCAGACCTTTCGGTAAGACACTACTAATACATACCTCTACATACAGTAATTACAACTGTTAGACAAATTGCAGAGCACCAGCATTTACTTCAGAAAAAGCTTCAAAGAACTTCAACAGACCAGCACTACTTCAGAAAATTTACATTCTTCATCAGTTTTTTTCCTTCAGAACATAAAAAGGCATTATCCAGTTAACAGCTATGTACTTCATCATCTCCACAAATTTTCTGAAGTTGCCAGTGTGACATCACACAGCCAAAAAGCAAGAAAAGGTATAAAAAGCTGCAGACTACATTCTTCCAGAACCATAAAGTTATGTAAGACTTTATATGCACTTTTTAGCTAACAGCTCAGAAAAGTTTAAATTCATCAGTAAAAGTCATTTGCATAAACATGTCAAGTAATACTTCTGCAGTTAAGACACCAGTAAATGTTTGGTTTAAAGTTAAAAATTGGGTAAAACAGTCTAAAAAACTGTGTTCAAGAAATGTTCATTTAAGTGTCAAAGTTATTATTTCAGGAATGTTAAATATTTCTAGATGCAAAAGGGTTAAATCACAGAAGCAGGCTGCAACAGACACACTGTTTCATAATTCACAGAATGAGTCAGCTTCTGTCAGTAATTGCTTACAATTTTCAGATATCAGTGCAAATGTTACAGTACATGTAATTCAAGATATACCCCCAGATTCAGCAAGCCCTACACAGTATGCAGGACTAGTGCAGGAGCTCCAGCAGGCAATATGTCTGCCGCACGATCCAGAACAACCTGTAGAGACATGCAGAAGCGCTCCTGCACTTGTCCAGCACAGACTCAGCCCCTGTATGCAAATGACCCCATTTGCAGGCGAAATCCATGCAAATGAGGTGAATTTGTAATCCAGGAAGCTGGAAACCAGCTGTGCCGGACTAGTGTAATCAGCAGAAATGTACTCCGCCAGTAACGGAGTACATTTCTACAAACTACAAAATGGAGCCATAACAGCTCCAAATAAAGGGTGGATATTATGTAGAAAGCATGCCAATGGCCAATTATAAGGCCATTGGCATGGAAAACAGTTGCAAAAAAAAAATAATCAACTTTTATTTTTTTTAGCCGATCTTGGCTCTTTAAGCGTAGGACAGCGGTGCGCAAATGGGATTGGGTGGAAAATAAGAGAAAAAAACTAAAATAAGCATTCTAACCCAAATCACTATTTTGCTATTATACTCAATGTCAGGCAGAAGACAAAATGGCCAGTAAATAGTGGTTGCTAAGTGGGGAGGCTCAGTGTGGGACATATAACTATGCATCAGCAGGCAATCCTATGCAAATGAGGGGAATTATACTGAATCCCAGATTTACCCTGCCTGGTAATCAGCACCCAACAGTGTAAGAGCAGGAATAGCTTGGTGCAAGCCTAGGAGTTAGCTGACATAATAGGGGGTGTCAGACATACTGTAAGTGGATTGGAGCCCTGTGACTCGGGTTTGCCCTTAGTTTAGCAGAGTTAAGCAATGGGGGGGTGTCTGAGGCTGCCTAGCACTCTTCACATTACTTAAGCAGGTGTGAATGCTGCGCACCAGGTTTTAAAGGGGAAAAAAAAGTAAACCAGGAAATAGCAGCTCTGTGCACATTTGAGCACTGTGTTTGCGTGGTGCGCCCCCGGGCTTAAACAGGAAGGCAATGGGAAGGGAAAACAGCAGTAAGAAGGTAATCTAGGAGAACTAGCATAGTTGGCAGGTGAACTGTATCAGAATCAGCCAATTACACAGGCAACAGACCGGCCCAGCCCAGAACACTACTATAAACTATGCAAACACCCTTCTCTCTGGTTTTTAACACATACTCTACACCACCGGTATATACGAGCAGGGAACTTTTAACAAACAAAACAACAAAATGATAGGGGCTGCAATAGCTATCATACAACAACATGTGAAAGAGGCTGAGGGTGGTGAGGATGTGAATGCTGTCATCCAACGACAGTGAGGAGATGGAGAAGAGTGTACAGACCCAGAGTAATCTACCAGGCGCTACATGAGCTGGAGATAGTGGAGCACTATAGGGTGGACAGGGACCTCCTACAGCAAATTGTTGAGCTGTGCCAGCCAAGCCTGACACACAGAACTAACAGAGGGGAACCCATCCCAGTGGATACCAAGGTATGTGTAGGCCTAAGAATACTAGCTACAGGTACCTTCCAAAGGACAACTGGGGATATCATGGGGATCTCACGGGCATCAGTATCCAGGGTACTCCACCACTTCTTGGATGCCATGTCAGCACATGCTGGGGAGCCTGTATATTTCCCCAACTCCCGTGAGGCATTGGCCAGCAATATGCATCTGTTCCACCAAATAACAGAATACCCTAAGGTAGTGGGTGCTATAGACTGCACGCACATATGCATCAAAGCACCACCTGGTGAGCGGGGTAGGGTCTACATCAACCGCAAGGGTATCCCCTCCATCAACTGCCAGGTCGTGTGTGATGCCCAGGGCATAATAATGAATGTGTGTGCTGGCTACCCTAGGAGCTATCATGATTTTCACATCTGGCATCTGATGCAGCTGTTCCAGAGATTTGCCAATAGGGACATCCCTTACAGTCACCTAGTGGGGGATGCTGGTTACACACTGGAACCATGGCTGATGACACCCATCAGAAATGCACACACATCCGAACAAGAACTCAATAATGAGGCACACACACAGACCAAAATTATAATAGAGCGTGTGTTTGGGATGCTCAAGTCATGGTTCCGATGCCTGGACACATCCGGTGGAGCCTTTCAGTACTCACCAGCTACATGTACCCAAATCATCATTGTATGTGCCATGCTACACAATATGATCCTGCGGAAACAGTTGCAGCAGGAACAGCACGGGGCAAGGCCACACAGCTCCCCACCATTGCCAAGGCCTGCACAAGCACAGAGTGACTCAGAGGAGGAACAACCTGACCCTGCCCCTGTAGGCAGAAGGAGGCATGCCAAGTATGCCCTGGCCTTGGCAAAGAGGCAAGGCATAGCACATACACTGACACAAGAGGGACCCAGGGAATGACAACTCTCTCTGACTCGCAAATACAATAAAAGGGATGCCAGACATGACACTACCTGTACTCAACCATGTGTAGGGAGTTTCCTATGTGCATCTGACATAGGCAGCCCTTCAGCACCACCCTCAATACTGGCACACCCACAAGGTAAGTTACGCAACTTACCAATTGCCGAATGTTGTAGTATGTGTTGTTACCTGTATCTATGGTATGGATGTGAACATGCACGGGAATCGGGTGGCTGAATGGGATGCCATCAGATAGTAGACACCTATAGTGGCAGCATGAGATCTGTAACAAATACAGGTGTCACCATAGTAGTCAGTACTACACATGGTGACAAAACACACTGCAGGAAATGTGCTGAGCCACGTGTGTCCATATGACACACACCTGCCAGTCATGGTGGTTCACATACCCAACAACAGTCACAACCCGCAGGACAGGTGTAGACAAACACAAACAAAGGCTGTGCTAAGGTGACTGAATGATGCCTATGGGTAACCCCCCCCCCCAGGGCTACACAGACAGATTACATCAGGTCAGGCAGTGGGATGTTAGTTCTGAAGGGTAGGAAGTCAGAAACTAATATGTAGGTCAATCAATCATAAGACCTGTAGTACACTGACATGCCTCTAGTCAGCATAATAGGTTAGGAAACAGAATGAAATGGAGTACCTGACATACCAGTACAGTCATAGCAAATGTGTACAAGTGTCAGGTGTGCCTCCCCCAATCCTGTGTAGCAATGTAGAAACAGTCAGGTCTGTCCCCTCATAGCCTATATAGACATGTAGTAACAGTCAGGTGTGCCCCCCCAATCCTATGTAGACATGTAGTAACAGTCAGGTGTGCCCCACCCCCACTCCTGTGCAGCAATGTAGAAACAGTCAGGTGTGCCCCCCCATATCCTATGTAGACAGTAGTAACAGTCAGGTGTGCCCCCCAATCCTATGTAGACTGGTGTTGTCTGCCCGAACACTGGCAGATCACAAAGGTGGTAGGACTGATGTAATGGAAAACCACCGATGTACCTGCACATGCCAGCATAACTGGAATACCCCATGCATATCTGTGCGTCAGATGCAAGTAGTGTCCATAGTACACATGCACTCAGCTCACCCAAACACCACTCACAGGTACCTCTCTGGTCGTATCCCTGCTGTCGGGAATGGAAACAATATGATCTCACCTGTATATGGCAATAGCGAAGGAATGCAGCATGCAGTGCAGGTGTCCCATGCAGGTGTGTCCCTAACCATAGGTAGCACCCTACCAGCATCCACACCACCTGATCAGGACTGATAGAAAGTATTGGCATGAACACCTAGCACACCTACACTGTCACCTCAGGGGAATATACTGTATGGCCGTCTGAGACTGTAGGACTGACAGAATGCAAAGGCATGTCACAGCTGGCCTGCATCACCACCAAATGGCCTACAGGCCTCTGCCAAAGGCCTGTGTCTCACACATACTGCCAATGCATGATATGTCATGGACACTCAAATAACAACATAACACACTCCACATAAGCCATATGCAAGGCCATGTGGACAAACCACAGTAACATGTCCATCATGTCCCACTGCATGCACTGTGGACCAACACCAACACACAGCTGTGATGAGGTGATAACCTTAGGTAAAGTATCAGAGAATGTATGCATAATGTATGGCAGAGGCTAGAATAATCGGGGGGGAGGGTGGGCGCATGGGCAGCATGGAATGTGCAAAGTCCGACACACAGCTGTGTGCACACACTACCCCTGGATGCAAACACATAAATGGGTGGCTACAAACCTGCCCATACACCACAATAGGGGTAATGTCCTGACTCATGGCCCCTACCTCTGGGTAACCTGTGTGAATCTGTACAGCTGTGAGGTATTGCCACAGCAAGATAAAGACATACTGTCATGAAGATGGATGTATAAGTATGGGATCCCCTGTCAGCACTGTACCAAGGTGCTGAACCAGATACACAGACCCAGCAGCAAGTGTCTGCAGCACCCCCCTGAAGAATGGCATAACTTACCATGAATATGTAGGCATCTGCCATAATACTGGACACAGCTGCATTCACCCTTGTTCCCCAGGACATTACTGTGAGCAAGAATGTCCACCTGATAGTACTTGAGGACATAAAATATCACAGTGTATAACAGTACATGTCTGAATATCTCTGCTAACACCAGTACCATGTAACAGAAGCAGCACAGACACAATCACCTACAGTACACACTATCCCTTGCACAGTTTATCCCCATATTGCTAAATGATCTACGGATACCCTGCAGAAACAGTTAGCTACCGGTAGGTGTACAACACAAAGGCCTGCACTGGAGTACAAAGTACCTGGAATGGATCCACACATTCAATACAGAAGAGCATACTGGACATGCTCACACACTTAGAGAAATGAAGGCAATGTCAGATGACAACAACATACCAAAAGGTAATACTGGGCATGCTCACACACTTAAATGAAGCCCATGTCTGCAAACAGCAGTGGACCACACATATCTGACAGTTGCAGATGTTAGTGTATACACTCCTCAGTATGCACCAGTCATGCTTTGCACACACATTGGATATGAATACAGACATATATCCAAGGACAACACACTATAATAAGCCAAAAGTAGACATACATAGATTTGTGGAAGATAGTGACTGTGGCAAAGAGCCATCCATTATGAGGCCTGTCCCACCCAGCACACAGCCAAATGGCTACAACCACATGATGTGTAAATGTCACTCACTGTAGAAACTAGCCACTGGTATCTGTCAGCATTACAGACTATGTGGTGCAAGTGCTAGCTGTGCAACATGACTGTACAAGGCAGTAGGCATCTAGCAGATGCATACACTTACCTATGGAATATAACCCTGCATGTGCCTGCATGTGGTGTGTCAACCTCTAGATGAATGGGTTATGGCCCATGCACACACACTGCACTCCACATAGCCCTACTATGACAAGCCTGCTGATGTCATCCACTTTGAAATACATCTATGGGAAGGGAGTGGCCCAGTAATCTCTGTGACACATCCTATAACTGCATAATGCAGTAGTGTGATAAACTAATTAAGTAGGAGTTCTATTCCCAGACATGGCAACTGTGTGCGTCTCTGTCTGTGTAGGGAGCAATGCTTTTTAGGCTAGTCACGATCACTACAATTCAAATGTCCTACTTTGGCAAGGCTGCTGATGTCATTCATCTGTGAAATACACCTTTGGGAAAGGTGTAGCCCAAGCCCAGTAATCTCTGTGGCATGTCCTATAACTGAGTAATGCTGTTGTGGTCTATATTACCTCTGGTATGGGTTCTGTTCCCACACTTGGCAAGTGTGGATGTTTGTGTGTGTATTTCTATGTCTGTGTAAGGAGCCATGCATTTTAGGCTAGTCACACTCACTACAGATCAAATTCCTACTTTAGCAAGGCTGCTGATGTCATTCACTGTGATATACACCTTTGAGAAAGATGGAGCCCTGTAATCTCTGTGGTGCATCCTATAAATACATAATGCTGTAGTGTGATAGACTGCTTAGGCAGGAGTTCTAATCCCTAACATGGCAACTGTGTGTGGAGGGAGTAATTTTCTTTAGGCTATTCATGCTCACTACAATTTAAATGTCCTACTTTGGCAAGGCTGCTGATGTCATTCACTGTGAAATACACCTTTGGAGAAGAAGAGCACCAGTAATCTCTGTGGCGGGTCCTATAACTATGTAATGCGTAGTGTAATAAACTGATTAGTAGGAGTTCTAATCCCAGAAATGGCAGGTGTGTGTCTGTGTTTGTCATTCGTATACTGTGTGGAGATGGCCATGAGTGTGTAATAACTGGACTCCTTGTATAGCAGATTTTGCAAATTTCTTATATGGTGGCCCTGTTATATGTCACACTGTCCACCTTACATGGTTACAGATGTGAAATAGCTGAGAGGCTGGGCTGACAATCCATACCCCTACATGTGACATCAAGGCCTGGTGGCCAAAGTTAGCAACCCTTGTATTACTCAGAGAACACTCTCAACCCATGTCTCATACACAAACGCACTTGCCTAGGCAACAACTGCTATGGTGGTAGTGCCCTGCATATTGCCCACAGATAGTAACCATGGTGTGATTGCAATGGACTACAGAGGGCATGACACCCTGTCCATCAATACAATAGGCACGTACATGCAGACAGTGTGCCTTCACTATGTTCCCCACTGGACACCTGCAACAACTGTGGTGCCATTGAATGTGACCCACAAAGGACATCCCAACATGATGCTATGCAGGTAGGTAGATGCGCGGCCAAACCAATCAAGTAAACAACAAAAGGCCAGCAATATGCGATCCAGAAGTAACAAAAAGAAAATAATTAGATCAAATACATATAGATGGCTGAATAATAACCCTTTATTAGACAGACCGGTTTCGGCAACCAGTGCCTTCTTCAGTGTATGAACAGTTCACCAAAAATGCAATCCATTTATAGACACACCCCACCTGAGAGACAGATGGAAAATGCAACCAGTATATATTTAAAGAGAAAGAACCCAAAATATAAACTGCAATAATGCATGATAGTAAGTGCAATCTTGACTTGACAATATGTAACAAATATAACATATAAATAGGTACATCATTGAAAAAATAAAAATAGAAAGTATGTTATGAGCTAACCCCCACACATTGAATTATATAACATAAATGTAAATGTAAAAAGTATAAAATAACTTATAGTGTAGTTATGCTGAGAACATATATCATACATGCTGTCATAACAATAAAAAGCATCGCATCCAAAGCATGAAAAAAGTGCGATGAATGTTCCAACAAAAAACATGTGGTTAGCAATGGATGATGTAGCCGAAATCAAAAATCCATGCTTAGTCCAATGTTCCAATATAGTTCCTTCAGCTGTGATTGAAGCAGGTATGTCGATATGCCTTAAGCTGTCCTTCATCGGATCCTATATGACACATTAGAAAAACTATGAAAAAATATGAGAGATAGAGGCAAACAGATTACTATAAACCAATATTCATAAATATTCATGATGTAATTAAGATATGTAAATCATTATGTATGAACATAAAACATAAACTGTACCAACCTATAACCTCATATTTACAAATGGTCATTAAGTCCAGGAGGGAATAGAGCACCCAATGTAATGATCCAATGTTGTTCCTTGTGAGTAAGTATTTTGTGCCATCCCTGGGGATTACTACGGTCCCCCAGAATTCTATCTATAATGACAAAAGAAAACTGTGCTTCAGGATGTTTCAAAATGTGCCTATATAAGGCATTAGTTTCCTTCCTGGTTTTAATGTCTGATCTATGTTCGTTGATGCGTGTTCTGAGAGGTCTAGAAGTTTGGCCTACATAAAAAGCTTGACACCGACATGTTGCCAGATAGACCACCCAACTGCTGCTACAGTTGCCAAATATTCTGCATTGGTACACCTTACTGGTATTGCGACTTGTAAATTCCTTGCTTTTGTTAATTTGTTTACATGAACCACAATGGCCACAAGGGAATGTACCCACTAATATATCCCCTGACATAGTCATTTGTTGGTGTATCACTCCCCCACTTTCTATGTGTTTAAAATGTGAAAAGAGAGAGCCAAGAGTTCTGCCTCTCCTATAGGAGAAATGGCATTGTTGATCCAATATTGTTCTCAAATATTCATTGGCCATAAGAATATTCCAATGTCTATTAATGATACCCTTGATAGCATTGGAATTTCTGCCAAAGGTGGTGACAAACCGAATGATATTTGTAGAGTAATCCCTAATTTTAGATTGATATTGTAACAAAGTTTCTCTCTCCATATTATTAGTCCAATTCCAGGCATTAAAAATGTCTTGATGTCTATAACCCCTGTTGGCAAACCTGTGATAAAGATCCAAGCCATCCCTGTCAAAATCACCCTGTGTCAAACTCAGGCATTTGATACGCATAAATTGGGACTTAGGGATGTTGCGGATGGTGTGGCCTGGGTGCTAGAAGCATGCAACAAAGTGTTGTATTGAGGGTATTTACGATAAGATCTAGTATTCAACGTATGGTCTGTGTTTCTGGTAACGGTAACATCCAAAAAATTAATGCTTTGAAGATCGTGTGTTACTGTAAACTCAATTCCCCATACATTTTGATTGAGATATTCAATGAATTCCTGTAAATACCTGACATCCGCCCGCCACACCATCCAGCAATCATCCAAGTACCTGCGCCAAATATCTATTTCTACCAGATAGATATTGTGTAGTGGATCTTAGATCATGCATTCCTCAAAGAATGCCATGAATAAATCGGCATAAATGGGAGCAAAGGATGCTCCCATCGCTGTACCCTGCAGTTGCCAATAGCATTGTCCTTGAAAATAAAAGACATTCTTATTAAGGACATATTCCATCATACAGATAAGCAGTGTATTGAAACCTGGGGAGTATAGAGCAGCCCTGTCCAACCAATATTGTAGGGCCTGTAGGCCAGCCCAGTGTGGAATGCTAGTATTTAGGGCCTTAACATCCAGTGAGCACATGAGCCACCCCGGCTCAAGTTGACAATCCTGTATAATCTGTAGAAATTGGGTCATGTCCTGCAATCTAGCCCTGACAAAACACAACAGTGGTTTGAGATATTGAGTAAGAAAGGCAGATAAAGGCTCCATCAAATACCCAATTCCAGATACAATCGGTCTGCCCAGAGGATTTGTAATGGACTTGTGTATTTTTGGAAGTAAATATAAGATTTGTTTCTGAGGATCCTTGACCGTTAACTGAAAAACACAATTTCTGGTTATGATGCTGTTGGCAACTGCAGGGTACGGCGATGGGAGCATCCTTTGCTCCCATTTATGCCGATTTATTCATGGCATTCTTTGAGGAATGCATGATCTATGATCCACTACACAATATCTATCTGGTAGAAATAGATATTTGGTGCAGGTACTTGGATGATTGCTGGATGGTGTGGCGGGCGGATGTCAGGTATTTACAGGAATTCATTGAATATCTCACTCAAAATGTATGGGGAATTGAGTTTACGGTAACACATGATCTTCAAAGCATTCATTTTTTGGATGTTACCGTTACCAGAAACACAGACCATACGTTGAATACTAGATCTTATCGTAAATACCCTCAATACAACACTTTGTTGCATGCTTCTAGCATGCACCCAG
This sequence comes from Protopterus annectens, assembly GCF_019279795.1. NCBI lineage: Eukaryota > Metazoa > Chordata > Ceratodontiformes > Protopteridae > Protopterus > Protopterus annectens. The sequence goes on along the minus strand of NC_056732.1, from coordinate 986,044,877 downwards.
GCCACACCATCCACAACATTCCTAAGTCCCAATTTATGCGTATCAAATGCCTGAGTTCAACACAGGGTGATTTTGACAGGGATGGCTTGGATCTTTATCACAGGTTTGCCAACAGGGGTTATAGACATCAAGACATTCTTAATGCCTGGAATTGGACTAATAATATGGAGAGAGAAACTTTGTTACAATATCAATCTAAAATTAGGCATTGCTCTACGAATATCATTCGGTTTGTCACCACTTTTGGCAGAAATTCCAATGCTATCAAGGGTATCATTAATAGACATTGGAATATTCTTACGGCCAATGAATATTTGAGAACAATATTGGATCAACAATGCCATTTCTCCTATAGGAGAGGCAGAACTCTTGGCTCTCTCTTTTCACATTTTAAACACATAGAAAGTGGGGGAGCGATACACCAACAAATGACTATGTCAGGGGATATATTAGTGGGTACATTCCCTTGTGGCCATTGTGGTTCATGTAAACAAATTAACAAAAGCAAGGAATTTACAAGTCGCAATACCAGTAAAGTGTACCAATGCAGAATATTTGGCAACTGTAGCAGCAGTTGGGTGGTCTATCTGGCAACATGTCGGTGTCAAGCTTTTTATGTAGGCCAAACTTCTAGACCACTCAGAACACGCATCAACGAACATAGATCAGACATTAAAACCAGGAAGGAAACTAATGCCTTATATAGGCACATTTTGAAACATCCTGAAGCACAGTTTTCTTTTGTCATTATAGATAGAATTCTGGGGGACCGTAGTAATCCCCAGGGATGGCACAAAATACTTACTCACAAGGAACAACATTGGATCATTACATTGGGTGCTCTATTCCCTCCTGGACTTAATGACCATTTGTAAATATGAGGTTATAGGTTGGTACAGTTTATGTTTTATGTTCATACATAATGATTTACATATCTTAATTACATCATGAATATTTATGAATATTGGTTTATAGTAATCTGTTTGCCTCTATCTCTCATATTTTTTCATAGTTTTTCTAATGTGTCATATAGGATCCGATGAAGGACAGCTTAAGGCATATCGACATACCTGCTTCAATCACAGCTGAAGGAACTATATTGGAACATTGGACTAAGCATGGATTTTTGATTTCGGCTACATCATCCATTGCTAACCACATGTTTTTTGTTGGAACATTCATCACACTTTTTTCATGCTTTGGATGTGAGGCTTTTTATTATGACAGCATGCATGATATATGTTCTCAGCATAACTACACTATAAGTTATTTTATACTTTTTACATTTACATTTATGTTATATAATTCAATGTGTGGGGGTTAGCTCATAACATACTTTCTATTTTTATTTTTTTCAATGATGTACCTATTTATATGTTATATTTGTTACATATTGTCAAGTCAAGATTGCACTTACTATCATGCATTATTGCAGTTTATATTTTGGGTTCTTTCTCTTTAAATATATACTGGTTGCATTTTCCATCTGTCTCTCAGGTGGGGTGTGTCTATAAATGGATTGCATTTTTGGTGAACTGTTCATACACTGAAGAAGGCATTGGTTGCCGAAACTGGTCTGTCTAATAAAGGGTTATTATTCAGCCATCTATATGTATTTGATCTAATTATTTTCTTTCTGTTACTTCTGGATCGCGTATCGCTGGCCTTTTGTTGTTTACTTGATTGGTTTGGCCGCGCATCTACCTACCTGCATAGCATCATGTTGGGTTGTGCTTTCTTAGCTATGCTGTAGGACGGATCTGGAAGCTATCGTTATCGAGTACAGGGGAATCCTCCCCTGACACATATAGCTTTTTGGAATTATTTGGCTATTTCACCTGTGAGTATAGGAAAATAATATGTATGCAACCAACGATTGAATGATATTTTCGAATTCCTTGGCATTGGATTCATGACTTCTTTGGACATTGGTTTATTGCTTATCTTGTTGGCGTTTGTGGATTCCTATGGGGCCTATGCAACACATGTTTAAATGAGCAGTTGCTGTTTCCAGGACCACACATCCAAGGTTTGATTTGGCTTGAATATATGTAACGAAGGGTTGGTGTAGTGCTTTTTTGAAGCAGGAGGTTATATTGGACTATCTGGGAGTTTGAAATGTTTGTTTGAACCATTGAGAGCTTCAGTCGCATTTTTCCCACTTTACAAAACAACTGGTGGGTAAAATTGCAGGTTTCTATTTTGTTGGATGACCTTAACGTAATTGGAGGCATTTCAGGCTGTCAGTACAAAGTGTGATAAACTGATTGACCTTCGACAAAGTGGGGTTGGTGCTGTGTTTTATGGAACAAAGTGGTTACATTGGACTGCTTGGCTATTTCAATTGTTTGTTCAACTAACTGGGTGCTTCAGTCGAATTCTCACCATTTACATATCATAATTGGTCGGGGAACTATGAATGTCCATGCTTAATGTAACTGGAGGAACATCGGACGGTGGTGGTTTTCGGACAAGCACAAAGAGCAAGATTTGTATGTTTGGGACACTAGTGACTTTTGGCTTATATTGATCGTTTTGTTTACAACAACAGAAAGCTGGTGATCAGTTGGTACATCCGATTGTGTAGAGCTTTTTTTGGCGAACAAGACACGAAGCTGTTGGTGGGATGATACAGCTTGTTTGGGACTATTAATATTTTTCAACATATGTTTTTCCAACTTTATTCATATGTATATGTCTTCTTACATTTGTAAGGACGTATTTTTAACAACGTTTTGCATCTCTTATGTCAAGGACTGTCCACCACTATCGGGAACACCTTTCTTGTGCCAGATTATTTTTTCCCCATACTATGGTATCTCTCTATTGTGTTAGTCACAAATAATATTTCTTTGTGTGCATATACATATATCAGAATTGTAGCATGTTTTTTAGGGGCCAAGTATACTATTTTAAACCATTACAGTTTTGAATACATATTTTTCATACAGTTCTCACAAATACAAGTACCATCCATTTTACCATTTAAGTATTATAGTATTGGCATACGTCTGGTCTATTTGTTATTACAGGCATTATTACCATTGTATGTTTTTTACATCAACATATCAGTCGTGGATATACCTTATCAGTTCTTACCCTGGGCACTGATGGTTTTAGCAAGTATTATTGTGGTGTAGTTGTAGGCCTAATAATTCATTTGTGTCACTTAGTGTTGTGGTGTCGATTGTTCTCTAACATCATATTGACTTTGGCCATTTATTGGGCCTATCTATACACTTGCATTGTTTCTGATGTTTGTATGATAGACCTACGTCTTAAGAGGTCATTAACACTGAATTTAAAGTTGAATATACTGCATATACAGATTTCTGTTTTCTGTTTTTACATATGACATCTTCCCTTGCGGTACTGGCTCTGTATTTTTTCCTCTTTGTACAATAATTTTTTGATAGTCAGTAGGGAATCTTGATGTGATACAGGGGCTGATACCCATTATCACTATATATTATTATTGAATACTGATTCTCTATTATAGTCTTTTATCTTGGTTTGTGGTCTCTGTCTTTTGGCTTATATCATATATCCAGCATGGACCTAGACAGTATCTTAACTGGATTGTGTGCCGATCGGGAGGATATTGGGGTTTTTGGTATCCATGCCTCGCCAGGCAGCAATTCCAATGAAGCAGGGGAACAATCAGCCATGAATTGTGAATTGGCATTTAATTCCCTTTCCAAGGGTCTTAAAAACATAAGATCAAACATATGGCACTTACGTTTGTTCCGGGCATATCTACATAAAAACATAGCCTCTAGGGGTCTCAGAATTTGGCTACAACCATTGGTTGGCAGACAAGAAGACAGATTATCTAATGAGTGGCGTGAAGCTTACAGAAAGGGTCCATGCTTTTTGTTAACATTCTTGCCCAATATTATGAACGTATGATTGATATTAATCTCCAGGAAGTCAAAACTATGTGTTTAGATTGCAAAAGATTTGAGTCTCAATCCACATTTCAAGACTCTATTAACAAATTATCACAGGAACTTACAAACCATGATAAAATAACTAAAGATAGAAAAATAAAAAAGTTTAAAAGAGATTACATGGACTATCAAAGGGGGCGTCCTTTTGACTCCCAGAGAACAGTGAGATTTATGGGTACCAGTTCTGGTTCTACATCTAATGTTCCCAGTAACAATTTTAATTAAAAAAGACCACGGTCTATTTTGAAAAACAGGGATCAAACAAGTGCCAGCACATCAGGGGAGGATTCCTCATGTACCGATTATGATAGTTCCAGCAATAAGGATTCACCACATAGGAAAAAATCGAATAGAGTAATCCCTTTAGACAAGGTTCCAGGCGTAGGGGTGGACGCAAACACAAAAGTGGCAAACATGCCCATTTCCCTCGAGGGATTGATCCAGAATTTTCTAACCTAAATCAGGGGATCAATCAAAATGTTTTGAATTTGTCTAAAGAAATATTGTCTGTACAGCATTTACAACTTCTGAATAAAGGTTTAGGTTTTATTCCTGGGTTTTTTTTGCAATGAATATAGCACTGTCACTGATGTCATGAGCTTCTGTCGTAACCTGAATTTGAAATTGTTTTTTGCAGATAGAGACTCTCAAAGAACTGATGAGTTTAGGTTCATCAAGTCTGATTTTCAACCACCTATGCACAAACATGTCTCTGTTTTTATGCAAACGGTCCTTTGGGACCTACATTTTGAACATAGGGAATTTGACATAATGAGATCTAATCTATCAACACAGGAATCTACTGCACTTAATGAGCTAAGGGAGAACCAAAATATTGCCATCCTTCCAGCAGATAAGGGGGGAGCCGTGGTTGTGATGGATATGAGTTCATATTTGAATGAGGGGTCAATTTCAACTGTCTGATAAAAGATGCTATATGTACATGGCCTATGATCCTACCACTCATTTCAAACAGGAAATAGACACTTTTCTGAATCTTGCCCTTGAGGAGGGCATCATAACCAAAAATTGTGTTTTTCAGTTAACAGTCAAGGATCCTCAGAAACAAATCTTATATTTACTTCCAAAAATACACAAGTCCATTACAAATCCTCCGGGCAGACCGATTGTATCTGGAATTGGGTCTTTGACTGAGCCTTTATCTGCCTTTCTTACTCAATATCTCAAACCACTGTTGTGTTTTGTCAGGGCTAGATTGCAGGACACGACCCAATTTCTACAGATTATACAGGATTGTCAACTTGAGCCAGGGTGGCTCATGTGCTCACTGGATGTTAAGGCCCTATATACTAGCATTACACACTGGGCTGGCCTACAGGCCCTACAATATTGGTTGGACAGGGCTGCTCTATACTCCCCAGGGTTCAATACACTGCTTATCTGTATGACGGAACATGTCCTTAATAAGAATGTCTTTTATTTTCAAGGACAATGCTATTGGCAACTGCAGGGTACGGCGATGGGAGCATCCTTTGCTCCCATTTATGCTGATTTATTCATGGCATTCTTTGAGGAATGCATGATCTATGATCCACTACACAATATCTATCTGGTAGAAATAGATATTTGGCGCAGGTACTTGGATGATTGCTGGATGGTGTGGCGGGCAGATGTCAGGTATTTACAGGAATTCATTGAATATCTCAATCAAAATGTATGGGGAATTGAGTTTACGGTAACACACGATCTTCAAAGCATTAATTTTTTGGATGTAACCATTACCAGAAACACAGAGCATATGTTGAATACTAGATCTTATCATAAATACCCTCAATACAACACTTTGTTGCATGCTTCTAGCATGCACCCAGGCCACACCATCCGCAACATCCCTAAGTCCCAATTTATGCATATCAAACGCCTGCGTTCGACACAGGGTGATTTTGACAGGGATGGCTTGGATCTTTATCACAGGTTTGCCAACAGGGGTTATAGACATCAAGACATTCTTAATGCCTGGAATTGGACTAATAATATGGAGAGAGAAACTTTGTTACAATATCAATCTAAAATTAGGGATTGCTCTACGAATATCTTTTGGTTTGTCACCACCTTTGACAGAAATTCCAATGCTATCAAGGGTATCATTAATAGACATTGGAATATTCTTATGGCCAATGAATATTTGAGAACAATATTGGATCAACAATGCCATTTCTCCTATAGGAGAGGCAGAACTCTTGGCTCTCTCTTTTCACATTTTAAACACATAGAAAGTGGGGGAGCGATACACCAACAAATGACTATGTCAGGGGATATATTAGTGGGTACATTCCCTTGTGGCCATTGTGGTTCATGTAAACAAATTAACAAAAGCAAGGAATTTACAAGTCGCAATACCAGTAAAGTGTACCAATGCAGAATATTTGGCAACTGTAGCAGCAGTTGGGTGGTCTATCTGGCAACATGTCGGTGTCAAGCTTTTATGTAGGCCAAACTTCTAGACCACTCAGAACATGCATCAACGAACATAGATCAGACATTAAAACCAGGAAGGAAACTAATGCCTTATATAGGCACATTTTGAAACATCCTGAAGCACTGTTTTCTTTTGTCATTATAGATAGAATTCTGGGGGACCGTAGTAATCCCCAGAGATGGCACAAAATACTTACTCACAAGGAACAACATTGGATCATTACATTGGGTGCTCTATTCCCTCCTGGACTTAATGACCATTTGTAAATATGAGGTTATAGGTTGGTACAGTTTATGTTTTATGTTCATACATAATGATTTACATATCTTATTTACATCATGAACATTTATGAATATTGGTTTATAGTAATCTGTTTGCCTCTATCTCTCATATTTTTTTATAGTTTTTCTAATGTGTCATATAGGATCCGATGAAGGACAGCTTAAGGCATATCGACATACCTGCTTCAATCACAGCTGAAGGAACTATATTGGAACATTGGACTAAGCATGGATTTTTGATTTCGGCTACATCATCCATTGCTAACCACATGTTTTTTGTTGGAACATTCATCGCACTTTTTTCATGTTGTGGATGCGATGCTTTTTATTGTTATGACAGCATGTATGATATATGTTCTCAGCATAACTACACTATAAGTTATTTTATACTTTTTACATTTACATTTATGTTATATAATTCAATGTGTGGGGGTTAGCTCATAACATACTTTCTATTTTTATTTTTTTCAATGATGTACCTATTTATATGTTATATTTGTTACATATTGTCAAGTCAAGATTGCACTTACTATCATGCATTATTGCAGTTTATATTTTGGGTTCTTTCTCTTTAAATATATACTGGTGCATTTTCCATCTGTCTCTCAGGTGGGGTGTGTCTATAAATGGATTGCATTTTTGGTGAACTGTTCATCCACAAAGGACATACCATGCCTTAAACACATGCCCTGTATGGACAGATGCCACTGACACCAGGGAATACCTGTATCATGCTATCAATGTAGGTGCAGGGTCAACCTGCTGTCCATTACCTGTACCCGCCATATGAGGCTAGGACTGGCACATCTGATGATAACAATCTGTGTACACAACATGGGCCAGACACCCCAGGTACAGTTCCACATGTCACTGTACATGCATGTGGGGCATGTGCACATGCCAGACACCATCCATGTCATGGACTAAAGAACACATACATGGCAAGCAATGCACAGCAATGGCCGCACACAGTAGTTACCCAGGTGACTGGATGGTGAATACAATACCCACCTGTGTGGGCCAATCCAGACACTACACCCCTGAGCCACACTGCAGACCATTGTCATGTGGCCTGATGTCAAGTTATACCCATCACCTAGCCTTGTATAGCCTTCTGGCGCAGTCAACCACTAAACACCCATAAAGCAATGCACCCATGCATGTCAGTACTGTCATCCTGTGTCTGTGTGTGTGGTGTATGATGCTTTTGACCACATTCACACTCACTACAACCCCCACTGGCATACTGAAGCATGCTGTCTGATGTCAGACACTTACAGTACTGTACTGTGGCAAACTAACTAGTGAGGAGGTGTATTCCTGACCCTGCCAGTGTGTCAATGGTTGTGGGTCCCTGAGAGAGTGTGGCTGTGTTGACGCTGAGACCTGTTCATGCAGACAGGCATGTGTACAACACCTACCAAATCACTACCATATCACTGTTGCAGATGTCAATCACCATCACATATACATTTGGAGAGCTCTTCAACATGTAAGCTATGTGGCGCATCTAATAACTGCATAGACATGTGATAGCAATACATAGTCAGGGGTTTGATACCCTGTACTGGTAGTTGTGGAACACAAACATGCTTAGGTTTTACTCTCCCACCCCCTCCCTGATCTCTGTTTGCCTCTCTCCCTCCCTCTATGGTGGATGTGGAGACTTACACCTGCTTTGCTTAGGCAGCAGCATGGGTTTTGTAAGTGATGCTCATGATCAGCTGATGGCCTCTGCATGAATTGCAGCCCTCCTCTAGCTGATTGCATGTGGAACAGCTGTGGTAGCAGTCCCATAGCCAATTGCATGGAAACACATTCCAATATCTAGGAAAATCATGTTGGTGTTGGGCCTTTTCATTCACTGTGAGCAGGACCTAGATCTGTTGTTCGGCAAATAGCATCACAGATGGATTGGGGATTTACCTCTAACAACATACACTGTGGAAACAGGCCAACACACAGGAGGGGGGTGTGCCTGACATGACTACAGAATGTAAGTGTCGCTATTCTGCATTTGGAGTAATGGTTTAACAGTGTGTGTGGATATGACTGGTCTACGTGTTTTAATACCTGCCATGTCAGTGCTATGTTTCTGAGGGAACCCCCATCTGTAGGGTCATTTGCAGACTGGACACTATGTGGTGCCTTTTGTGTCTTGCATTACTGAGCACCTATCTGTGAACTGCAGAAGCATAGTGTGGGGATTGCAATCAGTACATGGTGACAGACATGAGAGTTACTGACTTCATATCCCCTCATAGGACATATGTCACAACAAACTCTGTTACAACAGTAAATAAATGAGGTTATCACAGCAACATGTCAATATTAGCCCTGAGATTATGCCTCCAGCCACAACTCTGTCAATCTATGTACATATGTCATGCAGTGCATATGCCAATACACCATAATGTATAGGCATCATATCTGATAGCAAGCCAGTGAGATATCATACTGCGACACATGTTATATATAGTAGGGGTTATCTTTGAGGACATAGCCTGGGCATTGTGTGGTTGTGTATATAGTACTGACATCTGTGTACATATGGTGATTGTCGACAGTGTGTCTATTGTGAATATGTGCCTTGGACTGTGTACAGATTGTGGTAGATGTCATTGTTCCTGGTCCTGTTCTATCTGATGTTACATGCTGCTCCAATGTCTGTTACCCTATTGGCTTACATGTTTGTAGGGCCAAACACACACATGTCCCGTATCACAGACAGGCATTGGAACAGACTGTGTAGTGGCCCAGTATATGTAGGGTTAGTGTGTGAGTGGCACATATGAAAATGGTGTTGATCAGATAGTCCATATACTGCAATATTATGCAACTACCATATGTGGCTGTGGCTGTGTTCACATTGTTTATTTTATTTATTTATTTTTATTTTACATTTGTTTACCGGGCTGGTCCAACTGGATCTATTTCCATTTTCAGCAGAGGCCCGGGGAGAAAAGCTCCACATAGAGACAAACACAGTTACATTATATGTAAATAAGTAGCAGGCAAAACATGATTCTAGACTACATTACACAGTTGATACTTACATACTAGATAGGACATCACCATTAAGTTCTATTACAGAAATACAAGATAGAAAGGTTCTGTAACAGTAAAACATTTGCGGAAAGTATAAAGTACATTCAGGAAATTACTTTCACATCCAAAGTTCCTTAATAGTTTGTAACAGTTACTACTTGTAAAAGGTGTTTAAGAGAGAAGCTTCTCAATGGGTAAGCAGAAGAGAGTAATGAAAGAAGGTGTTATAAAGAGGAAAAATTACTGGAATCACAAGATTAGTCAGGATTGATGCAGGGCATAGCCAGTGTGTTTTAAGGTGTTTGAACATACCAGTATAAAACATACCAGTATAAAAGAATAATTAGTGGAATAACAAGATTAGTCAGGATTGATGCATGGGCATAACCAGTGTGTTTTAAGGTGTTTTTTAAGCTTTGTTTAAAGAGGAAAGGGGAGGGAATGGAAGTTAGAGCAGTAGGTAGGAGATTCCAATATTTACCAATGGTATTGGAGAATAGGGAGTCACCAGCAATGTTGTTAGACTTAGTTAACCTCACTAGAAGTTTGCTTGAAGAGTGTAAGGAATTTAGGTTAGTATAAGGGGTAATAAGGTTAGAAAGCATGGGTGTATTATTAGGTTGGTAAAATATCCTATGGGCAAAGGTGAGTTGGGAAAGTATCAACATGTTTTTTAGTTCAAGCCAGTGTAGTTGCTGTAGGTTCTGACAGTGGTGAGTTCTAAACTGGTTCCCAGGAGCAAACCTAGCAATACTATTGTATGTGTTAGCTAGTTTAGAGAGATTATTTTTCTTTAGGTTAGTGAATATGGGTGAAGCATTGGGTATGATTATGCACTTTCACACAGGTTGCTGGTACTCTGTGCTGTGACATGCCTGTAGAGCCTGCTATATATGCAGGTACATGTGAATTCCCCCATAAGAAATGTAGGCCAGTGTTGTGGCAGTCTGCCTGTAGCCTGCACAGTGCTTTGTTACATGCCTAGCAGCTTAGTGTACTTACCCAGTGTGATGTTATGTCCAGATACTTGTCAGATGTACTGCTGCCAGGTTACCATAACAGTCATGTATGTCGGATAAAGCAGTGGGATGCTGTACAGATGTATGTGACACACTAGTGGGTAGTATGTGGCCATGGCACCTCTGTACAGGCAGTTAGTATGTGTCAGGACAGACAGGGGTGTGTGAATGCAGAACCTATGAGAGCAAATGTATACCAGTGTTTACATGATATACCCATCTACATGGCTGTTAACATCCACATTGTCAGGCTTGGTCCACATGTCTTGCACTAAGGGGTTCTGTGTATACCTCTGGACTGACCAGAGTGTGTCAGACTGTCCACATATATTGGCCATATCTCTGCTGTAGTTCACAATATCATTACTGTGCTAGCAGTGGTACTGTACTATGATGTCCTTAGGATGTCTGTCTGTGGCCAATGGTGCACATGCTACAAGCAGATGTGACCTCCCACACATAACATGTCTGTGAAGACAACCCTTATCACAGTAGCAATAGTCTACATATATACCTGCAATACATACCTGACATCCCCTTGCACTAAGAGGTTGGGACTATTAGGGCTGAAGTAGGGCTCTACTCCATGTTGGGGACATGTGGGGAACATATATGTATATATACATATCCATATACCTATATAGATATATACACTTATACATATTGACGTACATAGATGGATATGTATATGTGCATATATATATATATATATATATATATATATATATATATATATATATATATATATATATATATATATATATATATATATATATATATATATATATATATATATATATACATATAAACACTCAGACATATGCATATACACAGCAATATATGTCTACACATACGGATAGAGATACATATGCACACATACTTATGGATATCTACATATATATTGACAGTAACAGGTATATCAGAATAGATAGGTATGCACATATAGTTATAGATATCTACATATATATCTACATAAATAGCCATACCTGTACACATAGGATGTGCATAGCTATATATATATATATATATATATATATATATATATATATATATATATATATGTACATACGAAGAGATGTACCCATAGCCATATATATGCTGCACTATACAGATGTGTATACACAAATATGTATGACTATACATGTGTATGTACATGTAGACATATGTCAACCAATTATATGTATATACCCATATTGCTGCCATGTGTAAACCTCATGGTTGTGTATACACTCCCAGATGTATCTCACTGTATGTATCTGCTATGTGTACATTATGATAAAACAACATATGTGATGCAACAGTCATACTAATAACAAGTACTACACATCTGTGGAAGTAAAGGCAATTGTTCAATACTAATCAATATGTGTATTGACAGATATATTGGAAAAGCAACAGCTGTTTTCACAATGGTTATGGCGTAGTGGTTTTATATAAATGATAACAAAGAGCTGAGGGAAGTGTTTATGAAGAATTGGTCCATACTTACAGTAGACTCTGATATAAATAGTCTGCTAGGCACAAAACCCAGTTTCTTGTATAAAAATAAGAAGACTTTAAAAAGACTGCTTTGTCATGGAAAAAATGCAGAAACACATAAAGATAAAGAATACAGTACTCAGCCCTTTGGTAAATGTAAATTTTGTTCATATATTAATACCAGTAATAAATTTGTACATCCAGATACAGGTCAAGAATTCATATTTACTTCAGCAGCTACTTGCTTGACATCTCATGTGGTCTACTTAGCAGATTGCCAATGTTGCCACTCATTCTATGTTGGTAAAACCAACAGAGTTTTTAAAGATCGTATAAGGGAACATCTTTATAATATTCGTACTAAAAGTGAGCATAATGTTCTGTCCAACCATGTTATGGAAAAAGGGGAGACAAACAAATTTAAATTCAGAGTTATAGAGGTTATTGTACCAAGTATTAGAGAAGGTGACATCAGATATTTTACTGAAAATAGAGAGGCACGATGGATAATAGCCTTTAGAGCAGACAGAGGAAGAGGACTCAATGAAAGAGCTTCTATTAAACCTTACCTAAAGAATAGGAAGATGAAAAAGTGAAGTCAGAAACTCAAATTATTTGATTTCTGACTTCTATGGTTGTATTATGGCTATATTATAAATCAGTGCAGGTTATATGTGTTATAACTGTGCTGCATAACCCTTACATATTTTGAACTATATTCTTGAATTGTGTTCTTGAATTGTATTCTTTAATTGTGTTTTGAGCAAGCTGTTGCTGTGCATTTATTATTTTATTTCTGTATAAATTAGTGCATGTTATATGCGTTATATTTGTGCTGTATAACTTTTATACATTTTATATTGAACAAGTTGTTGCTGTGCTTTTATCATTTTACTTCTGCATTTTTATCTTTGCTTTTATTTTTGCATTTTTGTATAAATATTTAAATTAGACACATGACCATGTAAGAAGTGTTCTGATTGGTAATGACACATTTTGAAATACTTGAAGGTAGTATATAAGGAAAGGTGTCTTTGTTCTTGAAGGTCTGAGGAAGCTATCTAGCGAAAGCATTTACTGTTTTTATGTCACTCAAATAAATGAACTGTGAGTTGTGAATTTTACACAGACTGGACTTGTTGTTACTTGGATAAATCCTTCTGTTTGAAGAATATATGCTGTTTGAATTTTTCAGCCAAAGGCCTGGTTGCCTCGTTGTAATCCTGAGTCTTGGTTTGATTTTCTTGCTGAATTTTATCAACGAGGCATTTACCCCATGGAGTATAGTCCATTTTGTTGTTTGCTACTACTTTTTAATTTATACTACCCTTCGTGTGGACATGGCAGCATCACAGAATGATGGTATTGACCTTGCTTACAATCCTAAAAATTACTCTGAGATAAATAAAAATGTTTCTGAAAGACTTGCACAATATATCCAGAAGGAAAGGAATCTCCTACTCCAATTTGACGTCACTCCTGGAGACGTGGAATTTATAGGCGTGGGAGAAGAGGCTGAACAGCTACAACAGGCAGTCGAAGGGCTGGAACAAGACTTTTTTAAATTATAATGTTTACAAGCACAATGCAATCATTTTAAAACTTGTCTAGCGAGGAAAATTGTTCCTCGTGTACTACTAGTGTTTAATATGCCAGCGCAGGGGTCACAATATCCTGAATTACTTGCATGCTGGCAAAAAATCAACTTAGAGGTAAGAGCAAGTTATATGAGACTGTTAATTGATTTCTTTCAACTGAAGAGGAGAGGCTGAACGAGCGTTTACAAGGCAAACAGAAAGACATTTTTAGTAAATATTCTGAGACTGTTGCTAATCCTTTAATTGAAAGCATGTTGGGCAGTGTAGCTGTATATGAACGTAAAATATTACTGCAGAAAAAGGTTAAAATCACTAGAGACTTGACCGATTTTAAAAATGGACATGTCTTTATGTGGCCCAAGAATAGGCCATGCTCAGAGTATCAGGATAGTACGCATGATGTTACTGATACAGCAGTTGTACACATGAATAAGGGGCCTAGTGAAGCTGCTATGCCCAACATAAATGCATGCTCTGTTGCTGACAATGAATGTATTGGTATTGAAAGTAATGCTGATAGAAATGATAAAGTGAATGATAATATCCATAACAGGAATTTATATCCTGTAGTAAAAGTAAATAATGCTTTATTAAATGAGCAAGAAAGGGTAGTTAGATCTAAGACCACCACAGTGAATGTAAATGAGAATACTGTAGGATCACTCAATAATGCCCCCTTTTCTCCTGCCTATCAATACAGACAGAGGCATGAGGAAGCCTAGGTCAATGAGCCGAGGCCGCCAGAAAAGGAAATTTTCTGGAGACAGGAATGCCAACAAAACAATCAAGAAAATGTGGGGCAGAATGGAGAATCACTGATTTGGAACATCTCCAGCTATAAATTAACTGCTGATGAGATTAATGTCCTTGAAAAAGGTTTAAATTTCATTCCAAGTCATGATACTACCTTAGCTGACACCATTTTAGATTCAAAACTATTTTGCAGAAATGTTATGCTGTGTTTAGATTTTGGAAGTGACCCTAATGAGCATAGGATGATGTTCAAGAAACTGAGTACATATGTCCCTAACAACCACCCTTTGTTGGATGCAAATTTTAAGTTAACAGAAGAAGAACTATACAAGTTCTATGGTAATAAAAAGAAATCAAAAGCAATTAAAAATAAGAACAATCTGAATTATAGAGAGAGAGAAGCACTCAAAAGGCTACAAAGTAACTCAGAAATCACTATCAGACCGGCTGATAAAGGCGGTCCAATTGTCATTTTAGACACGAAACAATATATTGCACTCATGAGAGAAATGCTAAGTGATGAAAAGTTTTACAAGTTAGTACCTATAGATTATGTTCATCAAGTGATGGACTCTACTTCTGCTGCTTTACTGGATGATTTAAGAAGTGGTGTTATTAATGGAGAACTTTATAAATATTTAAGAGTGAAGACTCCTTTGATCCCAATAATACAGGGCTAACCTAAAGTACACAAACATAGCAAAAAACCTCCAAAGAGACCTATAGTGGCAGGTGCAGGATGGGCTACAGAGCCACTCTCTTTGTTTGTAGAAAAACATCTATGCCCAGTCATTGATAAAAATAAAATAGTTTTAAGAGACACTAAACAATTTCTCATTGATTTCTATGAGAATACAAATTTAGAGAGAACTCCAGGAGAAACCATCTTTGTTACATTAGACGTCCAATCACTATTTACTATCATACCAAATGAGTTGGGCATAAAATATATACATGAATATCTGGTTTTGAATAGTGACTATAGTTTGATACAAATAGATCTTGTATATGTAATTTCCTCGAGATTAGGCTTGAGAATAACATCTTCACCTATGACGGGGACATGTATGTCCAGTGTGATGGTGTAGCTATGGGCACGTCATGTGCCAATAGCTCCGCCAACATGTTTTTAGCACACTGGGAACACACTGTCCTTTTTAAGAATGATATGTATATGCAATATGTTATGTTTTACTGTCGTTTCATGGACGACCTCTCCATAATCTGGACAGGAACTGAGGCACAGTTACTAATTTTTAAGAATCAGATTAACACTTTAACTGAATGTCTAAGATTTACTATGGCCTCATCTAGTAAAAGAGTGGAATACCTCGATCTATATATAGAGAAACTACATAATGGTTCTATAAATACAGGGGTATTTAGAAAACCCTGTCATATGAATTCTTTATTATCTAGACAAAGTATGCACGCAAACTATGTCTTTAAAACTTAATAAGACAAGGGATGAGAGCCTCAAGGCTGAACCCCACAGAAGAAGGCTTCAAGAATGAAATTGTTGGCTTAGAAAAGAGGTTGACAAAGAGAGGCTATCACACCAATGAAATCAAGAGAAATTTAAGTGATGTCACTAGTCTTAGGGATAGTAGGGCCCGACCATACTATGGACCGCAACAGAAAAACATTGTAGAGTCTGTCAATACCTCAGTAAATAAACAATTGAAAATTCCTTTGTTTTATAGATGTGATAACAAAGAGCTGAGGGAAGTGTTTATGAAGAATTGGTCCATACTTACAGTGGACTCTGATATAAATAGTCTGCTAGGCACAAAACCTCAGTTTCTTGTATAAAAATAAGAAGACTTTAAAAAGACTGCTTTGTCAAGGAAAAAATGCAGAAATACATAAAGATAAAGAATACAGTACTCAGCCCTGTGGTAAATGTAAATTTTGTTCATATATTAATACCAGTAATAAATTTGTACATCCAGCTACAGGTCAAGAATTCATATTTACTTCAGCAGCTACTTGCTTGACATCTCATGTGGTCTACCTAGCAGATTGCCAATGTTGCCACTCATTCTATGTTGCTAAAACCAACAGAGATCATATAAGGGAACATGTTTCTAATATTCATACTAAAAGTGAGCATAATGCTCTGTCCAAACATGTTATGCAAGAAGGGGAGACACACAAATTTAAATTCAGAGTTGTAGGGGTTATTGTACCAAGTATTAGAGAAGGTGACATCAGAAATGTTATTGAAAATAGAGAGGTACGATGGATAATAGCCTTTAGAGCAGACAAAGGAAGAGGACTCAATGAAAGAGCCTCTATTAAACCTTACCTAAAGAATAGGAAGATGAAAAAGTGAAGTTAGAAACTCAAATTATTTGATTTCTGACTTCTATGGTTGTATTATGGCTATATTATAAATCAGTGCAGGTTATATGTGTTATAACTGTGCTGCATAACCCTTACATATTTTGAACTATATTCTTGAATTGTGTTCTTGAATTGTGTTTTGAGCAAGCTGTTGCTGTGCATTTATTATTTTATTTTTGTATAAATTAGTGCATGTTATATGCGTTATAGTTGTGCTGTATAACTTTTATACATTTTATATTGAGCAAGTTGTTGCTATGCTTTTATCATTTTACTTCTGCATTTTTATCTTTGCTTTTATTTTTGCATTTTTGTATAAATATTTAAATTAGACACATGACCATGTAAGAAGTGTTCTGATTGGTAATGACACATTTTGAAATACTTGAAGGTAGTATATAAGGAAAGGAAAGGTGTGTTTGTTCTTGAAGGTCTGAGGAAGCTATCTAGCGAAAGCGCTTACCGTTTTTATGTGACTCAAATAAATGAACTGTGAGTTGTGAATTTTACACAGACTGGACTTGTTGTTACTTGGATAAATCCTTCTGTTTGAAGAATATATGCTGTTTGAATTTTTCAGCCAAAGGCCTGGTTGCCTCATTGTAATCCCGAGTTTTGGTTTGATATTTCAGTAATGTTGATACCTGCTAAGCATGGATTAACCCTGGTAACCAGTTCACACCACCCAGTCTGATAAGATAGCAGGGTAATGACATCTGTAAGAAGTGTATGTAATGCCATGTACAACACATGCACCTATGTGCTGTCATTACAGTAGCAAGGGGTTGTGAGTGTCATGTGTAGGACACAGATGTATATGAGGCCTGTTCACCACTGTTATCCATATGAATGTGTTACATACAGGGGTAGTAGCCCAGGGTACATGCTGTCACACTGGCATGTAGTGTATCATGGCGGTACTACTGTTGACAGTGCTTACCCAGGCAAGAGTAGAGTGCTAAATGCAGTACTGACAGCAGGCACACCTGCAAACATAGCAGGACTCTGAGGCCTCCCTGTTGTATCCCTGGTGTGTGAGCTGTGTCACAGTATAAAACCCGTACTGGGTAATGATCTGACATGTGGAATGTAATTGTAGACTACTGTCTGTACAGCACATGATAGCGAGGGCTCCTGACATGTAGGTATGGCATACATATTGTTGTCAAATGTCTATCTGTCAACACATTCATCCTACTGCATAGCTACTTACCAAGCTGATGACTGTCAGTCCCTGTACAGATATGCAGATGGCATGTATCCAGCTGGGATATGTACAGCCATCATAAGCTTGATTGACACTGACATGTCTGCCCAGCTGTGTAAGAACTGGCACATATTGGAGAGAACACCCTGTATGTACTACATGCCATGGGTACCTCCACTACACTACCACAGTCAGCAGAACATGCTTGGGTACAGGTCTCCATCACAGACACTAACCATGTGTTGTAATGCATGTTGCATGCATGTCAACCTGATCACCTCAGTGGTCATTTGCAGAAGGCACCTGGAGGAATGGCTGATGCATGTCGCTCTTACCCTGAGGGACACCACAGTAGTGTCTGTCGATAGATTGCCTGCTGCCACATGGCAGGTGGCAGGGTACCACTGTACACACAACCCCCTACACAACCTATCTCTCCTTGGACAATAGCTAGGTACACAACTATGACCACCTGCAGCGATGCACCCCAGTACTGACATGTGTATGTGTGCATGACTGAGTATACCAGTGACTGTGTGTTAGCACACCTGTAAGTGGGAATTCCTTGAGGGCCTACACAACCATCGCAACACCCATTGCCATAGTGGCAGTGTCAATATCAGTTGTGGCTGCTGCTGTATGGGACATTACATGTACCCTGTTAAGCTCCTCTCCATACCGGCTGCACAAGCCTTGCAGTACCATCACAACAGTGTTGTACAAATAGGTTGATAGGCATGGGATACCCATTGTTTTCTGGCAAGTGTGTGCATGTGTACATGTCTGTTTATCTGTAGGGTACAGCATTCTGAGGTCACATACTCCTATTGCAATACCCCTTGCCACACAGTAGTACAGATAGTGTTATTGCTGCCCATAGGTGAGGCATAACAATGCAACACCCTACTATGTGTGTGGCATGTGCATTAAGTGCATATCCCTGTAGTACCACCATTGGGATCTACAATGGGTTGAATCTCAGTCGTGCCCAAGGTGTGATGGTGGGTATGTCAGAGTGTCGTTGTGGGTTTCAGGAAGTACAATATCCACTGGGGCATGTGGGTGCTGTGTACACTGTCATTACACCAAGGTACACCCGATATGTCCCATGTACCACGTTATGGTTACCACTGTCACCATCAACCATACAGGTAACCGATACCACAATCCAGGCCAGTTATGCATGTGCTGTGTGCGACCTACCTGCAACACATTGGACACATGGTCAAATTAGTTAGCAGCAATAGGCCCAGGTCTCTCAGATGTGTGTCTGTTATGTGTCTGTTAATGTGTATATGAAGGTATGTCACACTATGTATTGTCCATATACACCCATTACATCCCCCATTAGCATACTGTACATGTCTGGGGATGTTCTGTATGTAACATGTAACTTGGTTCACACCTCACCTGAAATGTTGTGTGGTGTGTGCAATGAAAGCCACACACTTCAGTATCACTGCATATCTAGGTAGGGGTCTAGTCTCAGTGTTGCCAAGTAAAAGTGTGCATGTATGTGGATGGGTGTACATCAGGTTGCAAATTATACATGCCCCAGCAGGCCACCTGTCCATGTGGCACAGGCAATAACTGTTATACAAACCTGTAACATGTGTTCAACTGTACTCCGGATATGTCACAGCCATGGTGTCACCACAGTGCCATACCCCATTGTGGGATATGACTGCAAACCATCCTCATGCTGACACATGTACACCTACAACACAAATGGATAACATCATAGAGACCACAATCAACCAGTGTTAGTAACAGCTATAATGTATCATTGCTGGATGGCTATACTACCCGACATATATGCATTACACTTTACTCCTTACAACATGTTACACTGCAGTACTGTGGTACACTGTAGTACAGTCACCATGTGCATAAGAACCATATTAGCCTGTCCCTACATCGATGGTATGGATGACAGGGATGTGGCCCAGATATCATCATATGCACAGGGTGTGTTGTTGTTTTGCCAGAGGCCAAGTGTGGGCCATACATTTGATGCCATCTGTGTGGGTGAGAGGTGTACTGAGGTGAACTGGATGTTGTGATGTGGTGTGTGTAGGTATGGGGTTGACCTAGGTGTGTCTGTATAGTGTGTGGATATGCTTGCACACAGTTCTGCCATGTGGCTGCCCTACACAGGTGTTTATGGACAGCTGCAGAACATACCTGGCAGGGTGTGCAGTTCACTGCCTCCAGCCACCGATAAGTAAACTGTGCCTGCCAGGGGTTCCATGAGCATGTCCAGGTACAGGCCTTGATGTGCTACTCTCACCTGATGATGACATATGTGCGCTGGAAACAGGTCACTCCTGGGACTGGCCATGACCACATGCTCTTGGCCTGCTGTGGTGTGGACAGCACCCCCCCCTGCAGTGCCGGGGCTGGTACTGCCACTACGGGAGCCCCTTGGTGTCCTAGCACATCCACTTTGACTGCCAGCTGTTGGCGTTGCTAGCTTATGTCCACACGGCCATCGCCACACTTCCACCACACCTTTAAGCACAGACAGAGCATGGTCGATGAGGATCATCATCTTACCAGATCATCCATGAACTCAATTAATGCACGGATGGCACCAGCCAGTTCATGGGTGTTGTCACTTGCAGATGTGAGAGCAGCCCTCTGCAGCCTCAGGCCCTGTCTGGTGTAACATTCTATATGTGCCTGCACTGCCATGACAGCCTGTAAAATGCACCTGCTGGTACCAGCTGTGCCGTATTTGCCAGGAGCATGATGACCAGCGGCCCTACCATGTGCACCCTTGGACATCTGCCTATGTGGTGCCCTGCCAGACATCTGGCTATGCCTGCTGTGACCAGACACAGAAGGCATGGTTACCACACTTTCCTGTGCACTGCCACCAAATGCCAGGTGTCCCTCCACTATGGCCACTGGTGATGGGGTATGTATAGGCACGGAAACTGTGTGTGGGGTTGGGGTGGCTAAAAGGGGGATGTCAAATGTTGGCACTGTTTTGGCCCCTGACAACCCCACCTGTGCCTCAACAGTACTATTATCATCTTTGGTGTCTGTATGGACACCAATATCAGATTGCATGCAGGAGGGATGCTGAACCACCTCACCACCTGTGGAGGAAAACAATAAACTCACTTTATAACCTGTACAGCATTGCCTAACAGTACACACACACACACACACACACACACACACACACACACACACACACACACACACACACACACCACTGTAATATCTACCTGTCCGTGACTTTACAGACAGTCCCATGTATATTTCATTGTGTTCCCCATCCTGTATCATACTTGGTAACAGGGTCTATATTAGATAAACAAAAGTTTATCTCACCGAACGCTGACATGAGCGAAAATCCCGGAACCCAAAACAGCAATTGTGAGATCGCGGTACAGTGAAGATAGGAATATTTGCCCTTTCCTCACTGTAGTGCAGTCTCGGAGTTGGAATATATATTTAGCACGGGGTGTGAGGGGCACAGTCCCCCACAATTGCAGTTTAGAGTTCCGTGATTTTTGATCATGTCAGCGTTCGGTAAAATAAACTTTCATTTATCTAATATAGACCCTGGTAACATACACACATTGATACCACTCATTAACATATCAGTCTTCTAAATGCCTAGACAAGTGATCACAACACAAGACCTGTTACTACATTACCTGCCTGACCTGTGTGTAGTGGTTTTAGACGGCTTCACTGCTGTCAGTCAGTGTTCACCCTGTGTATGTCTGGACATCATGAGCATGGCCCCTATATGTGTGGGTTACTATTTTCACTCCATAATATCACGCACTGGTGTGTCATGTGTATGTGTTGCTCAGTAGATGCCAGATATGCTGCTCAAGCAGCCTATCATGTGACAACTGTAGTATATAGATACACTTCCTGGTGTTGACTACTACTTTCCCAATGCATCTGTAGTGCTGCATATGTGGGGTGTTGGCCACCTCTCTTCTGACTGCGATATTAAGGGTATACCTGATGTCTACCTTCCCTCTCAATGCCTGTTCCATGCTACAGACTTTATTATACTATCAGCTATCCTGTGATTACATACATGACAAGTATTCCAGGTGTGTAATGTGGCAGTCCATGTCCATGTACTGCACGATCCTAACGGGAGGTACTTCTGTATGAACAACCCCACAATCACACATGTGTATACATGGCCACCCTCACAAATATACACACATGCACACACACATCCTGCATGCATCAATCTCCCTCCACTTCACCAGAGTAACCCTACAGACAAACTAACTACCCACCAGGATGCACACACACACACATACAGTCGAGGCTGCACAATGAGAGTACACACAGATTTCCTATTACCCATCTGTCAACAGGCATAGCATATGGTACACAACAGCATGCAGCTATAGTTGATCCATGCTAGCAACAGTATACATGTGTGTGATGCATGTGCTGTGTCACTAGGTGATGCCCCTTCCCCTGGATACCACTGCACCCATCTACACAGTATTGATGTGCACCTGTTCTGCACCCTGCCATGTACTGTGCACCACATCTCACAGGTGTACAACCCATTGCTGAATGTGTAGTACTGTGTCAGGTATGTCAGCTTTAATTCTCACAGCCAGTATGTTTTACAGCAACACATATCTGGGATGATATGTGCACAGATGTAATTTGTGAATGCCTGATGTCTGATTTACAGCTCTCAACATCAGTGGATCATGTATGACCAATCCAGTACTATTACATTGGCAACTATTAGAGCATACCATGGCTATGGGGGGTGTACACACCCTTATTGATATGATGGACCCATCCTTGATCTGCCATAGGACCACATCACTGCATATATTAACAGAACATGAGCCCGATACGTGACATATGTCCTGTACTTTCACATGCAGTATCTACGGAATGTGTTAGATGTGTGGATGCTGACCGCGATGCATACACTCTGTGTGGGCATATGTGTGCATACCCTTATCATGACGGTTTGTTGCACCTATTGTTATGTGTACTACAGCAGTCACCACTCCTGGCAGGGGTATACTAGTGTGGGCCATCTGCAATTGTCAGTGTATGTTCAGTCTGCCCTACACATGTCCCCCTAATCTGCATGATTGCAAGCCTACTCATGTGCACATCCATTGGTGTTCACACACTCTCGTCATTATTGCTGTGGGAGTAGGGTTACAGCTGCCACAGTTCCTGACCCTGGCTATGTGCAGCCATTCTTAGCATCCTTAGGATACCTCCTGCAGTGCACTGGTGTGTCATGCTGATACCCCCTCCTTCAGCCTTTTTGCAGATGCTTGACAAGTAAGGCCTACACATGTGTGTCACTGTGCTGTGTCCCATACTTTGAACATCACATGTTACAGCCTAGTCCAAGCTGATAATGTGGACCACAGTAATCCCTTATGCCATAGTGTAACTCTGCAATGTTTGCCAGTGTCCTACAGGTATATACACTGGTGTTGCACTGTATATGGGTGTTGTTCTAAACATGTCCCTACTGTAGGCCATGTCTCCCATCATTATGTTACTCCCTGTGGACAAATTCTGCAATGACAGGATGTTAGTTATCATGCAGGTGTCCGACATACCCTTCCAATACCCCATCATGGTCACCACTGTGATGCCGTGCATTTAACAGCAACAATACGTGCACATGTACAGCATGCATTCTGGGTAGGTGTGCTAGATGTGTGCATGGAATATACCATCACAATTACGAGCCCGGTGTAGTGACAAGCATCTACATAAACCATACTCACCAGCTACAGGCTGCTGCCTTGGTGGTATACCAGATGGACGTACAAGCGAGGGTGAGAGATGCAAAGTCTGTGGTCGCACCTGTGGCATTACTACAGGGTGGGTGCAGCATTACAATACATCAACAGTACATGTCGACAATAGGTTCATAGTTTCATAGGTAAGTACTAGGCTATCTGCCCAGGGGCATTTATAAGCCTAGCCACAGAGTGATGGCTTTCACCTCCCCATTAGATTAGTAACCTGGGCCTCTGTCTAACTGGGCTCCTGAAGTGATTCCAGGGTAGAACTTATGATTACCCATCCATTTATCAAGATTTCCCTTGAAGAGGGTCAGAGAGGAGCTCTTTCGAATATGGATTGGGATTCTATTCCAGAGTGAGGGGAGTTGCTGGGACAGGAATCTATCCCTCCAGTATGTCCTGTTTATTGTTATGCATAGGTTCAAGTCGCTAGAACAAATGGTTCTGAGGGATCTCATTTTTTTGAGGTGAAGCATGTCCATTAGTTCAGGGTTTGACATGGCCTTATAGGTCAGGTATAGGTCACCTCTGAGCAGACGGTAAGCGACTGAGAATACTACCACATATGCAAATTTGTTTATCACTACTATGCAGCACCAAAATATATCTATGACATGTCAGAAATGCATGATCTACCTGTACCGATGCAGATGTATACACAAAAGTGGTCTACTGATGTGCCCTGTAGCCTTACCTGCACAATCCGCGGCCGGTGTGTGGGTGGCACCCACTTCCATGGAGGTGTCCAGCTGGTGGTGGCAATGTGGATGGGCAGGTGCCACGAGGCTGGCTAGGAACTCCTCCACACATGTCACGGGCGGATGGATGGCATAGCCCCCCTGTGGTGAGGTGATCCCCTCGGACTGTAGCAGCATGCCGACGGGCAATGTGAAGCAGGTCAGAACAATGATGCCGCACCTGCTCATAACTGTGGCTGTGCAGTCCAACATCATTGACCCTGTGGACTAGGTTGTTCCACAGGGCGATCCACTCCTGTTGATCATGGGCGGTCTGGCCAAACAAGGCTGCGTAGTGCTGTATGAGGTCGTTCACCAGAATGTAATTTTCAGCTGCTGAGTACACTGGCAGCCTTCCATGGGACATTGTGCCTGGAAGACATAAAGATGGACACAGGTGTGAGCAAGCCATGCAGCAAGGTTACCACAGTTCTTAATACACATCACTGTCACCCCCCACCATATCAGCGGCAACAAACTGTACACACAACTCAATAGGTATGGCTACAGCATACCTACCAGTGGGGGAGATATTGTACTGTACTACGCTTTGTACAATGTGTTTTTAGCCATGTTCCCTGTGTATGGCTACAGCATACCTACCAGTGGGGCAGATATTGTACTGTACCACGCTTTGTGCAATGTGTTTGTAGCCATGTTCCCTGTGTGGACACTACCATTGCTGGCCTGTTACAGGCTATTCACCTGCATGCCATTGTCAGGGCTACAATGGCTCCATATATGCCTGTGGTATGCTTGCTATGTGTTTCCTGCACATCTGACATTCTCTGTTATTGGGGTTATCTATGCATGCTGTTGGACATGTTCCAGGATTGTGTAGACTATTACTACCAACATGTGATCTATAACAGTGACACGATAGCATGTATATGTACTATTGGCCAGCAGAACCACCAATCCAAACTCATCTGCCCATGTTACCAGGTCACATCACATGTGTGACCCACCCCGGAGCCTCCTCATGTACTGGTCCAGCAATACCATCAGGTGGAACCAACTCAGGTGATGTTGTTCCCCCCCCGGGGGCACAAACAGACATGTTCCTATCCCCTGAGGTCAGTTCCAGGGTCTGTTCTATAACGGGCTCTACAGACACATGTGGGATGTGCTACATCACTTTGAGGCATCCAGTACACATTCACAGGGCCCACATGCTCCTCCTGCTCAGCCTCCAGGCCAGGCACCTCTGGGACGTGGACTGCTGCTGTGAGTAGCAGTGGGTGGGAGGCTTGTTCCCATTATGTCCATATAGGGGCCCATGGGGCATCCACATTACAGACCACACACATCATCCAGGGTGTTTACCCACCACATGTGTCACATACCACCCCTGTAGGCTGTCCTCTATATCTACCAACCCTGACAACCTCCACAACTATACCTGCCATACTTCCCCATATTCCTATTCCATACTTCACAGACAAGGGCAATGCGGTCCCAACAAGGTGTTAACATGTGACATACCCATCCATGTTGCACACATTGACAGCTGTAGATATCTGTGTGTATTGCTATGTGTGCTGTTTCCTCACACATAACATGCAGCACTGTGGTTGTAATATAGGGAGAAATGTATTTACATACATATATGTTTTTGTGTTTGTTTGTATCTATGTAGACGTGCATATAGGTATATATCTATATATGTGTAGATATATGTGACGTTGTATATATGTGCTCTATCTGCTCATATAGTTGTCTACACATGGGTATCTGTATATTTGTGGACATGCATATATACATATATACATGTATGTGTACACATATGCATACCTATATGTGGGGTACATTCAGACATCAGGTCCACAATCTCACAACACCTTCCTGCACAGCTGCACTGTTCTGCCTTGGTACAACACAGATAGGTGCCACATATGGACACAGCCTAACATTAGGGGGGTATATGTAGGGCCAGATTGCAGGTCACCCTATTACACACCTATGGCATTCCTGCATGCTACAATACAGGTTAACCTGAGTATCCTGCAAGAGATGGGCTGTGGAACCTACGTGTCCATCATTATGGCATTACTTCCACCACCAGTTATTGGCCACAGTAATATACATACTTCCCATTACACAACACACACTATGATGGCTTACATCTTATCCGTCAGTGCTGCTCTGCACGGTTGACGGGTATGGCCCACTACCCACAGGGACGGACTATATTGTTCTTAGCAGTTGTTCAGCTGAACATCATTAAAACAACAACACCTGAAGGCACATATAAATCATTCCACATCATCTATCCCATTATTATGGACCAAGTACTATGGTCAGTTACATGCATATATACTTCACATACCTGTTCTGGGAATGAATTCTCTTCTGGATAGTTTGCTTGATGTTTATTTTTTTGTTTGTTTGTGCCTTACACACACTCTCTCTCTCAGTCTCTCTCCAGTAAATGAAATGAGCTGCTTTGTATATATTGTAGCATGGAATTTGTAGGTGATGCACATAATCAGGTGATGGCCTCTGCACCAATCAGTGTCTTCCACTTGCTACCTGCAAGCAGCATGCTGTGTAGTTCTTCCAATTACCACTGTCATGGCAACCAGCTATTATAAATCCCTACATCATGTGGGCATGGTCCCTTTACCTTTCCTGATTGATGGACATCCTTCCTGTGTGTGGACAGCAGTGTTACAGACACCAGGTAGCAATACCTCTTAAAGGAGAACCTGCACACTCAGGCCAGCTACATATTTGTAGGAGGTTCCAGAACTACAGACAGTGTGTGAGTAGTGTTGTTGTATACATTGTATAGCACTGGTGTTACAGGGTTTGCATGTACATACAAGTTTAACTTGGAATGCAGTCTGTCTGCATAGCTCTCAACTGTGGGCCTATCCACTTGATGGCCAGAGGTGTGCCTATTATGTTTTGTCTGTCCACCACACAGGTCTTGTGTCAGATATATCACTGGCAGTGTGTGTGTTGAGTGCTATCAGTACATGGCTACATCCATTTCTGTTTCTAACTTCATATTCCTGACTAAGGGTATGTTGCAGACTATATTGTAACACCAGCAACTTGCTTAGTGTATGACAAGTTTTACACATATGGGCCTATGTTCTAGCATCTGTCCTCCACCTGCATACCAGGCTTTGTACATATGTCATGCTGTCAGTGGTTGTTATGTAGTGGGCTGTGTGTATGTCATGCTGTCATTCCTGCCATCAGTCCACTGCCATTGTGTCCCCCACACATATTGTGGGGTTGGGTCCATATATGTGTGGGCTTCACCTACACAATACGTGTGCCCTTATGTACTCCAGAGGCCAGTGTATGTAACAGTGGTATATGGCCCTGCATTATTGAGTCTAAGGGGGGAATGCACCATAACTAACCTAGACTGTTACAACATGTGGGGAGTATCAGGGGTAAGCTGCCTTAAGGTATCTGGATGTACATTACCATATAATTCTCCTTGGATAAATGCAGGCCTGCTGCTTCCTGCCATACAAACTGTTCTGTTTGTCAGTGTGATTGTGATGGTGTCAGTTATGTCTTGTTATGTAACAGATACATCCCATTGTGTCAATTGAGGTCTTTACTCCCTAAGGATTGTGTGCAGAGTATAGATAGAAGCTGCTAGACTATACATCTGCTCTACTTACTGTTGATTGATTGGCATCCTGTGGCCCAGTCTGTCTTTACTATTGTACTACGTGAAGGCCTCGGGCTAGACAGCAACATATGTAAACCTTTCCAGACTACTGTATTAATATAACTGTTTCACAGTTGCATTACTCTGTTTATATGTATGTCAGTGTCTAAACAACTATATGACATGGCATATACAACTGTAATAGTACACAAATAAAACTTTCCCATGTATGCAAACCTGTGTGTGGTATTATATCCTTTGACCTCTCTGTGGGTATATGTTGCAGGCAACAATTATCATTTGTATGGGTGGCTCATACAGTGTCCAGTTGGTAAGGCACCTTCTACATATGTATCTTTTTATACACATCTCTGTGTGTGTATGTGTGGTTATATATATATATATATATATATATATATATATATATATATATATATATGTACCTGCATATATGTGTCTGTGTATATGTATCTTGGGAATGCTGATTGCTTCCACATTGTACATTCCCTATGGTAGCCAGACTTTACTGCATAATATGTTACTGACACCAGCCTGACATCATACAGGTGGAATGGAGTACTGTTAACATCTTGTGCCCATGTTGTGTCAGGTCCTGGTTATGGGATCTGCAACAGTTGGTATTGTATTGCAGGGCAGACGTGTTTGGCTGTGTGGGGGGGATATCTATACGTACAAGACATATGTTGTTTGGGCCCCCTTAACCCCATTAACGGTGCATGTGGACATATATGTTTATGTTATGTTCCCTTTTATTGCTATAGATGTATGTCTGTATATACCTATATAGATATATATTTATGCTTACATATATATATATATATATATTGCTGTATATATATATATATATATATATATATATATATATATATATATAGATAGATAGATGTAGACATATATATCTTTGGATGTATGCATATGTATGTATATATGTCTATGTATATATATATATATATATATATATATATATATATATATATATGTGTGTGTGTGTGTGTGTGTAATATATATATATATATATATATATCTACACATATAGATATGTTATATCTATTTAGATATTAATACACACACACACACACACACACACACACACACACACACACACACACACACACACACACACACACACATAAATCTACATATCGAAATACATTTCCTGTACTGTTGAATGATTGAGCTGGATGATATATTTGTGAAAACATCAGAGTTATATGTGGCTTAGTGGTAAATTGCTTTGGCTATGTTGTGCAGGGTCCTGGGTTTGAGCATTGTAAAGGCTGTTTTTTTTGTTGCTGGGCAGAACAAGGGCCATTGGATACAGAGTCATTAAGGCACTTTTAAGCAGTTGCAAGTGGGTTTGTGCAGGTTTGCACGGAGGTAAGCACTGCTAACTTCTTCTGGTTACAGTTTCTTATACTCAGTTAGCTTCTAAATTGCTTAACCTGTGTAGGCATGGTTTACCCCCATGCAAATGGGCTTAAACCCGCTTACTAGTGCTTACATATGCTTACTCCCACTTACTACTGTTTAATAGTGCTTACTCTTGCTTACTAGTGCTTAATCTCGCTTACCACTGCTCTAATTTCGACAGTAATGTCTAATGGTTCTTGGGAAGGTGGGGATTTGGAAGCTGTATGGAGTTATCATTCATTGCACATTTTGCCTTCAATTTGTATCCCTGATTCCTGTGTACATATACTGTATGGGGCACATGTGTTTATCTGTGGACTTTGCAACATTATGACACTGACACCTCACAACTGCATTTGATGCAGTACTCCAGTTCACAAATATATGCTATTTAGTAGGTTATTTAACTAAAAATATTGGTCATAACATGATTTGGCATGGAGAATGGAATGTGCTGCAATGATACTCGAACCGGGAATGACTACTCGTAAGGTGAATGCTCTGCCCACTACACTATTGCTATACTGATTTATTTGCATATATCTTCCTTTTTATCCTCTTCTGCCATTTAAGTTGTATTAAACATAGCTAAGCGATGGGCAAACCTGCACACCTATGGTTAGATTTAATCTGTTTCATAAAATAAAAATTAGGATCTTTATATTGTTTGTGTTTACTATTGCTCTTGTATATGTGGGAGGATGTTGCTAGGAGTATGCAGACACCTATGAGTGGTCTTGCTCATTCTTTTAGGCTTTCAGTTGTTCTTCATTGCAGGGGCATGTATATTCTGAGACCTCTACTCTCAAACACACCCCCTGCACTCTTACAAGCTCCAAGATTAGGAGCTCAGGCAGCACGCCTTCATTAATATGCATGGTGCACTGCCGTCCTGCTACTAAATGGCCGCTTCCATGCAGGACTAAGCTAGTCCTGCATGGAAGGTTAGTAAATCTGGGGGATAGAGTTAAGTCATAGTACAGTTTCAAATACAAATGTTCAGTCTGCAATAAATTCTAGTTTTCATGTAATTCCAGGCACAGAGTTAAATCATAATATGGTAAATACAGATGTAAACACAATCAGTGTACGTAATATGCAAATTTCCAGTCCAATTACTTCTTAAGTTCAAATTATTTCATATAGTTTCTTGTTTTCAGAAGCCAGTGCAAATATTGCACTGAGGGGGCATAAGAAGGATCAGAGTGCAAATTTTGATCAGTCTGATAAAGTAAATGATACACAAATTTCATTGCATAGTAAAAGACAAAGTTCTATAAAAAAGGATTTTCAGTTTATCTATAAGGGGTGTGGCAGTCCAGCAACAAATCAGAGCATTTATCTGTCATTGTTTAAGGTTAAAAGAAATGACAATATTTTGTTCTTTACAGAAAAAATATGGAATAATGTACTAATACAGACAAATCAGCTTCAGCTACAAATAGATCTTTTTTAGAGGACACAAATGCAGTTTTGTCAGGATTTAAAGGGTCAGAGATTACAGCAGCTAACAGTTCAAGCTCCATACTAGGTCTGGACATGTCATTAGAGTTATATATTGCCAAAGAAAATAGGAAATAAAGTCACAATGCCCTGTGGTAGGTGTTCAATGTGTTCATACATTGATAGCAGTGCAAAATTTACACATCTAGACCAAAAAAGGGATTATGAGTTTCATATATTTGCTACTTGCAGTACAGAACATGGTGCTTATTTACCCCACTGTAAGGAATGTTCCAAATTTTATATAGGAAAGACTGACAGGGCTCTAAGGGAGAGAATAAAGGAGCATGTTTATTATATATACAAGGGAAGCACGACTAGTGCTTTGTCAAAACATGTACTGGCTACTGATTCTAGGCACACATTTAAATTTCTTGTTATTAGTAGAGTCTTTGAGACCATAAGGGGTGGAGATATAAGGGATCAAACAGAACAGATGGAATCTAAATGGATTATCAGGCTGAGGGGCGATTTTGGGCATGGGTTGAATGAGTTTGTACCCATTAAACCCAAACTGAAGTCAAGACCACTAGGCAGATGAGAGTATTTGCCTTTGCATCTGCAACTATATGTTTGTTTTCTTGTTAGCTAACTCAGTATTTTTACTTGCTCGTAGGAAGTTTTGTATATATTTTTATACAGTTTTTATGTTGCATTTATATGTTTATGTTTTTATGTGCTGTTTAAATAACATATATTATAGCTGTTATTCTTTAAATTTTTATGGTCATGTGATTCAATGCTGTCTCACTTCTCTGTTTAAAAGCTAGTTTGGTGTTTGTTATCTGATGAAGCAGGAGTAGCTGCGAAAGCACTTATGACCTACAATAAACTACATTTTTTAACCTGGAGAGTCGTGCCTTCCTTGGGTCCATTAGTGTTCTTGGATTATTTGCTTTTATTTTTGTTGGACTCTGCTGCTCTGGGAAGTTGGTAGTAGTTTTTCTTTGGCTTCTTACTTTTTGGACTATTTTCCTCCACACTACCAGACATTATGGCTAAAGGGCATGATGTTATTTAATTGGATTATACACCGCAGAATCTGCAGCATGATAAACCTAAATGTTTGGAGAGACTTTATAATATTATTCATGAGAAAGGAAATCCTTTGCTTGTAGAACAACTTGAATGCCATGGAAAAAGATGTACCTCCTGTAGACATACTACAACTAAAAAGTAAGTTACACTCTGTAGAGAAAAATCTTTTTAAGCTCAAATGTTTGCAGTATCAGTCATACCATTTGCAAAGTAAAGGAAGAAATAATTCTGAGAGGTCTGCATGTGTTAAAGATGCCAGTGCAGGCAGATTTGGATGTGGAGTTACTAACTGAATGGCAGAGGGTTAAAATTTGCTGCAGTATTGAATATCTTAAGGTCCTTAATAATTCTTCCAACAAAAAAATAGCACACTTGATGCATGCATTTGAGCAGCAGTACACACAGCTGCTTAATTTGTTTCAAATAGAGGTGGTTGACAGATCTTACTGACACTATCTCTGTATATGAATGTAAAATGGCTAAAATCAAATATAAAAAATTAACAAGGGATTGCCTTGATTTTAACCAGGGCCATGTCTTTACATGGCCACGTTATAGTGAATCAAAGGAAGGTGTGTCTGAGAGTACAGAGTCTATTGATACTATGGTAACTACTCAAACAGCTGTGACTAATGAAATTACTCCTTCAGTTAACACAGTGGTGGGTTCTGCCAGTGATTCTCAGTTGACATCAGCTGTATCCAGGCAGAATAGTGAAGCACCTAAGGAGCTTAGGGACAGGAAGAAAACTTTTACTGTTACATCACACGTGCATAGGACAGAAGGTACTGTTGTTAATAATGCACTTGCACAGAGCAATTTGGTTGTTTCTAGAGCCTCACACCCTTTAGGCTCATACAGACTTTTGTTCCCTATGCCTATAAAAGATTGGAGCCATCAAAACAAGCAAACACGCTCACGAAGTCAGAGCAGACAGAAGGGGAAACTAGAGGAGGATCTCATAGGGACAACGAATTTCAAGAAGGCATTTATGAAGGAAAAAACACCTAGTTTGGAACATATCCACTTACAGTCATACTGAATGTGAGCACAATGTGTTAAAGAAAGGACTTTCTTTTATACCTACAAGGTATTCTGAGTACAGTGATGTTATTTTAGATGTGAAACTTTTTGCTACAAATCTTACTTTAAAACTGCTATACAATGATAGTAATGATTGTTATGCTGAGTCTAATTGCCTCAGAGAACCTAGTACAGTTTGTACTGCTGTGCATTTCCTTATTAATGTGTTTGAGAAACTGTGTATTCATGATATTTATAAGTTAAAGGAATCAACAAGCAGAATGCATACGAATTATAATTTAACTAAAGAAGAGCATTTAGCTCTAGAGCAACTTCAGAATAACCATGACATAATTATGAGGCCTACAGATAAGGGTGGGCTGATAGTAGTTTTAGATTTGGTCTGGTATGTGAAGATATGTGAAGGCTGCCAGCCTAGCTAGATAGAATTTTGTAGATAATTCTGTCATTTGTAAATATTAATATAATCCACAGACTTGTTCTTTTAAATGGAAGAAAATGGTGTTAAATGTAACAACAGTGCACTCTGCTGGAAAAAAGCTGATAAGTCAAGCCTTGTATGATGTTTGATGTCAAACTTGGAGCTGTGGTGTCTGAACCAACAGATTCTTTCTATTGTTTTGAGACCAGAGTTAATTGCTAGATTTTACATATATAAAGTCTTTAATTACTGTGGTTTCCTGCCCAGGTGCAAGATCAAAGCTATGTTAAACTCTGAGTTTCTGTTAGCCTGGAAAAACCAGAGAAGTGTCAAGAATGATGTAATGTGAAGTAGTACTGTGCTATTGATTGAAGGACAGAAAGAAGAGAACATTTGTGATTTTGTCTAAAGCTGACAATAACTCACCAGTACTCTGCTTTGCTCTATATGTAAGTTTATTTAGAATTGCTCTTAGATATAGATAGAAAATAGTGAGTTTAGACTAGCTGTTTTTCTGTATTGATGTCAGAACTATTCTGCTGTATTACTGGTGTACAACTGGTGTACTGAGCCCATAGCTATTATTTAGAAAAGTTCCTGAGACCAGTGCTTAGTGTCATACCACATGTTTTGAAAGATACACAGCATTTTTTGAGTGATTTATACACCCATTTGGAACAATGCACTGTTGCTACCAGGAATTTGCTGTTGGCCACCTTAGATGTGACCTCTTTATTTATGGTCATACCCATTTTCCTGTAATCTCTGAACTCTTGAATAGCACTGTGTAGTAAGAAGTATTGTCTTGTGTTTTTATTATTTATTATTAAATATTTTTAAACCTTTCAACTGTGGCTGTTTTGTGTAGAGATAATCTAAGCTCTAGCGTACATTGCACTTATATAGTGATACTGTCCAAGCCACTCCAAAATAGCTTTAGCCTTGGGTCACACTTATTATTTGGATAATAATATTGCACAGTAATTATTGGACACCTTTTGGAAAGGGCCTTTTTAGTAGCTGATATTAGTGGTTGGTGGCAGATAGTACTACCTTATAGATTGGCAGGAAGGGGCATAGCTGGAGAACCTGTGCCAGCCTTCCCCAGGAGTGTCTGTATGGTTGTATATAACTCTTATCTTAAAGTGTGTGTGTGTCAGCTACTTGGCCAGGGACACGAAGCACTGGTTGGACAGATAGGGTGCTGGAGGTTTTAGCTTGACCACTATGCTGAAATCTGGACCCTATGGCTGTGCCAGTGGGGAGTCTTATTGGGGATCTGGAGAGAAAGAGAGAAACTAGCCCTAGACTGACTGTGATCTCTCTGTGCTCTTAAGGGAAATTGTACTTTACTGTGTGTATATTTGTTATCCTTCCCAATGTGGACGCCCCTCACTGGTGTTAGTGGTGAGGACTGAGGCTCCTTGATTGCTGAGCCAGTGCACGGGCATCACATGGTACAATGAGGCTATGAACAATTTACTTAATGATGATAAACTTTACTTGGTTATTAGTAAAAGCAAGGTCAAACAGATGGAAACTAACATCCAATGCACACTGAATAAGTTATATCAGCAGGAATTACTACAGAAGGAGCTACTTGATTATTTTTTGGTAAACGATCTTTTACTTTCCATCATACAAGGGTTACCCAAGTTGCATAAGAATAGAATGAATCTACCTATGTGTCCTATAGTTGCAGGATGCAACTGGTGTACTGAGCCCATATCTATTATTTAAAAAAGTCCCTGAGACCACTGCTTAGTGTCATGCCACATGTTTTGAAAGATACACAGCATTTTTGAGTGATTTATGCACCCATTTGGAACAATCCACTGTTGCTACCAGGAATTTGCTGTTGGCCACCTTAGATGTGACCTCTTTATTTATGGTCATACCCAATGATCTGGGTTTGGGTTTGATAAAAGATTTTCTGAGGTTGCAGTTTGATGAGTCAAAGAGAATGCTTGTTAAGGTTCTATTATGTTGTATATTAGAGAAAAATGTGTTTTTGTTTAATGAAATAATTTTCTGGCAACAGAATGGTGTTGCTATGGGCACATATTATGACAATAGCTACACCAATTTGGTTATGGCAGTATGGGAGGAAAAATATATTTTCAATATACCCTATAAACAACAAGTAGTATTTTATAGAAGGTTCGTAGATGATTTGTTCCTTCTGTGGAATGGAACAGAAGACGAACTTAGGGAATTTGATGAATATATTAATAATATTACAACCTTTTTTAAGATTTACTTCTTATGTGGCCTCTAGTAAAATAGATTTTTTGGTTGTCACTGTAGAGATGAATGGTGATGGGGTTTGTTCACTAGATTATATAGGAAGTCTTGTCATGTTAATCATTTATTAGCTAGAGACAGTATGCACCTCCCCCACATTTTTTCAGAATGTTGTTAGGAATCAAACATTTAGAGCTTCTAGGCTTAATGTCAGGGACAGTGATTTTGACAACCAGCTTAATATTTTACACATGGAACTGGTTGACAGAGGTTATGATACACACAATATTGTAAGGAACATAGGTGAGGTTCAGGCTCTTAGATTTAGCAAAGCTAAACTTTACTTTTCTAGAAAGACACACCAGGCAATGAAGGATAGAATAAAGGATTATAAACTTAGGGTTCCCAGAAGAAAGTATTATAAACTTACCCCGGGATTCATGAAGCTCGGCGCAAGGCCGGCGTAAGGCTTGCGCCGGCGGTGCATTGCATAGCCGGCGCAGTAGCGCCATATGCATATTAATGAGAGTGCACCATAACCACAGGCATGTGCGTAGTGTACGTGAGCGAGCCCAAGTAGGATGCGTCAGTAGGCGTGTTTAAGCAGGCAGGCGAAGAGCAACCTAACGTGCTGTCTGGCCTAGTCCGCCCAGAATAGAAATGGCTGCAGCCATGGCCCGTGCCGAATGAAATGTCCGCAGAGTATGCAACAAAGTATCCGTCCCAACTAAACAAGAGAAGCAAATAAAACCCACGCAGCCCGAAATGTACCTGTCCAAGGAACAAAGGATACGCGTAATACCGTGTCCGTACAGCAATGTACTGTGAGTGTGCATAGTCAGAGAAGGTGTACAGCAGCATGTCAGCACGCCGCACCGACATAGGAGTAGCGACTAAGGTCACCAACCGTCCCACTTTGCGAGGGGCAGTCCCTGTATTGGCATACGTGTTCCGAAATAAAGCATTACAAGCCGCAAGTGTGCGAAGGGTGTAGGTCATAATGATTTGCCGTATTTAATGTAATTGTAGCCTGAATCGGTTATTTCCGTAACTGAAATACCTAAATGTCCCAAGAAACAGAATAAGCTACCAAACTGCCACAACAATAAGCTCATACTTAGGCAAATAAGTGAAGTTCTATGCTATATACTGACCGTGTGTATGCGTGTCGGGCTGTGAAGTCAGATGTGACTCCCTGCACATACAGGTGGTCAATGTAGAATCCCCACAGAACCACGATAGCAATGTGTGTGTTGAATGAAAGGCGACCGACAAACCCTGTCCCCTGATCCCTGGTAGTCACCCCTGTGCTGTGTGGACAGCCACCTATACGTTGTACAGGGTGACCTACGACCCTCGACAGGTATGACTTTGCATTATGTACCAGTTAGCTGTGGGACATGTCCCTGACAGCAGATATGCATATCCGGGAGGCCCCTGCGAAGGATATCTGTGTCAGATGTCCGTCCCAGTATGGCATCTGTTCTGCAAGCATCTACAAACAATGTTACCCATAACACCGCTGTGTGTGCCTGTACCGTGGAAATGTAGATGTATGACAGGGGTGCACCCACGGAATGGCAACATGGGACACCACCTGTGACAGGCAGTTGGTCTGACATGCAGCCAGCAACTATGACCATGTGGGTTGTGTCACATAGACAGTTTACAACACATTCTGTGATGTACATGTTCACATCCCAGCCAATGGTTTCATTAACGTTACCTGAGGGGGGTAATGTTATGAAGCCCTTTGCCAGGACGAGGTAGGCTGTATGGACTGCAACACCCCCAGCAATGGGCTGGGTGACCGTCCCGAAAATGTCAACCATGTCTTAAAGGCATGAACCGCCCCTGAACAAGACAAACCGTGTGGGATGCAGTATGTATGTCCCCTATGCAGTCATGGACGAACCACCGTATGATCCCACCCCATGTCTATGCAGATAGGTCTCCTCAGGGTACTGGGACAGTAATAACCAGCCTCAGTGGAGGCATTGGCCCTGTGATGTGGGAATCCAGTTGTCATGCGATACAACCTGGCCACCCTACCTGAGGTGAGGCTATAAAGAAATAGCTGTCCTAACTGTGGGTCCTAATCCCAAATGAGATAGTGGAGTACACAGCGGGCTCACCATCTGGTCTCATGGATGCTATTCACACTACCCTGGAGAGAGCATGTCCCACCTGTGTGTCACAGAACATTTGGTGACCACAAACCGCTGGTACAGACATCTCCACATGTGTGGTGGAGGGTGTGGAGATGTCCTCACTGGACCTGTCAGCCTGTATGTCGGCAATGTGTGTATGTTGAGTAAACCCCACCTCTATGTGAACCCAGTCAGAGCATATGTGGTAGTGACCTCACAGGTGTCGAGCATAGCAACTGAAGGTGGTATGATTGTCAGCCAGGTCCATGTAGGTATATCTGTGGAATGTGCCCTGGACAATCCCATGACATTGTGTAACTGTACACATATGATGACCAAGGGTGTCACACCTCACAAGGTGTCTGCTCCACTCTGTAGTAGCCACCTCCTCGTGTTGTACATCATGTGTATGGCTGGGGTACACCACACTGGACGCTTGGCATTGGTACAATGAACCACAGTTGGGTAAGTGAATGCCTGGTACATGCAGTCCTGTAGGTACTGGTAGATGGCAAATGTGATTGATGCAGTGGCTGCTGTACCATTGACCACTGGCTCAGGGTCCTTAAAGGAGACCACAGTACTGCGCAGTAGTGTGTAGTCTGCCTCCGAGCAATCAATGTGTATGTTAACTGGTAACACTCACAGCAACGGATGGCAAAAGCAGAAGCCAATGTCCAAATAACATAGATCAACTTCTGCATGACAATATGTGTTATCATACATGTATTGACATGTGTCTGCCAATTACAATTGGAAATGGCCGGTAAGACTGGCCTAAAGTTCCCATGATGTACACAGTCTGGGGGTGTTGTTCCGATAATAAAGTGGCAATACCTCCCAATCGTGACCTCTGGGTATGGTATGAAAGTGGTTGTTAACCTGCAACAATGGATGTATAGCATTGGTTTCTGGTGTCGGAAGACATGTTTCCTGTAGCACAACACAGTATGGGTAGTCAAGCACACATACACAATTGCTGAACACACAGCATCAGTGAAACCCACTGCTCACAAGGACACAGCCCGACAAGCTCTACACTTTACATATGCACAGTGGTGTCCATTGTAGGACCCAAAAATTGTGGAAAGAACCAAATTATGTCTTATTTCAATGCGTACCTGAACTTATTGACGTCACAGGTACACATATGCACCGCAAACGTGTTTAATGTTGCTGATAGCTGTCCATGTAATGCAGCACAGATGCACAGAATTACACAGGGTACCGGGTCCATAGCACTGCATCCACATCACACCTCCGCACACATGACGTATGTGTAATGGGTACTGGCAATTGTTGCGGTCAAGGGATTCTGGATATGTAGATTCTGTGCTCGGTGTTGTTTCGCAGGCAATCATTCTACCCGCCCTGTGGGAGGGATTTCTGCGTAGCACCTGCCTTACTCTCCGCTAATAATGCAAACCATACTCCGGAGAATGCTAAATGTAGGTGTGGAATGTGTACAGCCCTATAGTAGTGTCCAGTAGGCAATTGTCATGGATGGACACCCGTATGGCCAGGATGGCACCCACAACTGCAAACCCGGGTAAATGACATAGCCGCGGTAAGGCATGACACAGGAAATACACATAGGGACCACAGTTGACATTCCACATACAGAGCCGGACTCGTGCCAACACCGGCGTACACAGCACTCAGTCTGCCAGCAACAGACTGAGGAGCACCCGCTACCGTACAGCGGAACAGATGTACGACCTGTGGAACACATACTAATGGCACACACACAACGTCACGTAGGATGTGTAAACTATGGCATTCCCACCTACGAAGACAACATGGTTACATGAATGCATAGGTAAGCAACATGTTCTGGTGGTGTTATATTGGAAATATAGTGACGGATATGTCCCATTGGGATGTCTGAGGTTTATATGAAGCAGTTGGTAACCACCATCTTTGGATGTATGTCATTTGTTCACAGTACTAACGCAGCGGTTATGTAGCACCATGTGGAATGGGTAGTCAAACAGACATCCGCGATTGGGGAACATACACCAGCAGTGAAAAGCACTGGGCAGGTGGACACAGTCCAGCAACATCTAACTTGACAAATGCACATCGGTGTCCATTGTAGGACCCAAAAATTCTGTTCAGAGCATGCCTGCTAGCTTCCTGCATTACTCATGTGATCTAATTGTCGTCACCACGTCACAGGTACACATAGGCACGCAAGCGTGTTCAATGTTGATGATAGCTGTCCATGAACTGCAGCACACATGCACAGAGATACCCAGGGTATCGGGTCCATACAGCTGCGTCCACATCACACTGCAGCACACATGAAGGATGTGTAATGGGTACTGTCCACTGTTGCAGTCAAGGGTATGTAGAATCAGGCCTCGGTGTTGTTTCGCAGGCAATCCTTTGTCCCGCCCCGTGGGAGGGACGTGTGCGTAGCACATGCGTCACTCTCCGCTAATAATGCACACCATACTCCGGGGAATGCAAAATGCAGGGGTGAAATGTGTACAGCCCCATACCAGGGTATAGTAGGCAATTCACATGGATGGACAAGCGTATGACTAAGATGGCACACATAAATGCAAACCCGGTGGAATTACACTGCCGTAGTAAAGCATTACACAACTCATACACATAGGGACTACAGTCGACATTCTCCATACAAGAAACACAGACAACCAGCCGATGAAGTCCAAAGCAAAGACGAGGTACTGTAGGGACCGTCAGTGACCAACCAGAGCACACCAAGAATTAAAGGCAGTCACCATAGTGTATTGGAGCACTCCGTCTGCTTCATAAGCAGACTTATTCAGACTACATACAATGTAGTCCAACCTACTAAATTTACAAGCATTAATTGGTTCGTACATTAGATGTGCTAGGTACTAATTACATGCCTTAAAGGCAGACAAGCGAACAAACCTTACTTGGGTTACACATCCCACACAGTGAGGACAACAGACATTGCTCCGAAAGGTACAGTATTCATCGGAAAATGGAAATATATGTACATATATGAAACATGAACCAACATAAAATGTTTTCCAAATGTCTGACTGTGTAAGCTACATGTATATGTCCTACGGATTGTGCCAATATATTAACAGAACTGCAGACACCTAGTAATATGAATGAACCATAATATATACACATAAACCGTATGAATATGAGTACTGTAAAATAGACCAACGAAATGTAAAGATTCACAATGTGCTAATGTAACATTCATTTAGAAGGTTACAGAAATAAATCAATCCAGACATCCATGTGTAAATACTAACAGAAGGCCAGCGAGGTGCTTGCCCTCACATGTACTGGGATGTTGTTCCACAGCATAGTGAGTGTCTGGGTGATGAATCCGTCCCAACAACACGTTCGATTAATGACAGTGTCAAGGTGTACGTCAGCTGCCCTTGTGGTTCTGAGGGATTTACCTTATTGACGTGAAGCATAGTCATCAGATCTGGGTTCGACCTAGCCGTGCATGCCAGGCACGGGTCACCTCTGGGCAAGTGGTATGCAATTGTATACAGCTGGAATCCTTTCAGTTGGTCAGTATAACACATATACCTGAGACCCTGCATCCGTTTGTCGAAGAACTGTTGGTGCCTTTCCAGCTGCTGCAGGTGTTGGGTCAGATACATTCTGAGCGGGCATTGTACCCAATCATGGGTCTATTGAGTGATGAGTACAAGGGGACAATGACCTCCCCTGATCTAGATGTGAATCCCTTCATGATGATGTGGCCAATGTGGAAGGTCTACACAAGTATGTTAGCAACATGTGTGTCTAACGAACGGTTAACAACAACACGTGTCCCCAGATCACTGGTAACCCCTCCGTGTTCAGTGGACTGCCACCTATATGGTAGCTCGGGGTAACCTTGTTCATCCCGAAGGGTATGCCTATGCATTTCCTGGCATTTAGCTGTAGGACATGTCTCTGGTACCACTTATCCACATCTGTGAGGCACTCCTGAAGGATATCTGTGTCAGATGTGTGTCTGACCTTGGCATCCGGTTTGCAGTCGTATGCAAACATTTTCACCCATAACCCCTGTAAAAGTGCGTGTACATTGGAAATGTAGAAGCTGGAAATAGTGGACCCAGGACTGAGCCCCATGGGACACCACCTGTGACTGGCTGTGAGTATGACATGGCGCCAGCAACTATGGCCATGTGTGTTCTGTGACCTAGCCCGTTTGCAAACCATAGGGGGGTGTATGGATTTACATTCAAGATGACGGGTTCATCAAGTATACCCGAGGGGGGTATTGTGTCGACGGCCTCTGCCGGGTTGAGGTAGGCTGTATGGAATGGTTTACCCTCAGCAATGGCCTTGGTGACTGATTCTACAAAGTGAAACACGTGTAAAGGGCATGATCTGACTATGACCAAGCTAAACTGGGTTGTATCCAAAGTATGCGGGTCCCCTATGTCCTAATCTATGTGTCCCATTATGATCCATCTCCATGGCTTTGCAGATAAGGCTTGTCAAAGTAATGGTATGGTAATACCCAGGGTCAGTGGAGGCACCATCTATGTGGAGTGTGACTACAATCGCCCTGTGCTACTACTCAGGTATGTATCCTGAGGTGAGGTTAGGATTACACAGCTGTCCGAAGTGTGGGTTAAATTCCCCATAGAGTTCCCGGAGTGCACAGCTGGGACACCATGTGGACCCATGGATGTTGTGTTAACTGCCTTGGGGCTGGATGTGGGTAATGCTGGACATACCAACGGCAGGCGTTAATGCCGTTCCGAGTCCGATGCCCAAGGGACCACACATAGCCGGCCTTAGGCATTGGCCTAGCAGGTAGCCGTCTAGGGTGTTGCTCTACTCGGGGCACCTTTCCAGACTCTATTTGGTGTAGGTAGACCAGGAGGGGGGTAGCGGGTGACGTATCGGTGGCAACCTCTGCCTAGGTCACCACTTACCCTAAGGCCACTCTTCCCGTGGGTAATACAGCAGTACCCACACCCAGACGCGGGTCATCGCTAGGGTCATTGCTAGTATGGCACATCATCTACGTAGGGAAGGAAACCATATATCCCCAGACATAATGGCACAGCATAATGCCTGTTCGCCGGCCAAAGGCAGACATACGTCACCCGCGTCGGTGCGGACGCATTTCGCGAGATGTCCGTTAACAATGCCGACAATGTGTCGCTTTGTGAAACAAACTCCACAGAGACATTCAATAATAGACAATGACGGACAACCCGATGTCCTCGTGTCTGAGCTGTTCAACCTGTTACGCCATGTTAAATGTGTAGCACAGCGGAACAGGGCCAAAAAAAGCAACGGACATGTCTGTGGCTCAGTGAAAGTCGTCACGCAATGTTAAACCCTTGTAATATTGCGACACAGCCCATACATACGGAGGGTTAGTAATGGCAGTAGGTTAGTTCGATCAGACCGTGTGCAATTAGTATAACGAGATCTACAACGGATACACCGGACAATCGGCGCACACGGTTAAGACTAATTGGGGGGGGGGCCGTGACATGGTACCATGGACACGGACAAAACGTGCCCATGTGACTCATCTAACATTCGTACAGGGTCAGGGCGGTCCCGTACAGTGGGCGGACAACACCAAACCCAAAGCACCACAGCAACACCCTGACAATCGAAGGCCTGTATGCATATGGGATATAAGCAGCTGTCATCTGAACAGCCCTGTGGTGACGACATATGCATCTTGGGCCAAGAGCGAGGAGGAATTAGGAATGTTCAACATGCAGTACCGCACCTTTCCCAGCAGGGGAATGGATGCCTGTGACGTGAGTGTGTGCGGGGGGGGGGGTGATATGTAAATGTACATAGGTACCACGGGTATGCATATTAATGACAACGAACAGCTAACGTGCACTGGTCACAGTAAGTGTCAAACGTGACTGCAGTCACGTTGGAATTATGACTATAGAACATATAGATGTGCACGTGTACGTAAAGCGTCCATGCTGCAAAGACTGTTACATTTATAAAGCTGTAAGTGCTTTCTGCACACGTCCGTCAACCGGATCAGACATATGTTACCGGAATAGTCACAAGTAACGCAAAACACGTAACCACACAGACACTGTAAACATATATAAACGGAATACGGAGATGCAT
This sequence comes from Protopterus annectens, assembly GCF_019279795.1. Lineage (NCBI taxonomy): Eukaryota > Metazoa > Chordata > Ceratodontiformes > Protopteridae > Protopterus > Protopterus annectens. The sequence continues at coordinate 986,000,657 of NC_056732.1, read as the reverse complement.
GTGCGCGTGCGCGTAACCCACAATCCGGACATGCGAGTGTACGTGCGTGTGATCCAGTGGAACCAGGGAAGGTTACGGATGTCTCCTCCACACGTTTACATTCATAATTGTCAAATACATGCTTAAATAGTACCTATTGATTCCATGCTTTGTTATCGTAATGCTACTAATATACACATCGATATACAATAACCTGATCAACACACTACATTCTAAGGTGCACTCTCACCAATTATCAACTATGTGTCCGGATACTGATTGTATTTACCAATATTGTAGATATATTAACACATTGTTGCCGTGTGTGTTTCCATGAAGTAAGGCATGCAACACTGATATGTATATGTCACGTTATAATCAAGACTTGGAGCACTGTCCACCTAACTATGAGCAGGTTTATTGATTAATTCGCTTTAAACCGACTCTGAAGGAAGTGAATTAGGGGCGGCTATGTCATGACATCCGTACTCCGACGGTGCCCCATGTTAGTAGTTGTGAGCGCTCAGTATCCCTTCACTGTGGAGTCTATCGTATTTGACAGTGTCTGTTTCAGCCGATATATGTTCCATAATGTCGTTTATGAAGATGGGCAGGACGCAAGGTTTGCTGTATTTACGCATACTAGCACGTGGATATAGATAGGGCATGTCATACAAACGATGGGTAGTCAAGCAGACATCCACGGCTGGGGAACATACAGCGGCAGTCAATACCAATGGCCAGATGGGGACAGTCAAACACGTTCTACACTTTACAAATGCACATCGGTGTCCATTGTAGGACTCCAAAAATTACGATGTCTGCGCCGTTATCCATCGAGATCGCCAATCAGAGTAATAACCGTGACTACGGCACAGCTAGACATATGCACCACCAGCGTGTTTAAGGTTGATGATACCCGCCCATCACATGCAGGACATATGAACAGAGGTCCCCAGACTGCGTGTCCATACATGCGTCCATATCCCAGTTCCGCACACATGAAGGATGTGTCATGCGTACCGTGGGGGGTTGCAGCCCTGGTATCCTGGGTATGCAAAATGGGTCTCGGTGTTGTTTGGCTGATAATCCGTTGTCACGCCCCGTGGGAGGGCTGCGGGTACAGGACGTGCCTTAGTCCCCAGTAAGGATGCAAAGCACCCATAGGGTAATGCTAAAGGCATGTGTCAAATGTGTTCAGCCCTACATCAGTGTCCAGTAGGCATTTCCCAAGGATGGACAAACGTACGGACAAGATGGCACCCATAATAGCAAGCCTGCTGGAATCACACAGCCGTAGTAGGGCATGACACAGGACATAAAGATGGAAACAGCAGTACATACACCCCGTAGACATCCATCCTGCCATGCGAATCCCAGCGTACACAGCAGCGAAGGTGCTATCCAGTATGTGGGGATCACCCGCCTCCACTCGGCGGAACATACCTGCGACCTGCGGAACACATATTAATGGCACACCAACAACGTCAAGTAGGAAGGCCATACTATCGCTAAAATATGGAGTTCACACACATAACCGACATACTGTCATGAATTCATAGGTTCTACATGTACCGGCTGTGTTATACTGACGATTCAGTGGCGGATAGTTCACAGTGGTACCTGTGAGGATTATGTAAAGCTGTTGCCAACCTGCAGGACTACAGTAACACCCTCTGGGTAGATTGTGGAAGGACACGGGTTACGTAGCACTACATAATATGGGTAGGCGGACAGACATCCGGGAATGGGGAACATACGGCGGCAGTCAGACCCACTGGCCGAATGGACACAGTCCAACATGTCCTAAACCTTACATATGCACATCGGTGTCCATTGCAGGACCCAAATATTACTCCTTAAGTGAGTGTGAGCAACATAGTGTGAACCGGAAGAGGTGACAGCCGTGACTACGGCACAGGTAGATATGTGCACCACAGGTGTCTTCAAGGGTGAGGACAGCCGTCCATGAAATGCAGGACATATGAATAGGACTCCCCAGGCTGCTGCATCCATACACGTACGTCCACATCCCATTTCCGCACACATGAAGGGTGTGCAAGGGGTACTGTCGACGGTTGCAGACATGGTATCGTGGGTATGCATATATGGGTGTCGTTGTGGAGTGGCAGATGATTCACCATCCCGCCTGTCGCAGGATGTGGACATAACATGCGTTACTCCGCAATACTAATACCGATCATCCACCGGAAATGGAGAATGCAGCTGTGAAATGTTGACAGCCCGATACTAGTGTCCAGTACGCAGTTCCCATGGATGGACAAACGTACGGCCAAGATGGCACCCATAGCTGCCAACCTGGGGGAATCCCACAGCTGTTGCAAGGCATAACCCAGGGAATACAGATGTGTACAGTACACACACCCCATTCAAAGAAAGGCCGCTGGGCAGATACCGGCGTACACAACACACCATGTGCCAGCACATCTATGGGGATGACACGCTTCTATACAGTGGAACAGATGGGTCACCTGTGTAAAGATACCAATGGCACAATCTCCACGTCTGCTGGGAATGACATAGGATGGTCAAACTATGGCGTTGACACCAAAGAAAGACATCCTTCGGTGAATTAATAGGATTGATGTCAATACAACATGGCAAACACCCAATGAACAGGGAAGACTTGCTGGCACCCTATGGCCCCAAACAATGTCACACATAGGTAGATGGAACAGTCAACATAAACATTTCGTCCACGACAGGTCGCATATGGTATCCAAAGGTACTTCATAGACATGTATGCGCTATCACCCGTTGGCCCCGTGAGACTTACACATAACATGGACGTATCCAGGCTTTAAATGTCCACCCTTACACTTCCATTTGTCACTTTCCATGCGAGCAATGGGGATGTAGCCACAGCATAGAAAGCAGAGACGTACTGCTAACGAAACACACATGTCACCATCACAGAAAGCATACTATGAACACGTATTACATGATATTGTACGATGCAACACAAACAAACCGGAAACATGCAGGAAGAATAGTCATCCTAGTTCGTCACAACCCAAGTCTTCGTAACATTTGAACAGTTCATGAAAACATGCAGCGTTTCGTTGTTTCCACAACGTGTGCAGGAAATATGCTATGTCTCTTAATGTTCACAAACAACAATGTGAGTCCGAACATGATTTTAAATATCACACTGTTGATTGTGAACACTGTAACAATTTGCTTATTCAGATGTATGGTCGAAAGCAACGGAAACACACACACACACCCGGAAGGGACGGAGATGAACCTACGCCTATTTACATGAACTCAGTACAGTATGAATCAATTACACAACGCTGGCCACCGAAAGTTAACTGACGGCGCTGTCGGCATACATGTAGGCTGCTGACGTCACCCGCAAGACAATAGTTGGCAATAGCCAAGGCATGTGTTGCGGAGCGTCTAAAAGCATAATCAGTCGCAGAGGCAGCTGGAAACACACACACACACGCACACGGAAGGGACGGGGGACGAACACTATCTACATGAACACACTACTGTATGAAGCATTTACAGAACGCGCTACCGAGTTTGCTAAACAGAGCGCTGTCACAGGCATACTTGTAGGCTGCTGGCGCCAGCCGCAAGACAATAGTTGGCAATAGCCAAGGCATGTGTTGCGGAGCGTCTAAAAGCATAATCAGTCGCAGAGGCAGCTGGAAACACACACACACGCACACGGAAGGGACGGGGGACGAACCTACGACTATCTACATGAACACACTACTGTATGAAGCATTTACAGAACGCCGCTACGAGTTTGCTAAACAGAGCGCTGTCACAGGCATACTTGTAGGCTGCTGACGTCAGCCGCAAGACAATAGTTGGCAATAGCCAAGGCATGTGTTGCGGAGCGCCTAAAAGCATAATCAGTCGCAGAGGCAGCTGGAAACACACACACACGCTACGGAAGGGACGGGGACGAACCTCGACTATCTACATGAACACACTACTGTATGAAGCATTTACAGAACGCTGCCACCGAGTTTGCTAAACAGAGCGCTGTCACAGGCATACTTGTAGGCTGCTGACGCCAGCCGCAAGACAATAGTTGGCAATAGCCAAGGCATGTGTTGCGGAGCATCTAAAAGCATAATCAGTCGCAGAGGCAGCTGGAAACACACACACACGCACACGGAAGGGACGGGGACGAACCTACGACTATCTACATGAACACACTACTGTATGAAGCATTTACAGAACGCGCTACCGAGTTTGCTAAACAGAGCGCTGTCACAGGCATACTTGTAGGCTGCTGACGTCAGCCAAGACAATAGTTGGCAATAGCCAAGGCATGTGTTGGGCGCCTAAAAGCATAATCAGTCGCAGAGGCAGCTGGAAACACACACACACACGCACGGAAGGGACGGGGCGAACCTATGACTATCTACATGAACACACTACTGTATGAAGCATTTACAGAACGCGCCACCGAGTTTGCTGAACAGAGCGCTGTCACAGGCATACTTGTAGGCTGCTGGCGTCAGCCGCAAAGACAATAGTTGGCAATAGCTCAAGGCATGTGTTGCGGGCGTCTAAAAGCATAATCAGTCGCAGAGGCAGCTGGAAACACACACACACACGACGGGGGACGAACCTACGACTATCTACATGAACACACTACTGTATGAAGCATTTACAGAACGCGCTACCGAGTTTGCTAAACAGAGCGCTGTCACAGGCATACTTGTAGGCTGCTGGCGTCACCCGCAAGACAATAGTTGGCAATAGCCAAGGCATGTGTTGCGGAGCGTCTAAAAGCATAATCAGTCGCAGAGGCAGCTGGAAACACACACACACACGCACACGGAAGGGACGGGGGACGAACCTACGACTATCTACATGAACACACTACTGTATGAAGCATTTACAGAACGCCCTAGCGAGTTTGCTAAACAGAGCGCTGTCACAGGCATACTTGTAGGCTGCTGACGTCAGCCGCAAGACAATAGTTGGCAATAGCCAAGGCATGTGTTGCGGACCGTCTAAAAGCATAATCAGTCGCAGAGGCAGATGGAAACACACACAGACACACACACACACACACACACACACACACACAGACACACAGACACACAGACACACGGAAAGGACGGGGGACGAACCTACGCCTATCTACATGAACACACTACAGTATGAAGCATTTACAGAACGCGCTACCGAGTTTACTGAGCAGAGCGCTGTCAGGAGGCATACTCCTACGTGAGTGGTATCATTTGCAAAGGCAATGCGCCCGCTCGGGTGTTCGGACAGCGTGCGCAGTCACGCAGTCTGTTACCAGCCCAAGGTCGCCGTACAGTAACACGTTAGTGCTGCAGTCGAGAATAACAAGTAACTACTGATCAGTACATCACTGCATACTGGGCATGCTCAGACACTTAGACTCGGCACAGGGCAGACATGCATACACATGTTGCGACGGCATGGGTGGCGTAATGTGGACCGTCGTGTGTGTCCAGCCACACAACAGAAACCTGGCCATGCCACAGACGTGGGGGTTGCGTAGGGATAGAGGCATGCACCGGTATTACTGCAGGCGGCTGCGGTGTGCACTGTGCTGTGTGTGTATCTACACAGCTGCCTACTGGGCATGCTCAGACACTTAGCGTCGGCACAGATCAGACATGCATACACATGGTGCGACGGCATGGGTGGCGGAATGCGGACCATCCTGTGTGTCCCGCCACACAACAGTAACCGGTCATGCCACAGACCTTGTTGTTGCTGTGGGGAATATGTAGGTGCAATTAACCATGTGTAGGACTGGCCTACAGTTTGTTGCATGCTACAGACAACCCTCACAAACACAGGATACCTTCACAGATGTCCTGAGGACACTGGTGGGTGGGCATGCTCTCACAACAGCACCGTTTGTGTGACATGAACCACCCATGCATAGCCTGGGAACATTACCCATGGCGCAACACAGTACGCCAGCAGTCACAGGTGTTCACACACCTGGCCACTGTTAAACAGCCATGCACCATACATACCAGGGGGGGGGGATGTCTGACAGTTCTGCCCATCACGCATGGTGAGGATAGGCCCCACACAGGATGTACAGCCCTCAATGGTGATGCAAGAACGTATAGTGGATCCACTGGTCATCCACTCACTGTAACCAACACCAGCATGGGGGACCTCAGTGATGACCTCTCCACAGAAAACCACACACATCATATGACCGGTGTGGTACCCTACATGTCCTCCATGCCAATGTTGAACAGAGGCCAGACCGAATACACCTACCGAATGCCTTCCCTGACCACCCATGCATGTCTGCAACAGGCAAACATGATGACATCAGGACCTTGTCCACCACAGGTAGGCACATGGTGTGGTGGACGCAGCCACTGACTACCTGTACATCAACAGTTGGAGCTACTACATGGCAGGGCAATGACAGTACCAGAAACCATCACCCATTCATACCGGGCGTCGCCATACGGCCCCACATACCAACATCCAGGTCATCGTGGGAGTGGTACTGCAGAGGCACATGAGACAACCACAGGGCCTTCCTAACTGTCGTAAGGACATGGTTGGGGGCACACTGACATGCCTGGAAATGGTCCAGAATGGTACAACAGTCACTGCACCCACAGACATTGTCTGCATACCACAGGACATGTTCCATGCATACCAACAGGAACATATCCATCCCACCAGAGTGTATCCTCCAAAACATGTCATATGGCCTGGGGTGATCCCATATCTCTATGGCGTTTGACACGTCAGCAATGGGCACCGATGGTTTCCCTGGCTGTGTGCTACCCATCCTCTTTGAGGCCCTTGGCCCACACATGCGGCCACTGTGTCATGTTAGCCTTACTATGGGCTATGTCCCCAATGGATGCCATATGGCATCTGTGGTCCCACTATGCCAGGGTAGTGCTCCTATGGACTGTCAACAGCCACACCCTATACGCTTGACAAATGTTGTCTGCAAAGCTGTGTGGAGGTCCATACAGGTGGTCATGGTTACAGATAGCGGTGTACAGCCAATACGGAAGCATACCGACAATTACATAGTCAAGTCGCGGATCCTGCCTCCCGAACCTGCTCGTCCAGTCTGGAGTGTTCACCAAGGCCATTGATGGGGATATGTGGGTTTGCACACAGTAACATGACCTGCTGGGAGCGTTCAGAGCACACTACACATGGGACCCATGTAAAGGCTCGCCAGCATACATGTGGGGACATATGTCACCCGATGCTTCTCACACAGGTTGGAGGTCACACCACACAGGGTTGGTGCTGAAGGTGCTTTGTCACACTCATATCTGGACCCAGTGGAGGGCCACAGGGCTCACTCCTGTGCACCCTGCCAGATAGCATCCGACCTTCCAATGTGCATGCAATCATAGGGGGATTGTAGCAGACAAGGTATGCAGATGACTACGCACCGCCAACATACCCAGCACCCCATGTTACACGACATCCACCTAGGGCGTCATAGACATGGCTGACTGGTGCCAGAGCCATGGCCTGCTAACATATGCCAGAGAAGGTGCAGCCCTACCCAGTGTGAAGAACATGTTGTCCCAATTTCACATGTAGGTGGTACGCCATTAAAGATGGTGGACATGTTCAGGGTAATGGCTACCACACCTGTTGGCAACCTCTGTCAACACACACAATGGCAATGTGGGTGTGAAGACATTCCATTGTGGCCTCCTGGTCTGGATGGAATGGCAACCACATCAGGGGTGTTCATTGTACCCTGTACACATCACACACCAGTGCAATGACTGCGTGCAATGGCACATGTGGCCTGTAGCTAACCTGATGCCTGCAGCACTCGGAAGGACCATAAGCGTTCCACAAGACCGGCATGACACAGCTAGGGCATGTGTCACAAGCTCCACGGCCAAGGGCTCAGTGGCTGTGGATCTCCACAGCACAGCTGCTCCGTGGTGCTCTGTGCCCGACATACACCGCCATGTCTGTCCTGGGTGACATGGGCACATTCCACCTCCCAGGCCCCATGCGAACACGGGCACAGAAGCGACTGTCAGACACCTCAACCCAACGATGAGTGGGACGTGCTGGGGGAACAGGGTAACGCCCAGACACACACTACAACACAGGAGGTGCCAGGCCATCTGAAGGAAAGGCCCTGACTGCCTTTGTCCAGGACTGCTACTGACGTGTGGATGTGTGCCTATAGTTATGCGCCAGTCAACCTCTGTGTGTCACTGCTAGACCAGGGACTGGTGACTGATGGATATGGCATCACCATCCTGAGGGGTGTTAGATGCCAGACACAGTCATGCTAGGTCCACACATGTCGTAGGGCACATATCCTGTCACGTTCATGTGTGCCTATGTACCTATGTAGGGGTCCATGCCAGATGTGGGTAACTGTGCTATGCTGATTTTGCCAGACATGCCTGTGGGTACACCACGACTACACGTGGGGAACTAATTACAGTGCTCCCAGTAGGCACGTGCAAGTACACCATCAGTATCATACGGGTTAACTGCACCGACATGGTGCTACACATGTAACCACCACACATACTGTGTACACATATCAATGAATGCTGCACCTGTCCTGCATGGTATGTCTGCTGCATGATGTCCGTGCAGAACACACATCACATACACACCTGCCACCAGCCATACACACACACCACAACATACACAGCACGTACTATGCGGACACAGGTATCACATACACCTCTCACTATCGTGTCCACCCTGTGCATCATAATATGTCAGCTTAACCGTGCATTGATGGTGTGGCTCACAGTTATGCGGCAGAGACTTAATCATTTGCACAGGGTGATATGTGCGCCACAGGCATGGGCTGTACCAATGGATGACATCATGTGTGTGTAAGGGCCAGTGCATTGAGTGGGCATGACTATGTAGATTGCATGTGGGTGTGGTGGAGCCCTACAGTTGTGTCTGCTGTGTGTGGGTGTGTGTGTACACAGTTCAGTCATCTGTGATGCCTACACGGGGTATGCTTGGCAGCCCCTGACTGTACAGTGCAGGTGTTATGGCTCACTGTGTCTGCCGGTGGCGAAGTGACCCGCGCCTGCCTGGGGTCGCACGGGCACGACCGGGTGGAGGTACAGACTGTCCACTCTCCGATGTCACATGTCCGCTGGAAACGTGCCCACGACGGGCCTCAGGGCCATCACGTGGCCTGCTCTGTCCAGGTGTGGATGGTGTGGTAGCAGCTGCAGTGCTACTGCTACCATCACTGTCTGTGTGGGCATGGGAGGTGGCACGCACACGCTGACCTGCTGCAGGTGGTGTTGCTGGCACACGGCCACGTGCACTATGCCTCACCCCTACCTGGTGTTCCTGCACGGAGTGCGCACGCTCAAGGATGGCCAAGCCTCGGTCGATGAGACCAGCCATATCGCCCAATCTCCTATCCAGAACATCGGCAAGATGCTGTTGTGCATTCGCCAATGCCTGGATGCTGTCATTTAGGGTACGGATTGCAGACCTCTGCAGCCTCTGCCCCTCCTGGTTCTGCCGTTCGGCACGTGCTCGCTGCGCCATTACAGTCTGGAACATGCAACTGGTTATACCAGCTGCTGCACCCTGGACGGCAGGTGTATGTCTAGCGGTGCTCCCCCTACGGGCAGCACCTGCCACATGCCTGCGTGGCACTGCACCAGTCCTTACACTGGCAACATCGTGTGTCCCCACACCTTCTGCAGCCACCACACATTCCTGCTCGGGGACAACAGACGCTGACTGACCATCATCTATGGGCAATGGTGTTGGGGTATGTGTCGGCATCTGAACTGTGTGCAGGGATGAAAGGGACGTATGTGTGATGTTCTCCAGTGGCACAGTCTCTGCCTGTGACGACCCTGCCTGTGCCTCATGCACATGCTCATCACCACTAGTATCTGTGGGGACACTAGCATCAGATTGACCCCGGGAGGGTAGCACAACAGCACCTGTCAATACAAAGACATACCATCGGTTACAATACAGACACACACACACACACACACACACACACACACACACACAAACACACACACAGACACACACACAGACACACACAGCATGCATGTGATTATGCAGGTGGCATGCAGCATTCACACAACACAGACCAGTGAATGCAGACCAGACATTCTTAGTGGCAATATGTACACTGCCTGGTGGGGACAGTACAACAGGCAGGTGTCATTTCGTAGGCATGCAGTACACACATTCATGGTAGTTTGCATGCATCAGCGTGATACACCGTGTGGCCACGGGCAAGTTGGGAGTACACATGGCTGGCAACAGTATGTAATGTACAAGCGCAAACATGTGCGGTATCAGGTGGGCTTGTGAAGATGGTGTCCCACCGCATGCACCACATCATGATGGCTGTCATGGTGCAGTGTTATGTGTACAGTGTACAGATACAATGTATGTGTAACAGTGATGTCTGTGTAGGTCGTTTGCTGTGAGCTGTGTGCATAGCTATGCGGTGTGTGGTGCGGGCTCTGTGCCACTGCACAGTAGCAGGACACAGCTATGTGTCTGTGCGATGCGTGACCTGGACGCATTACAATGCCATGTCTGTAAGCCAGTTCAGCTGCTCAGCAGCACATATATGGTGAACATTGAGGCACCTGTAGTAGCTGTGGAGAGGAATGTCATGTCACTGGTGTACTACATCAGATGTCCAGGGGGTCCACTACATTGATGAACCCACTATGTGTGTACAGGGTGCAATGGTGAGTACCCACTGTGGATGTGCTGTGTGGCAACATGCCTGTAGGTATTAACCATGGCCTTGTCTTGCTGACTCATTGACAATTGTGTGTGGTAGACATTGTGCTGCGGCCCTGTGGTGGCCCATGTGACATACACCCATACTAGTGTGACGTGTCACATTCTCTATGGATATGCTGACAGTGTGTATGTCTGCTATGTTGTGCATAGGTCATATCATGGTGTGACAATGCTGCAGCCAGACATCCACGTGCATGGGACATGGCATGCGCCATGTCACAACGCGTGTGCACCCGATGCAGGGGCATGGGTCACATTGGTAACACCTGTGCTCTGGCCAGATCACAGCTCACTCTGTGGTACTGTGTCCATACTGCGGTGGCATACCAATGCATACTACACATGCAGCCATTGTGTAACACCTACACCATTGTATGCATAGCTGAATGCACGTAACACACCAATTGGTTGTGTGGTGTCATACCACTGTACGGTAACGGGTGTGTCTACTGTACATGGGTGGTGTGTATGTCGGGTGGTGCGAGCTGTATACCGTGACGGGGTCACACACAAGTGAGCATGTCATGCCTACACACATGGGGAATATCAATACAGCAGAACATGCGTTTGACTGGCAACAGACTCACCTGCAACAGACCCTTGGCCTTGCGACACGCCAGACGTACCTGTAAAGGCATTACACAAAGGTATACACATTAGCCATTACTATCTCCACGGTCAGCACTGTGCATGACACATCATGCATGTGTGTGGTTGCATGCTATGCATGTCTCTAACACAACATAGCATACAATGGTTTGCATCTTGTGTGGCCATATACCTGGCATGTATTGCTATATCATGTGTTGTACTATGACACCCACACCCACGTCGCCTATCATACAAACATGCAACACTGACTTACCAGGCAGCTCCAGGCTCATAAGCTCGGGAGACACCCACCTCCACGATGGACGAGGTGTTTCTGGCGTGTTGTTCCGTGGTGTCGCCAGACTAGCCGTGAGCACCTCCGTGGCTGTGATTGGGAGCTGTGTTAGTGGCCAACCACCTGTCCCACGTGGTTGCCTGGCGATTGCAGCGGCACGCTGTCTTGCATGCGGATCAGGTCTGTGCAGTGCCTGCGGATCTGTTGGTAGCCGCGGTTGTTTCGCCCACGCTGTTCACCCTCCTGCACAACTCCTCCCACATCTCCTGCCGTTCTTGTGCCTGCTGTGGCACATGGCTAAACAGGGCGTTGTAGTTACTCTGGAGGTATGGTATGATGACCTCGTCCTCCTGTCGGCTAAATGGTGGAAGCCCGGAACGTGGCATTATCTGGAAGACATAATGATGGTGGCAAGTCACATTCACACTGCTGTGCTGGCATACTGTTGGAAATGCATTGCTATGACATGTACGACATCTGCACAGTGATCTGTGAAGGGCATCGTGGCGGTGACACAGCCGATGTTGTGGCTTCACACCATTGAGCACTGGGTGTCACATCATATCTGTGTGCCACCCCATCACACTAATGCACGCACCATGTAGATGTTAGCCTGCCATGGACATGTGTACCTGGCTGCACCTATGTCCATATCAGTTGGCATATGTCCCCATGTGACGTCTGTGCTACTGTTCACCTGTACACAGTGTAGATGTCAGTACATCAGGTCTGTGTCCATTGTGATCGTCAGCAGCGGCACTGTACACATACACATGGACACCTGCACATGCATGTGTTGTGCCATGTACTTCCACACAGCACTGTACCGGTGCTGGACAACTTGCCCAGCTCACCGGTGTTACGTATGTGATACACATGGAGCAATGTGTAACCATGACATTGGCAGGAAAGGTCATGCATAAGCGTGTACACGCACACATTGTGCAGAGCATCACACAGCACCTGTAACATGACAGGGTGCATCGCCACCACATTACTACTGTGTATGGTTGATAGTAGAGAGTGCCTTTTGTCCATTGCACCATGTGGGACCGTGATAGCTCATGCAGCCTTGCTGGTCATCTCTGCATGATATGGCAGGGTATGCCACATACATGGCAATGGGTGTGACCCACTCAGGGCTGACGGTATTGGCAGGGTGGCTGTCCATTGCTTTTGTCATAGCTGTGTGAAAATGGACGTTCCACATGTTTATCACCATGGTGTGGACACTGTCCTCCAGCGAGGTATGCTGTACGCTGCTTGTTGAGGGTGTGTGTGGTGCATGCAGGTATCACACATCCATGCATACACTGTAGCCCTGGCAGGTGCTGTGTGCTGGGATGTTGATCGACACAATGCTGTATGTGTACACACACCGCTATCCCATGCACATGGATATCTGCCTGAACTGCTGTGGGTAACACATATGTGCACATACATTGCCATGCCACCCACATGTCTGCTGCTGCACTACACACCGCCATCCCTCCTGTGTGAATGTGGTGTTGGCCTCAGCAGAGGTATCCGTGGTATGGGGACATGGATGTTCACATAGCAGGCCCACTGATGGTATCGCCCATCTGACCATACACATGTGATGCACCCTCACACATCGACCCATTCACATTGTTGTTCACAATGGTGACACACCTATATTGCTATGCGGAGCCATTCACAGACATATATACACAGAGGCATGTACGCCCATCTGTGTCATTGGCGGACTATTGGTGTTGTTTGGCACCTATGTGTTTGACTGCAGGTGGCGCAGACCTACTGTGCACATGTCTACATGGTAGGCCTGTTCTCTGGTAGGCACCTGTGATGTGCTGTGCACATCTCATACTTGCACAGTTGCGTGTTGACCATCGGTCCACAGGCCAGGGATCTTGCGGAACATATGTACATGCGACCCTGTACAACTGTGACGCTAGTCTCGCAGATGCTCATGAGCCGTGGACGTGAACACCGAACACACACTTGTGGTTGTGGGCCGTCGTCCATACCCATCTCCCCCTGTGGGTTGCTATCACCCCACACTCCTTGTACTGTATGTTCAGGCTATGCAGCTATGTGGGGCTTGTGTGCATGGCAATATGATACTATGTGCCTTGCACCCATCACAGACATTGTCACACAGGTACACCGGCAGCCATACACATCGCAGATTGTTGTCAGCATGTCACATGTGGTACACACCTAACACATCTCCTGCGGGACATGGTACTCTGTATGGGCATGTCCAGTAGTGACATACCACAGCTACCCCTACATGACGGCTATGCAGGACATGTCTATGTACATCTACTGTGACATATACACAAGCAATGCCCCCCTACCGACATCACATGGTACTACCTGTGGGGTATGTGTGTCTGCATCCATGCTATGGCCATAGATGACAATTGTACATCTATATGTGCAACATACCTCAGTGGGGGTTGTCATGAGCACATGTTCCATGTGTCAATGCATTGTTCATGTCTGTTTGGCAGTCATTGTTGTGCATGGTTTACATGGCTGACATAGTGTACTGTGTCTGATTCCAGGTACTTCATTGGGCTACCAGCATTGTACATTGCTACAGCACATTCCAGCCATCATGTAGACAGCTTAGATGACAGTGGGAGGTGTTCCGCCATGTGCACATATGTCACGGTGCAAGGGTGACTGACACACATTGTCAGGACTGGGTTCTGACTGCTGTGGATGTGTGTACCGGTGTTGACAACCATGACTGCACCAGATGGTGTATTCTGGATGTGTGACATTCACAACAAACACCCACATTCACATAGCAGCACATCGTCCACGACAATTGACATTCCTGCCTGAACACTGTGTACGGTATGTTTGTATGACCACTGCATATATCACTGGTGGCCACCAGCATGGCTGCCTACAACAGCAGTGTGTGTATCCCAGCAAACATGGATTTCACCAGTCACACATCACCTGTGCCAGCTGGCCCTGTAGTGGGTGACAGTGCAGTTCCATTCATCATGTAACAATATACATCATGCACCAGTATGTTGCAGACATGTGAACGGCTGTGGTACTCAACATATGCAGACATGACACCACCTGGTACACCGTGTCAGCCTTGCCACCTGCTATTGTGAACACCCTGTGATGACATTGTACGGCCCACATGGACGTGGACATGTGATGGCTCAATGGTGAATTAACCGTCCAGGTGTGTGTCTAGCCAGGTGTCCAGTAGCCACTGGTCTGCATGCAGGATAGTCTACATTGGCCTACTCTGTCACTGGGACTGTTGACTATGGTCATACTGTTGTTATGCAGGCATGCTGTTTGTCCAGTCTGATAGTCGTGTTGAACCACACTACCGTGGCACACATGACATGTGGACATCTGGCTAAGGTGTGCAGCCCACATGTACATCTTCTCATGCTATGCTGCCTGTGCAGCGGTGTCACATGTCTGCCTCTGGCAGGCTGTCACAGGTGGGCACAGCATGCAGTGATGTGTGACAATGCTTACACCCTCCACTGTGCTGTACAGTAGCACTGCACACACAGTACAGCACACATGTCATTTATCTACGGTGCCTGGGACATGCCTCCATGCCCACTACGGCACACCTGCCAGTCCAGATTGTACACAGATCATACCTCCCAGTCACATACCTGGACTGCAACACACACAGGTGGGTGGTTCCCAAACCACACCGTGATTTACACACATACTGTATTTTCCCATGACACATTGCATCATAGGTAGTCCATGTTCAGATACCCATGTTTGTGACCAGTACACACATTGTGACACGACAGTGCAGACACTGTACAGCACAGGTTACATGCCAGTCGGGATGGCATGCTGTACATTGCACCTGGGACAGTTGCTACTGCTATGTATTGCGGCAACAGGACCTTCCCTAGTATGGACTCCCACGCATCTACCCACACATGCTTGGCCATGCAGTATGCATAGCTGGGTGACACATTACCGACACATACCATACCTGCAATACCCTCAGCATGCACCAAACCTCCATTTGTCTGTATGCTAGGCCTACACACCTCCCTCTGTTTGCTGAACATCCGTGCTTACCATCCCTGCTAGCCACACCCTAAGCACACAACCATAGCAGCATGCATGGTACATACACTACAGCCGGTATTACTGACATCCACTGACAGAGGTAGTTGAGGGCATGGCACCCCATCCGATGGACAGTCTATGTGCCTATGCCAACAGTGATCACAGTGCACTTCTGCTACATTTACACACTGGTAGGGACCATGCTATCCCACACTGACACATGGTGGTGCTGGCACTTTCACAGACGCATACAGTGGTATTCCTGTTCCATGCACACGTGCTGTATGGGCACATGTGCAGGCTGTTGCACGGTAGTTTTGTTCACCTGTGTGTTGTGTGTCACTTGACAGTCATGGTGTGTCCTGCTGGTGCATGACATACTCCACAGCTAGCTACCTACACATGACTGCCAGACATTGCAGGGTGGGCCCTCACGCAGTGTGGTGGTATGTCTGTGCTGTTTGACTACATCCACATTCAATGCAGCATACCACGGTCATGCAGGCATTGACGACACAGATGTTGCTGGCATCCTGCCTGCCAATGGGGTACCTACCAACATTACACACTCTCACTCACTACAGGGTTCCAATCCTTGGCTGGACATTGTATTAACCCTGTGGACACATACATAGTACTGTCATGCACATGTTATGTCTGGGAACACAGTCCCAATGTCACCTCCAACCGCCGTAGTTGTTGTATCCCGCCAACCTGGCTGTTACATGTCTCTGCAGCAGCACACGTCAGTGACTGCTAGCCCATTCATGTACGTTGTGCACCCTGACCACCACACTACCACATCTATCACACTACACATGGATGGTACTGCATTGCACGTATGGGGCTGCATCTCCACCCATGACTGCGAGATTCAGTATTGCACTGGGGCCCATCTTTGCATGCATGCTTCACACACTCAATGACTACCTGCATGCCTTTCCTGGCACCCTTGTTGGGCTTCTGTGCCACAGCACACCACATCCCATGCTGGCCACCTGTCATATTATTGCATGGGTGGTTGGGGTGCTACAGAGGGTATCACATCAGACATGATCCGCTCTTGCCCTTCAGCACCATTCCACTTTATGCTATTGACAGTGTACACATCCTGCATCACATCATACCGTATGTTTCGGCATGTTACGCCATGTGCCTTCTGTACAGTTCACACAGTGGTGCAGGCATATCATGCTGACTGACATTTCAGGACGTGTGGCATTGCACATTCCTCAGACATGTGGCCCCTCATGCTCTGTATTTGCATACGTACACTACCTGCTGTCACACAGTACTGTACATGCCTACATATACCACTTCTACATACCTGGCAGCATTCTAGCTCATCCTACTCATGTTGCTGACACCCATACAGGTGTCAGTGTGGCAGATATATCATGTGGATATCATTACATCAGTTACATCACACATAGTGCATACACATCACCTTTGCATACTGACAGTCATGCGGTGTATCAGATGGATACTGATACTATACAGGCATATCACGTTGTACATGGTTGATGTACACACACATGGCCCACATGGTGCTGTGGTTGCCATATTACACCATAGCGTGGGTACACATGTGCAGGACTACACATGTCTGGACCGTATGTCTAGCTGGATACCTTGGGTGCCCTTGCACTGTGCCATACACACATGTACCGCAGGCCTTGTTACAATCACTCAAGTGTGGAGTATCTTACACAAGTGATACAACGTTACATGTCTCGGTAGAGGCATGCAGCTCTCTACCCAGCTCAGACAGTTGACATATGCAAATGACAGTCATGTAACACATCTGTGCTCACCTGCATGCCACTGACACAGGGGTATATTGTACTCTGCCATGGGCCATGTTCTCCACAGTACTGATGCATGTATTACTCCTACATGGCGTTTGCTGTGGGCAGGGGGGGAGTAGCAGTCCTGCATGTGTGCACACATGCCACATTGCTCAGCCCAGGCGTCGGTGTGACATCCACCGATTGGACACACCATGCTGTGGGACATAGGTCCTGTGCACATCCCACAGGGGCACACTGTGTCACTAGTCGTGTGATAGCTGCCTTGCTGGTTGGTGACACACACCCATGGTACCACCACAGTGGACATATTGTATAGACATGACAGTTGACATCCAGTTCTGCGTTCAGTGGACACTACCATGGGGTGTCAGTACTGTGTACATTGCACATGTGTTTACACGGCCCTGCTGGACATCATTGTGGCGCACATTGCATCAGCTATGGAACCTTTGGACATGGTCACTTTCTGTTACCACCATTCTGGGTTCCTTTTCTGCTGCTACATTGTCCCATATGTGCAGGCCATACATATCTTGTGTATGTATATTACATTGGCCCATCGCTCCATCATGCATGCTATGCCTGTGGTACTGTCTATGATCTGTGAACATATCCATCATGCCAGCTTTGCATTACACATAACTGACATAGTCGCCCTACTGCGTGGGATAGGTGCGTCGTGCGCGCATTCCGTATGACATCGACGGTATATGCCCATGCACATGTGTGCTGTGACACTATGCATACATGTCCTATCCCCTGCTGTGGCACTTCAGTGTTGGCTATCCACTGGCAACATCGGGCGCGGGTGGTGGCATTGTTCTGTGTTTACCCCTATGGCAGACCTGGGGTAGGGTTACCACCTGTGCCTCTTTGCAAGGACAGTCCCTCCTTGGGCAGTTGTGTCCTGACTAATGTATCACAAATGGCACATGTGATGAGATTGTGGACATCACTATATCCCATTGCTATGTAAGGTTGCATGACATACTTATTTATGTATGTACATTCCTAACTGTTACAAGACACACAATAAGCAACTGAACTGCTACAAGACTACACATTTCATCATGCAAAGGAGTAGGGTTCTAACCTTTGTACTGACCATGGGTATGTGTCCACCCGCGACCCGCTATATCTGAAGTGTGTCCGGCGGTTTCCCATTTGGCCTTTGAAAGGGTGGCAAGCCCCTGGGGTAATCGCTGGTGTTTACCTGTTGTCCCACTGCTGTGCACCGTTCTCCACAGTTGTTGGTATGCTGCGGCGTTTTAGCATTACATATCCAACCTTCGGCTCTCTCTGCCTGATGGACAGGTATCTTTACCTACACACACCGTTCACATAGTGTACAGATTAGTCATACGTATCGCGTTACACACCCGCATACATGTCGCGGAGTTCGACATACCTTTCCAGGTTTTGTTTTGATTTCGTCTCTATTCCTCTATTCCTCTTTTTCTCGTTGTCTGCGTTCGGTATGAACATACCGGTTTGAATATCCAGGAGGTCTTCCTTATAATTCGGTAAGCCGCCTGATGCATAATGGGTTAATCAGGCCAATAGCTGTTCTCGGTGTACTTATGCGATATCAGCGGTGATCCCCTTCCTTTAGATTACGTTGGCGTCGGCACGCTAGGCCATGGTTCTTTCCTCGTGTAGCGTTGGTTATTTGCATACCTTCGTGAGGATGGTATGTATTGTATCATGTTTGTGTGACTGCATCCGCTATGTGTGTTGTCGGGTACATTTTCTGTGGTGTTAGCCGTGGATTGTGTGTGTTGGGTATGGTATTGTGTTCGACATGTGGGTCCCCGTGTCCTGGCGGCGTCTGTCGATGGCGTTGTGCATTCAAATGTTTTACCTGGATGTTATTTTCATGTACATAGCGAATGCATGGATGCATGGGCCGCTGCTTGTGTTTTCCCCGAGCTTGTTGTGGGTATACGCTGTCATTCACTGCCTGTATGTGTTTGCTACTGTTTTAGCTGTTATCCCTTTGATATGTGCAATGGGGTATATCTGCGGATGTGGTTGACGGGACGGGTGTGTGAGTCTTGCATTTATACATACCAGATATGCTTGTGTGTGTGCTCCATCCGTGCTTAGGAGCTGAGCTCGGGTTACCTGTTAATGTTGTTCGGGAATATTTGTTTTGTTGATGTCGTCTGCTGTTGGTGTCGCCTGCATGGTATGCTTCCTGCACGTATTCCTCCTTCACATCGGTTAGATATATCTGCGGATGTTCGTCCGTGCCTACCATCCATTGGCATTTTGTCGCTGATAGTTAACGTGATTGTGGTCCTATACTGGGGACTGTATGCTACGGTAGCCTCCTATTCGTGTGCAACGCTACGTCGCGGTCGTGGAACACACCGCGGTATTTACGGACCGTGACTGTTCACGATCGGTGCGGGATGGCACATTCATTATTTAAGCATTACATGCCTGATGCTGTAACGTTGCCGCCGGACCGTATTAGTGTAATGCGTTATGGCCGCCATGCCTACGGTCGTGGTTTGTACATGCGTCCTTTGCATCTCCTGTTTGCTAGGGCCCTGTGGTACACTTTGGGACATTTGCTTTGCATCATTTTTACGTCGGCCGTGCATAGCCACTGAGGAGATGTCGGTACTACTTTGTGGGTACTGCTGTACATACGCCTATGGTTCCTGTACTGTATGCCTCAGCCTATTATTACAGTCCGCTGTGACATGTCACCTTCATACACAGTTTACAGTTGCAACATTACACACACAGCGGAACACCACGACAGCTTCACCTCACACATACACATATTGCCGCAATGGCTGTCAACCTTCTATTGCCGGTAGGAACACACAGTAGTAATGTGAAACACATGGGCATAATGTGGAACACATAGTAATGGCATAGTGACAACTTCAGCTAAGTAGGTCATAGGTTGATTATGATATGATGATTTCGTACAGTGAAGAACCTTCAATGACTTACTATGAGTACATTGTATTTACCAGGATGTCATTTATATACATTCCTAACAATGGTTGTTTGAGAGACATTTTCAATGTGGAACTTGGAGAACTCGCGGGGAACATGCACTGTTTTACACCCCAGATGAGAGTACGTTCCTCATAATGTCGTACACTTCACTGGTATGCTTTCCGCTTCGCACCGACGGTTGGACACAATACCTCGTTGGCCGCGTAAGCGGTGGCGGCGTATATCTCCGCACTCATGTCCTATGGATATGACACGCACATATAGGGTTGCCACCTTTCAATTGGCCAAGGTGGGACATTTTAATGCGTCGTCAGGTTTTGCATGCCAACACATACCCACGGCCAGTACAGAGGACAGCCATTCACTTTTTGACGGAATACTGAAGCTGTAGCATTACAGTTGCTTATTCTGTTTATTATCATATTTAGATGTTTCTTCACAAAATAACTGTTTTCTGAAACTGATAAGCGTAATTGTGGGAAATGGTTTTGTCCTACAATCTCAGGACATTTGCCATTTTGTCATTGTTTTTGCAGGACACAACTGCCCAAGGTGGACTGTCCCTCTAACGATGGGACAGGTGGTGACCCTACACTTATCCGTTGCTGTACCGTGGACGGTGACCATCCCGACACGCTGGATATGTATTGCTGCAGGTTAACATTTCCATGGCTGGCGTTACCTGCCTGCCCACCCTCCAGGATGATCGGGTTGTCGGTCACTATGTTTAATATGTGGTGATTTACGTCTTACTTATCTGTGACCTTGCATCCCTGGGTTCCATATTACCTGTTGTCCTTTCTATCTGTGGTACCTTATGCTTCTACATGTGTACTGATATGCTTATTTGAGGATCTGTGGCAAATGCGTACATGTGTGGTCGACTTGTGATAGTGGCAGCATATGGCTACGCGTGTGCTGTTGAACGGAAATGCGTTGAGAGTGTTGGCGTTCCATGCTCTGCGGCTAATGGGTGTGCAGTGTTTGGCGGTGCCTTTGTTGAGTCACACATCATCCGCACATCGGTACATTACGGGCGGACATGTTTGTGTGGCGTCATTTTACTATTGCGGGTCAGGAGGTGTCAGTCCATAGGGCCTACACTGTCAAAGTATGCTATCGTTCCCTCTTTGCCAGGCGGATATCTGTCTGCCCTACTGGGGCTGGCTCAGTGTGTCCGTGACGCCCGCCCTGTGCCTGTCTTGCCCTGGCAGTTGTGGCGGGCTTGGTGGCCTCATTATGTCCTGCACAGCAGCTGTTTCCATGAGAATCATATTGTGTAGCATACAACATACTATGAATATGTGGGCACTTGTGCCTGGAGAGTACTGCAAGGCTCACGGATATCCAACACGGAACCGTGATTTCAACATCGAACACCGCTCTATGATTATTCTCTTTGGCCTCTTATCTTTTTGATGTGGTTGTCTTTTTGGGGGTTCATCCCCGGGCCCTGCGTACCGCTCCCCCGGGACCTTTGTATTCTGGGAATACCGAACAGTGTGGCATCCTTGGGGCGGGGTTCCGGGCGCCAGCACAACATCCCTATAATCCCTCGCAGCCAATGGCTTATAGGGGTACCCTTGCGGTTTTGAGGTTCCCCCCCCCGGTGGTCTTATTTCTATGGGGTTTTTCCAAGGGTGGTATTTGGCCCCCTGGAAGGGGTTTCTAGAACTCCTCCCGAAGTGGGGGAACTTTATTGTCATGGGCATTGGTAACAGGATCCCAAACTGGTGTAGTCCCTGGAGTGTCCTGTGAATCCCCTTAGCCCCGGGGGTTTGAAAATCCTTAGCCAGTACGAAGCCCAAATTTTTATGGGATGGGCTTTGTTGTTTTTTTAGGGGCCGGCACAGCTCCATTTGCTTAACTGTTGTATGTAGCTTACTATTAGGTCCCAGCCCTGGAGGCATTTGGTTAACACCCCCTTTTTTGGGCCCCCGGTGGTTTGGACCCCCTCCCAACTGGTCCGCCACATACCTTGCATCGGGGCGGCCATATAATGTTAAAAGTTGTTTTTACATAGGTGCCTTTGGGGGAAATGGTGTTTATTCAATTTTACTGTTTCTTATACCCCTGATTCATTGGGGGGTTTCTGGGCCTACCATGGTTATTTGTTTTTACTGATGAACGGTATGCCTGTATGTAAATTACAGTTCCTGATTTCCTTCCTGGTCCATTATGTCCTGAGGAATGGCTATATGATTTTATTTCCCCGTTTTGCTACCTTTACTTTCTGTGATTTCTTTTTGTTTTTTTTACACATCCCCCTTATTTTCTCTATATGTCCCCTTTCCCTTCTAACGCATGAATTAAGTGGGGGTTTTTTTCCGATTGTTGGTGTTTAATTCTCAAGGCCCCTTTACCTGCTTCCCATTTTGTATTTATTATTTATATTTTTTATAAAAATATGGTTTGAATAGTCATTGTGAAGATTTTCCTTCTGTAGTACCTCATTTTTAAAGAGTTATCTTATTTCATTTTAACCCAATTTTTTGCCCCCAAATTTCCTTAATGGGAACCCTGTTGGGTTGAATTATTGGGGTGGCCATCCTCTTTAGTTTGTCCCTTTAGGGGGGGGGGGGGGGGGGGGGGGGGAGGGAGGGGGCTGGGGGGGGGGGGGGGGGGGGGGGGGGGGGGGGGGGGGGGGGGGGGGGGGGGTGGGGGGGGGGGGGGGGGGGGGGGGGGGGGGGGGGGGGGGGGGGGGGGGGGGGGGGGGGGGGGGGGGGGGGGGGGGGGGGGGGGGGGGGGGGGGGGGGGGGGGGGGGGGGGGGGGGGGGGGGGGGGGGGGGGGGGGGGGGGGGGGGGGGGGGGGGGGGGTTTTTTTTTTTTTTTTTTTTTTTTTTTTTTTTTTTTTTTTTTTTTTTTTTTTTTTTTTTTTTTTTTTTTTTTTTTTTTTTTTTTTTTTTTTTTTTTTTTTTTTTTTTTTTTTTTTTTTTTTTTTTTTTTTTTTTTTTTTTTTTTTTTTTTTTTTTTTTTTTTTTTTTTTTTTTTTTTTTTTTTTTTTTTTTTTTTTTTTTTTTTTTTTTTTTTTTTTTTTTTTTTTTTTTTTTTTTTTTTTTTTTTTTTTTTTTTTTTTTTTTTTTTTTTTTTTTTTTTTTTTTTTTTTTTTTTTTTTTTTTTTTTTTTTTTTTTTTTTTTTTTTTTTTTTTTTTTTTTTTTTTTTTTTTTTTTTTTTTTTTTTTTTTTTTTCTTTTTTTTTTTTTTTTTTTTTTTTTTTTTTTTTTTTTTTTTTTTTTTTTTTTTTCCCCCTTTTATTTTGGTTTTTTTTTTTTTTTTTTTTTTTTCCAAAAAAAAATTTTTTTTAATCTGGGAAAAAAAAAATAAACTTAAAAAATTTTTTTTGGGTTTTTATGATACCAAAAAAATTTAAAAATTAAAAATTTTTAAATGCTTTTCCTTTTTCCCCTTTTCTCTTTTTATTATATAGAAAAAGGAAGCACAGCTAGTGCTTTTTCAAAACATGTACTGGCTACTGATTCTAGGCACACATTCAAATTTCTTGTTATTGGTAGAGTGTATGAGACTATAAGGGGTACATATATAAGGAATCAAACAGAACAAATGGAAGCAAAGTGGATTATCAGGCTGAGGAGAGATTTTGGGCATGGATTGAATGAGTTTGTACCCATTAAACCCAAACTGAAGTCAAGACCACTAGCCCGATGAGAGTTTTTGCCTTTGCATCTGCAATTGTATATGTTTGTTTTCTTGTTAGCTAAAGCAGTATTTTTAATTGCTCATAAGAAGTTTTGTATATATTTTTATACAGTTTTTATGTTGCATTTATATGTACATGTTTTATGTGCTGTTTAAATAACATATATTTTAGCTGTATTTCTTTAAATTTTGTGGACATGTGATTTAACACTGTTTCACTGTTCTACTTAAAAGCCAGTTTTGGTTCAATATGTTTGTTATCTGATGAAGCAGGAGTAGTTGCAAAAGTGCTTATGACCTACAATAAACTAAGTTTCTAACCTGGAGAGTCGTGCCTTCCTTGGGTCCATCAGTGTTCTTGAAGAGTTATATGTTGTTTTAGACTTCAGTAATAAGATTTATGGAAAAATAAAAATGTTACAGAATGTACAGTAGTGCACACATATGACACAGTATTTACTGAGAAACTGATAGAATTAGTCAAATATTATTGGAATTTTTTGTTACAGCATCATGATTTTCTACTATTTTATGTCCTTTTCCTTATATATCTTATACAAGAGGCATGAATTTAAAAGATATGTTAGTGTACAGTAATTGTCAGGTACCAAGTAAGTACTCCTATAGGACCCTTGCTACCTTAGGTACCTTCCC
Organism: Protopterus annectens; assembly: GCF_019279795.1. Lineage (NCBI taxonomy): Eukaryota > Metazoa > Chordata > Ceratodontiformes > Protopteridae > Protopterus > Protopterus annectens. The sequence goes on along the minus strand of NC_056732.1, from coordinate 985,975,838 downwards.
TCGTGGGAGCTGTTTGAGTTATATACATATATATATATATATATATATATATATATATATATATATGTATGTTCAGAATTTTTTTCTTAAGATCAATGGTGTTAGATTTGTACCTACTGATAGATATACCTGCAATACAGAAGGAGTGATATACATACTTAAATGTGCATGTGACTTATTTTATGTAGGAGAAACTAAGAGAGTATTCAAACTTAGACTGCATGACCATGTAAGTGATATTAGAAAACTTAATTGTGTCAGTCCAGTTTCTCTGCATTTTAAGTTATGTCATGGAGGTGATCCTTATGGTTTGCAAACTAGCATTCTGGGACAAATAAACTTAAAATATTGTGATGATACAGTACTTAAAAATAAGCTGCTGTCTCTCTCTCTCTCTCTCTCTATATATATATATATATATATGTGTGTGTATAGTCTATTTTTATTTTAAAGTATGGCAGTTTAATTCCTTGGGGTCTTAACATTGAATGTAACTGGTGGCATCTGATTTAATTATCTATTAATTAATTATTTAATTTGATAATTATAGGTTCATAGGTTCATAGGTTGGTACTGGGCTATCTGCCCGAAGGCATATATTAATCCAGCCACGTTGTGTGGTATTCACCGCCCCTTTAGTAGTTCCCTAGACCCTTGTACTAGCAGCTAGTACCCTTGGCCCCTATCTAGTAGTGCTGTTGGTGTGATCCCCAGTGTGAACTTTCTGTTACCCATCAACTCATCAAGGTTCCTCTTGAAGAGTGATAGTAAGGGGCTATGTCTTATGTAGATCAGGACCCTGTTCCATAGTAAGGGAAGTCTCTGCGAAGGGAATCTATCCCTCCAGCATGTTCTATTTATTCTTGTGTTGAGGTTTATATCCCTAGAGCATGTAGCTCGAGTAGATTTGGTTTTGCTAAGATGGAGCATGTTCAACAATTCTGGGTTGGACATGGCTCTGTAAGTTAGACAAAGATCGCCTCTGAGAAAGCGATATGCAACAGAGAACAGTCTTAGCTTTTTCAATCGTGCTGCATAGGGCAACTGTTTGAAGCCACTAATCCTCTTGGTTAGGTACCTTTGTGGTCTCTCCAGCTGGTGGAGATGTCTAGCCAGGTACATTCCAATTGGTGCATTGTACTCAATAATGGGTCTGATGAGGGAAGAGTAGAGGGGCACTATTACATCCTTAGATCTTGATGCAAACCCTTTTGTGATCAGATGGGTCACATAGAAGGATTTTCTAACCACTTTGGCAACATGGTTATCAAAGGAAAGCTGACTATTAACTTGGGTCCCTAGATCCCTTATTTCTTCTTCAGATTTCAGGGGATTACCTCCTATGTTGTAGTTTGCAGGTACTCTGTTTTTTCCAAAGGGGATTACTACGCATTTTTTTACATTTAGCTTGAGACCATGGCTTTGACACCATGCATCAGTCTCATTTAGGCCCTCTCCATGTCGGCCGGAGACTCTATTATAGCACCCAGTTTGCAGTCATCCGCAAACTTGGTCAGCCACAGCCCTTACATGCTTGCCTGTACTTCTGAGAAGTATATGCCAAACAGGAGGGGCCCCAGGACAGAGCCCCTAATTATTTTATTCTTGTATATATATATATATATATATATATATATATATATATATATAGTTGCTTATGTTTGTAAGTTTATACTCCTTGAAGGCTATGCAGCTGCAGTTTTATGTGTGTTTTTCTTTGAATATTCTGGGTGGTGCAGCAGTTTGCATTGTCACCTCACAGCTAGAGACTCTCCAGTTTGATTCTCGGCTGGAGTACCGTCTGTGTGGAGTCTGCATGTCCTCCCTGCATTTCTGCAGGTTTCCTCCAGGTGCTCCAGTTTCTCCCATGTTACAAAGACATGCATCTGGAGTGTTTCTCCATGAGCCTCCACTGAAAATTGTCTTGTTCCAAGTTGGACTTTCCCAGTAAACAAATGTTAAAAATTGTATTAAACTTGGAACTGCAGCCTTTTGGTGTTTTTTTCATTTTTTGGATCCCTGGTTGTATGCACAGTCACCAGTACGTAGACCACAAACCATCTAATACCTCAAATTCCATGGGTAAAAGCAGTAATGTCTTATTAAATGGTGGCTTTGTTGTCAGGTAAGTGGATTTCACACTCACATGACTGGACAAAGACTGAGTTACAGTTAATTGTCTTTCTGATGCCAGGATCCATGACATCACCAGAGCTCTAAATTCCTTCTTATCATTCAAATGTGATTATGGCCTAGTTGCAGTCCAGGTGGGAGTGATTGAGCTGGGATGTATAACCCTGAGAGACCTGTAAAGCGACGTGTTAGATCTCGCCATGTATGTGTCCAGTTAAGGTCAATGCAGTAGAATCCTTACTTCACCCAGAATGAGACTTATATACATAGAAAAAATGATTGGCTTCAAGAATTGTGTTAGTAGCTCATGTAATTCTTGTTGAGTCTAGTATGTGTCAGCATGGGACAAGATGATTGTTAGTCCAATGTGATTCATCATGGATAGCATGCATCTCTCATTCCATGGCTTTTACATTCTTGCTAAAGTACTTGTTGCCTCATGTTATCTTTTTGAGGCAGTGTCCAGGTAATGGGGCATCCCAACATAGCAGATATCAATGTAGCCATTTCCAGTCTAAATTATACCATATCAAGGTGGTTCTTTTTGACACCAGAAGTCTTTAACAATAAACAATAAAAGGGTTGGGAGGGTGGCCTAATGGTTAAGGTGTTTGCCTTACAAACACAAGGTGCAGGGTTTGAGTCTTCTTACAGGGGGAATTGGCTGGGCTTTTAAATGGCTGTAATAAGTTACAGTTGGCTTAATCTTAATCTCTATGAATCTATGAACTGCCTGATCTTGAGGTTCTCCTGCAACTTGAACATGACCATATTTGTGTAGTTACTGAGACTTGGTTTAAATGTAGAGATCACACTCACTCCATATCTATGATTTGTATTTACTGCCATGCATTCAGGTCTGATGGAAACTGTGGTGATATTTCCAGATCTGTCAAGGACCACATTATCTCTAGACAGATTTTCAGAGAATCACAAAATGAACGCACTGAACTCCAGCTTACACTACATAAGACAATCTATCAGCTTTTTAGCCTGCTACTAGACACCCTCCATGTCTCTTGATGACCACTAAAGATTCCTAAGTGCACTTGAAATACTACCTATTACTAAAAATGCCTTCATAACAGCAGATTTAGCTAAACTCAATAAACTGGAGCATGTATTCCTCCAAAGTTGAGCATGCTCATAGATTCCTAGACTTAATAAATAAAAAAGATTCTGTGGAACAGATAGGTAACAAATCAACTACAAGAATAATATTTTTGATCTGGTCCTAACTAATATAGATGCTACATATACCACACTTCTAGTTTCCCTGCCCTGGCTTAGACTGACCATAAACATGTTAATTGTCTCTTTCAAAATCTGTCAGTGATTCAGAATTCATGGACTTAAAATGAAAAAAAAAAAACCTTAAAACTCCATGATGAGCTATCCAGATTCACTTGTAAAATCACCAGAATTGACAGTGACACAACTGCCAATTCCCACATACATAACTGCCTGTACCAGTCCATCTCTACTAGAGCCAAATATAATGGGAAATTTAAGAAGAAATCACTTTGGTTACCCACCCTCTTAAATAAACTCTGTAAGAACAGAAAGAAAAAATGTCTTAAATTATGACAGATTTAAAATTCCTCGTATTAAAGTTTACATGAAGAATACCAGTAAGGAACTAAAAGCTACCATTAAGAAGGGAGGTGATGATTAGTGATCAGCAGTATGGTTTCATGCCAGGAAAGAGCACTACAGATGCAATGTTTGCTCTGAGAGTGTTGATGAAGTACAGAGAAGGTCAGAAGGAGCTGCATTGTGTCTTTGTAGACATAGAGAAAGCACATGACAGGGTGCCTAGAGAGGAGTTGTGGTATTGTATGAGGAAGTCAGGAGTGTCAGAGAAGTATGTAAGAGTGGTACAGGATATGTACAAGGGTAGTGTGACAGCGGTGAGGTCTGTGGTGGGAGTGACGGATGCATTTAAGGTGGAGGTGGGATTACATCAAGGATCAGCTCTGAGCCCTTTCTTATTTGCAATGGTGATGGACAGGTTGACAGATGAGATCAGACAGGAGTCCCCATGGACTATGATGCTTGCAGATGACATTGTGATCTGTAGTGAGAGTAGGGAACAGGTGGAGGAGATCCTGGAGAGGCAGAGATATGCTCTAGAGAGAAGAGGAATGAAGGTCAGCAGGACTAAGACAGAATATATGTGTGTGAATGAGAGGGAGGATAGAGAACTGGTGAGGATGCAGGGAGTTGAGGTGGCGAAGGTGGATGAGTTTAAATACTTGGGATCAACAGTTCAGAGTAATGGTGAGTGTGGCAGAGAGGTGAAGAGGAGAGTACAGGCAGAATGGACTGGGTGGAGAAGAGTGTCAGGAGTGATCTGTGACAGATGAGTACCAGTAAGAGTGAAAGGGAATGTCTACAAGAGGGTAGTGAGACCAGCTATGTTATATGGGTTGGAGACATTGGCACTGACAAAAAGGCAGGAGTCAAAGCTGGATGTGCCAGAGTTAAAGATGTTAAGATTTGCACTGGGTGTGACAAGAGTGGACAGGATTAGGAATATGTATATTAGAGGGTCAGCCCAGGTTAGAAGGTTTGGAGACAAAGCCAGATAGGCAAGATTACGTTGGTATGGATATGTGCTGAGGAGGGATGTAGAGTATATTGGGAAAAAGATGCTAAGGATGAAGCTGCCAGGTAACAGGAAAAGAGGTGAGAGAGGACATGCAGGTGATTGGTGTGACAGAGTAAGATGCAGAGGACAGGAAGAAATGGAAACAGATGATCCGCTGTGGCAATCCCCTAATGGGAGCAGCTGAAAGAAGAAGAAGGGCAGTAAAGTAAAACATTAACTTAAATTAGCTTCTGAAGCCAAGGATAATTATACGTTCTCCTCTATCTGCTTCATGAAATTAAGAAATAACACTCATCAACTTTCTGAACTTATCCAAAATGGTACTACCCACTCAGACCCAGTAGGCACAGTAAATACTAGCAGGCACATTCAGTGCAAAAAAATTACCCCTGAAATGACTATCTTAAGTCTACAAATTAAATCCCTTATACATCTTAATATCACAATGAAGGTACTTGCTAAAAACAAATTTACTTCTTCCATGGGTTCTGATGATTTACCTGGCTGCCTAATAAACAGTGTCAAACATGCTCTTGTGGAGGCCCTCCTTACATTGTTTAATCTGAAATTAGCTATAGGATTTGTTCCCAAAGTATGGCAAACTGCAGTGGTAATGCCCCTAAGGCTGACCCTACCATTGACCTAGGAAACTATATACCCATTATCCTAACTAGTCAAAATGCAAATTCATGAAACCCATCATATCTGACCTCAAAAACTATCATATCCAAAGCCTTATCAGGCTACATTCACACCAGTTTAGCTTTGTCAAAGAGAGTTCCTACCCACTCTATGTTAACTTATTTGAAAGGTCACTCAGGTTGTTGACCGTGTTCATTCTCTATAAAGAATTAAAAAGGAAAAAGGAAAAAGTTATGGACAGTCAAAAGCCATATAGCTGAAACACTTGATGTCCTTAAGGATTCATTTGCATATATCCCATGAGCCTCTGTTATAGCAGGTTTAAGGTATTATACATTGACACCAGATTGGCTAGGTTGTTCCTTGTAGTTTTTACTAATTGGTTTGTCTGTGTGACTTTTTTACTTTTTCGTTTAGTTGTTAGTTGGGCTATTTTGCAGACACCTTAATGGCTATCGACATCAGCTGGGTATAAAGACTCTTGTGTTTCTAGAGTATGCCTAAGCAGTCTACTTATTTTGTGCTGATAAGGTCATACAATGGCTGAATTATGCATGTTGATAATTGGATGTGTTTATTTTTATTGTTCTGACGTGATAAAAAGTTATGACATTCAAAAGGTATGTACCTGAAGCACTTGATGTCCATAAGGAGTCATCTGCATATATACTATGGGTTTCTATTACAGCATATTTAAGGTATCAAGCAGTGAGACTTTAGCTTGGTTGGGTTTTTCCTAAGTGGTTTGTTTATGTGACTTATTTTATTTTTTGTTTAGTATGTGGATTTGTGAGAAACACTTCCAAACTTGCACAGATCTGCCTGTTACTTTAAACATTATAAAAAAGTAAATACACTTAAGATAAATAAATTGCATTTCTGCATTGCAGTGGTGCACTTTAGTTATACTGCAGTGGTGGTGCTGCAGTAGCGCTGTCGCCTCACAGTAAGACGTTGTCCCGTTCGATTCTCAACTAGAGCGTCTACTGTCTGGAGACATGCGTGAATAGGCATACCTTCGTTGAAGGTTGTGCATCAGGGCTGGCAACTCAGCACATAAAAATCTACTGCCAATCATTAGCGGACCGGAGTTCCGCTGTGGCGACTCCTAACCGGAAAAAGCTGAAAGACACAACAACAGCAACAACAACAAGTGGTGCACTTTAGTTGGAGAAAACTTTCCTGTTTAACTGTGACCTGGGACATCACTTCAATTAGCATTCTAATGACAACAGCAGAATCAAATATCTGCAGCAGCAAAACTAGGAAGAGATATTGGCTTTACAGAAAATGAATGCTGAGAAAGGCAATATGATACATAGATATAAATGATACATAAGTTAAAGTGATATAACGCAAACTAGTCTGTATTTTTGAATACCCACATGGGTAAAGCCTGGCAGCTGGTGCAGAGGGTTAAGGCTATTATAGTGCGTTTGAATCTCTCAATCCTTGTTTGCCTACTATGTGACCTTAAGGAAGTCACTTAACCAAACATTGCCCCTGGTTTGTCCTAAAAAGGGACTATGTCCATTGGGCCTATCTGGTTAACAAATGATAATTATATTATTATTATTATCTGGATTTCCAGAGTTATTACCGCAAAATTACAAATAACCATTATGAGCCCATATCAGTAAATAATAGTGAACAAACACACTGTAGATTGTTCAATACAAGCTTAGTGCCTAGAAAGGCCTTCAAAGAGCTTGCATCCAAAAACCCAGGGTCATAAACTCTCAGGCCCATCCAGCTATCCAAGTTATGCTTAAAGGAATTATTCATCTCAGATTTCCTTATACTTAATGGAGTATTATTCCACCACTTACAAGCTCTTCCACAGAATAAGGTGCACCATACAATACATCTAGCAATGTTTTAATCAACTAAAAATGTTATACCTAGCATTTATTATTGAAATGTAAGGCTGTAATATTTAAATGCAAAATTTGTTTCTAAACATACAACTATTTTGCTAGTGCTAGGAAAGCAAAAGCAGTGAGAGGTATTCTAGATTCTAATACCGAACAGATGGGGAATGGCTAAAACAAAGCAGGACAATGCTGCCATCTACTGGATTAAATAAAGAAGTTTTGGCTAGTAGGCACGTAGTAGCTGCAAAAAAATCAGACTAAAATAAACTGTTAAATATGACTGTTAAAATAATGCAAAAGATGAAATTCATATAGTAATGAGCTATTCTGAAAGAAACAACATTTATATAAAAGAACTAAGAGATTAGTATTGAAAATGTATAAAGATGTATGAGAACTGAATTTGTGAAAATATTATAATTTGCTCTGTTAAATTTTTTATCAGTTTCAAAGTTAATGTTTTCCTGAGAACATTTTCTCTGCCTTGTATTTACTTGTTAGTATTATAATTATAAAAATCAGTATATGATGTCACAAGGTGTTTTACTACGTCTGAGACTGCTGAAATTGTCTTTATGTAGTTTAAATGTTAGCATTTCACTACATTTGCTTTCAAATTCTATTCCGTACCTATGCTATCTTCATGATGTACAGAAATGGAACCTTAGCCTCAAACAACCTGGGTTTGAATATTGGCTTAAGAACTAGAGTAGCTGACCAATGAGATATGAAATTAAGTGGCTGATACCAACTTATCCAGCCATGGGGGAAGGATCTGGTATCAGGCACTAAATAGCTATCAATTAGTGGGATATATGGAATGGCATCTGGGAAAGGAAGGTAGCAAATGAATTAGCTTACCTAACAACATGATGCCATGATAGCTCTGAGTTCAGTGTGTGTGTGTGTGTGTGTGTGTGTGTGTGTGTGTGTGTGTGTGTGTGTGTGTGTGTGTGTGTGTGTGTGTGTGTGTGTGTGTGTGTGTGTGGGCGCGCGTGTGCGCATGGGGGGAGCACAGGCATCCCTGCTCCCAACATTGTAGGAAATGCCTCAGTTAAGTGCCACTGAAGAGAAGGAGTTAGGGGATAAAATATGCCCCCAAATGATGTCTCATTACATGCTGCTTGTTATCCAAGAGAGGGCAAGGGAGCTGAGGGTTTACTGACACAAGATCAGGAAAAAGAATTAGAAAAAAAAATCTGCACTTGGTGATCTTTCTCTATTTCCCTCTCAGGTCTGAAATGGAGACCACAGATATCATGCATAGGGCCAGGAGAGCTATGTTAGGCTCTTTCCCGTGGATATTGTTAGAACTGCAGCTGAACTATAAAGGTAATACAGCTTGTTTTATCTTATTGTGGAAAGAGCTTTATGTTATCTTTTAAAACCTGAAATGCTGTATAACTGACAGTTCACGTGCATATTGTCTTTTGTGAGGGCAAATTATTTAGAATTTGTGAGTTTATATCAGGGGAATGTCAGAGATCTAATAACAGTAGTCCAGAAAAGTTTTCATTAAACATCTGTTCCCTGTGCTAACAACACTGAGGGATGGACTCGGTAAAGTTTGCAGAAGCTATTTGTAAACAGCACAGCATGCCAAAAGAAAACTTCAGTGCACCGGCTGCGGACGGGATTTCAGAAAACACGATGAAAGCACTCTGACTACTTATATATTCAGTGTAGGATAATTATGGATTCCATACACGCCCATCTAATGCCAAAAAACATTGAGTGCACCCAACTCAACCAAAATGAGATAAACTACAACTCTGACTTTGTTTCCAAAATTCTCTGTGTATGTTATACAACCCTTAAGGAATGGAAGCCACTACTACAGATTCTGCCATTTTCCATAACAATACTAAAAAAAAAAAAGCAAAGAAAAATACAGCTTGCATTTAATGAACTGCAAAATGCTGTAATGATACAAGTCATAAATGAGGATGTAAACAAGCCAGAAACTCACAAAACTGAATAAAAAATCCCAAGGGCAGCCAATGAATGTAGAAACAGTTTAAAGAACTGAGAAACACAATGCAAACAAGGAATGGTGAAGAGTGGAGCTTGCACATGGCGTAATAAAATTCAAGTGGCGAACAGCTTTACTGTTAGGAATACTACATATTATCTTAGGAACAGATATATTTGCACTTCAGAGCAGTAGTATACCTAGCCGCATATAAATCCTGCCTGTGTTTCTATATAGGAGAGATGGAGAGAAGGCTCTGTCAGAGAATATACGAGCACAAGTATGTTATTAAAAAGCATAACACAAATAATGCCCTAGCAAAGCACATCACCAATAATGAAGGGCATGTTTTCCATTACTTTGCTATAGATCATGTCATTATTGATGACAATAAACCTTGGGTACTGACGTTAGAAATCAGTGAACTTAAATGGCAGATTCCCCTATAGGCTGACAGCTGGCCAGGTATAAATGAGAAGCTCCATCTCCCCAATTTTGAACCTAAAAGCACTGGAAAGGAAAAAAGTACAAGTGAACACATAGTAATGGGGATATATATATATATATATATATATATATATATATATATATATATATACATATATATATATATATATATATATACATACATATATATATATATATATATATGTATATATATATATATACACATAAGAAAAACACACAGGTCATAAATAGATCACACAAAAGATTCTATAAAAGTATAAGCAATAATTATGAGAAAGTTAAAAATATCTCTTTGCTTATATAGCTTGTTTTTAAAGAGTAATTTAATTATGCTTATGCATTAGTGCATATAACATTTTAGCAGCCCATTGTGTCTTTTTTTTAATGTTAAGTAAGTGTATAGATTCATTGCGTAGTGGTTCCCTTACAGCACTCGATTAGTTAATGTGTGAGTTATTTTAAATTCAGCATCAATGTGTAGTAACCAATGAGAATGGAAGGTAAAGCATAAAGGAAGTGACATTTGTGAACTTTGTTTGTCTGATGAAGTTTTACATATTGTGAAACAAAAGCGCTAACCAGTTTTTATTGTTTTATGTATTAAAGTGGTGCTTGCACCTCTTGAGTACTTGAATACAATCTACAGTCGTTCTTCAAGCAGTTTCTAAATTCATTGACTGCCTTTGGGATAAATGAGGATGTGGCTGTATGCTCTAGAGTAAGGGCAAGGATGCAAGTAAACTAGTCAGACTAGCAAATAATCAATAGGTACTGGATAGACAGACAACTGGTACATGCTGTCTGCAACATGTTTGCCCCACACATGTCTGTGTGGACCCTGGGAGGAAACTCCATCCCCCTTGAAAACAAAATGTGTCTGAGCATGGGTGTACTTACATCTAAGACATTCCAGAGATACATGGGGAATGCTATGGGAGTGTCACAGACAGCTGCCAGACATATCCTGACAAAATTTCTGGTAGTAATGTGCTTCAATGTGATTGACTACATCCACTTTCCATCCATCCCCATGGTGCAGAAAACTGTAAGAACAAGTTTTACAGCACAACATCTTCCCACCATGTACTCAGTGAAATAGCTTGCACACACATATCTATCAAGACACCAGTACATCCTGAAGCAGACCGATACATAAAGAGAAAGGGCTAGTCATCCTTAAACTGCCAAGTGTGCAGCAGATGGCAGCATAACAAACATCATGGCAACACACCCTGGAAGTGTCCATGATGCTGCCAGTTGGAGGGAAGCTGGACTGAGGGCCATATTCCATCAAGGTGAAATACCTGAAGGACTAGTAGTAGGTAAGTATGGGAGCACAGCTAAGATGTAAGTTAAGGATACCCCTCACAACAATATCCATTCTGATTAAATGTGTTTTCCTTCTCCACAACAGGTTACTGTGGTATCCACTTGAGCCTGGGTTAATGGCACCATATCATGAACCATCCAACCCTGCAAAGTAGGCCAACTATAGACTACATATAACAACCAGAAATACCATAGAGCATATGTTTGGTGTATTGAAAGCTAGCTTCAGATGTCTGAACACATCCAGGGGTGCACTGCTATACACACCTGAGAAGGCAGCACAGATGATAACAGTGTGTGCCATGCTGCACAACATGCTAACTAGAGCACATGGTGATCTCCCAGCTGCAGATGTGGGTGAACTACCCCAAGAGCCCCAGATATCTGAAGCTGATATTCCACATGTATCAGAGGTAGAGCGGGAGGACATAGGGGCATAAGACACAGGCTTAGACAATGTAGAATGCAACTGCAATTGCAGGCCCAGGCAACATGGCAGCATCTGAACTACAATTGTGAATCATGACAAGCCACGTGTACATGAGTATACAGATTAAACTTTGATGTTCAGATGTTGCTCCACCACAACAGCACAGATTGCATCTAATGGCAATAACCCATTAGATGTATAGTCTGAGCACAGACTCCACGTGGGCCAGCAGAGTAATCCAGGCTGCAGAGAGCTGAATAAGTGACTTTTCTTGATACTAAGTATAATTTTTGTTGCTTTTCACATCTGAATACCTAGCGACTGTATTTCGCCTGCCTTTCTGTTACATTGAAGCTGTTTATACTGCATTTAACTTAATATTGCACTTGGAATCCTTGTTTGTTACTGTTTGACTGTATTTGTAGCAAATTCTTCTGTGTAAGCTGTAGTAGCTGATTCATAGCATTTATAAGTGTTTGCTGTACCTGTTTTCTGCCTGTTTTGTGAAAAAAAAAAAAAAAAGAAAAAATATCTCTTGTTTTTCCTGCTTTACTAGTTTAGTCCAGTTTCAGAGTTGCTGATTCCTGGGCTTTGGTTGTAGTTCCTGTGTACTGTTTCCTTGCCTTATTTGGGGGAGAGGAAGTTACCTTGCTTACCAGTGAGAGGGGGAAGCATTGAGCTGCCTTTTGTCCAGTTTTGTGAGGTTTCAGCCAGTAACTAGTAGTTTATTGGTCGTTTTGGGCCAGTTTCTAGCTTTTTCCAGCCCCCGGTATAACATTTTCAGCTTGTACCTACTCAGCACAGACTCCACGTGGGCCAGCAGAGTAATCCAGGCTGCAGAGAGCTGAATAAGTGACTTTTCTTGATACTAAGTATAATTTTTGTTGCTTTCACATCTGAATACCTAGCGACTGTATTTCGCCTGCCTTTCTGTTACATTGAAGCTGTTTATACTGCATTTAACTTAATATTGCACTTGGAATCCTTGTTTGTTACTGTTTGACTGTATTTGTAGCAAATTCTTCTGTGTAAGCTGTAGTAGCTAATTCATAGCATTTATAAGTGTTTGCTGTACCTGTTTTCTGCCTGTTTTGTGAAAAAAAAAAAAAAAAAAGAAAAATATCTCTTGTTTTTCCTGCTTTACTAGTTTAGTCCAGTTTCAGAGTTGCTGATTCCTGGGCTTTGGTTGTAGTTCCTGTGTAATGTTTCCTTGCCTTATTTAGGGGAGAGGAAGTTACCTTGCTCACCAGTGAGACGGGGAAGCATTGAGCTGCCTTTTGTCCAGTTTTGTGAGGTTTCAGCCAGTAACTAGTAGTTTATTGGTCGTTTTGGGCCAGTTTCTAGCTATTTCCAGCCCCCTGGTATAAAAAGCGTGATTTAGCCGGAGTTGCCACTGTTGCACACTAGGGCAGCCGTTAAGCAGGTTTAAACTATTCGGGCCACCTAAAGTCCACTCTTCAATTTTTCCCTTAAAACTACCTTCCTCGAACTATACTACTGATCTAATCAGCGTATCCTATAATTAAAGATCATCTCTACTTGACTCCAAGTAGAATATTCTCTGTCTGTTAAACGTAGCACTTGCTCCTACAGTACTTATTACCCTGATACGGCACTCTTGTCATAGATAGTACCCCAAAGGCAACCCCATTTTTCGTCACCCCGTCCCCGGAATCTTTTTAAAGCTTTTTTGTCTATTCCTTCTAGCATGTCGAGGGATCAGTTGCTTGTGTCCTCTCCTGCTCAGCTGGTGAACCTGAATATTGAGGCAATGTTACAATTGCCTCATGTACACAGAAAACCCTCTCCTCCTCCCACAAAACACAAATACATGCGAGAGATGCAACTATACGGCCAAACTGGAGGCTGAGCTCTCTCAACATAGGACTGGCAAGACCAGTCAGGAGGAGAAGGTTACCACAAACACTATAGACCCAGTCTCACATAGTACCATTACAACCTCAAATCATACACATAAACACACAAAGACATACTCGGAGGCTCTGATCAAAAATTTACCAAAACAACAGAGGCCACCAAAGCAGACACCCAAACAACCACCACCTCAGAACACAACACCTGCAACACATAGACCTCACAGTCAGAGTGTCAAACAGTCACAGCCCTTAAGGCCAAAACAATGCCAGACACACTTGTCATTGGTGACACCATAGTCAGACACACTGACGTCCCGCTCACCAGACTGAATAAGGAGAAGGTCACAGTAAGCTGCCTGTCGGGCACTAGAATCCGCCACATAACGCATGCACTCAAGTCTCTCAACAGCAGGTACAAATATGACTCAGTCATTGTCCACGCTGGTGTAAACGACCTGAGACGTACCTCCTTGGACTACATGAAAAGAGACATTGAGGAGCTCTCTGATTATGTAGCCCAGGCAGGTATGACCCTGACCTTGAGCAGTATCCTACCTTCACCAAGAATGATGCCACAATACAGAGATAAGATGATCAACTTTAACAATTGGCTTAAACACTGGTGTCATTCAAAGGGGATCCAGTGTCTGTCTGCCTGGGATGACATGCTGGACAAGCCACGCTGCTTCGCAGGGGACGGCTTGCACCTGTCACCCCTGGGATTCGGATATTGGCAAAGGCTCTTGCCACCCCATAGTGCCTTTTTAGGCAAGGCTCAAATTCTAAACCTACCACCCTAGAACATAAAAAGGAAAAAACTAAGGGTAATGCTGCTCAATGCCAGAAGTCTAAATCTCAAAATGCACGACTCGAGGCCCTTCTCAGTATGGAGAACATCGATGTCTGTGCTGTGACAGAAACCTGGTTCAAGACTCGAGAGCACCCCAGCTATCAGGTTTTACCTCATATCATGCGTTCCGCCCCAAAATCCGGATAATACCAAGAAAGGAGGAGGGTATCCATATTCATCAAGGACACCCACACCTCAAGACTGGTGGCAACGCACGATGCATCGGAGACCATCCAGGTGCAATTAACCATAGGCAAGACTGCTCTGCAAATTGTAGCATGTTACAGGCCACCCTCACAAACTCAGGAACCTCACATGGCCTTCCTGAAAACACTAGAAGGGATAAAGGTATCACCAAACACCATCATACTAGGTGACTTCAATTACCCTAATATAGACTGGGAACACTACTCAAGCCCAAACACCCTAGCCCAAAAGTTCCTGGAATTCATAAATTCAAATGCCATGGAACAACTAGTCACCATCCCCACAAGAGGAGACAACATACTTGATCTCATCATCACGAACATGGGAGCACAATGTTCAACACCGGAGGTGTACCCCTCACTGGTGAGATCAGACCACAAACTAATCTCGCTGGAGGTCCTCATCCCACCCCCACCTGAAATAAAAGAGGCCATAGTAAAGAACTTCTCAAAAGCAGACTTCACACTTCTAAAGACTAGTGTGGTCTCCTTTAAGGCCCCGAGCCGGGAAAACAGTACTCAAGCCACTGAATCACTTACAAATGCCTTCTACCAGCACCTACAGGACTGCATGGATAAGGCAATCCCAAACAAAACAAAGACTCTTTGTACCAAAGGCAAGCGTCCAGTCTGGTGGACCCCAGCCATAAACAAACTCTACAACAAAAGGAGGAAGCTACTACAAGATAGAGCAAAATCCTTAAAAGGTAAGACACCCTTGATCACTATAAGTAAAAAACTAAGAGCTCTCATAAAATCTTCCAAAGCAAATTTCGAGAGAAAATAGCTAAAGACTCAAAAGACAATCATAAGGCTTTCTTTAGCTATGTTAGAAACCTGGGAGGAAACTCCCAGATATGCTCAGAGCTAGTTCAAAATGATGTGAAGATTACTGATCCTACAGACATTGCCAACATACTGGCTGACAGGTTCAGTGCAAACTTCTCCCCCCCAAAAGGAGGGATATCTATACCAAACGATTGCAGCCCCCCATACATCTCCAGCGTCCAAGTGAAAACTGCTCTCTCCAAAGCAAAAAACACAGCATCCATGGGACCTGATGGTGTCCCCGGCTGTGTGCTCCATGAACTCAATGAGGAATTAAACCCACAGCTAGGACAGCTGTTTAATCAAAGTCTTACCTCTGGATACGTACCCAGGGAGTGGCGCACTGCAACTGTGGTACCACTTCACAAAGGCGGTGCCTCCACCGACCCTGGAAA
The DNA here is from genome assembly GCF_019279795.1 of Protopterus annectens. Classification (NCBI taxonomy): domain Eukaryota; kingdom Metazoa; phylum Chordata; order Ceratodontiformes; family Protopteridae; genus Protopterus; species Protopterus annectens. The sequence goes on along the minus strand of NC_056732.1, from coordinate 985,960,223 downwards.
TTACCAGCCCATTAGTTTGACAAGCCTTATCTGCAAAGCCATGGAGAGGATCATAATGGACCTCATAAATAAAGACATAGGGAATTTGCAGACTTTGGATCCAACCCAGTTTGGCTTTGTCAAAGGCAGATCATGCCTTTAAATTTGGTTGACTTTTTCGAAACAGTCACCAAAGCCATTGATGAGGGAAAGGCAGTCCATACAGCCTACCTCGATCTGGCTAAGGCCTTCGATACAATACCCCACTCAGGTATCATTGAAAAACTCATCAGCTTAAATGTCAACCCATACATCACAAGATGGGTTGCAAACTGGCTGAGTGACAGAACCTACAGGGTCAGAGTTGCTGGCGCCATGTCAGACTCAAAGCCTGTCACAAGTGGTGTCCCACAGGGCTCAGTCCTGGGCCCACTCTTGTTTGGCATCTACTTCTCCAAAGTACAAGCAAACACAGGAGGGTTATGGCTGACCAAGTTTGCAGATGACTGCAAACTGGGCCATAGTAGAAAACACATCTGACACAGATATCCTTCAGAAGGGTCTCACAGAAATGGATAACTGGTGCCAGAGCCACGGCCTAAAGTTAAATGCCAAAAAATGCATAGTCATACCCTTCGGGAAAAACAAGGTTACCCCTAGCTACCAAATAGGTGGCAATCCACTGAGCGCAGAAGAAGTTATCAGGGACCTGGGGACCCAGGTTGATAGTAGTCTGTCATTCGACACCCATGTAGCTAAAGTAGTTAGGAAGACCTTCTACATTGCCCACCTTATCATGAAGGGTTTCTCATCTAGATCAAGAGAGGTCATAGTCTCCCTTTACTCATCACTCATCAGACCTATGATTGAGTACAATGCCCCATTCAGAATGTATCTGACCCGACACTTGCAGCAGCTGGAGAGGCCACAAAGTTCCTCACCAAAAGGATAAAGGGTCTCAAAATCTGTCCTATGCTGCCCGACTGAAAGAACTCCAGCTCTACTCAGTCGCCTCAGAGGTGACCTTTGCCTAACATACAAGGCCATGTCAAACCCAGATTTGATGAATATGCTTCACCTCAAAAAATCCAGATCCATCAGAGCCACAAGGGTGGGAGACTTAAACCTGGACATGACTATTAATAGGACGTGCTGGAGGGATAGATTCATCACCCAAAGACTCCCTATGCTGTGGAACAAAATCCCGGTACATGTGAGGCAGAGCACCTCACTGGCCTTGTTCAAGAGAAATCTTGACCAATGGATGGGAGATCGCAGATATACCCCAGGGATTACCTCAGTGTCATTGCTCGACAGAGGCACAGCAAAATAATGGGTTTAGTTCCCCGTACTAAAGGGGTGGCGTAAGCCACAAAACGATGGGCTAGGCTTGTAAATGCCCTCGGGCAGATAGCCTAGTATGAACCTATGAACCTATGAACCTATCAGACATAACATCATAATCATAATATATAACATTATGAACATATGCAAATCTGTAACAACAGGGATCATAAACTCAGGTACAATTGATACAGGTATGCATACAAACTCAGATTCTTGTATCACTCTATGGAAAACAATAAGGGACACACATCAGTGCTACACATACATATCTGTGCAATATAATAGCATGAAAAAAGAGAAATCACAGAGGACATAATGCAGAACTGTTAATATTACATGCCAAATATATCAATGTAAAGTACGGATAAAGTAATGCAAGAAATGCAGTCAGATGTGTTTATTGAAAATGTTGGACTCACATGGCATCAGACTTCTCAACACACATAGACAGATCACATATTGTCAAGTTTCTGCATAGCAATTACCATCACCATGGGGTGAGACTGACATTACTGGACATAGTGGATCAACTGTTTGTGTAACTGTAATGCAGTCTAGGGCACCCATGCTGGCAGCTACCACTGCACTCTTCTGTGCTCCAGCTATATAAGGAAACACTTGTCCAGGATGCTTAACAGAGGATACTGGTGGGGTAACATCAGCATGTGAAGGAGAAGGAGCAAGACTGCAACTTAACTGTCTGGCTGTGACTGCTGGGCCCATAGAAGCAGAAGTGTGTGTACACACTGGAGCATAGATGCTGACGCCCAATGGGCAAGATTTGTTCTACTGAGAGGGGGCCTGCGTCTCCCATCGGGCAATTGGCTAAGCTCAAATACAAGTACCCTACTTGTATTACAGCACTGCTGTAGTACTGTAGAGGCCAGGGATTCTATTAACCATACTACAGAAAACTTTCATTCTGAGAAGCCAATGACACCAGTACCTCACTGTGTCTGTGCTTCTGTCCTTCATGCAGCACACCCAGCTGGTGTGCAACATGATCTGTGGCAGGGGCAAGTGTAGCAATGTCAGATCCATGACATTACTGGAAATGTTCATTTTCCTGTAGGAGAAGGCGGAAACCATCTGATACATGCCCATGCACACCATCTGCATGCCTACATCTAGTGTGACGGGAAGTATCAATGAGATATAGGGAACTGTCAACATCAGCAGCAGTCTCAGCTTGGGTCTGTTGTTCACTGGCATCATCCTGTCTACCAGGTGATGTCCCCTGTGAAGATAGGTGAAGGCTGCCAGCCTAGCCAGATAGAATTTTGTAGATAATGCTGTCATTTGTAAATATTAATATAAGCCACAGGCTTGTTCCCTTAAACGGAAGAAAATGTTGTTAAATATGGAACTGCAAAAATGTAACAACAGTGCATTCTGCTGTAGGAAGGCTGATAAGTCAAGCGTGTAATTGTTTGATGTCAAAACTCGAAGCTGAGATGTCTAAATGAAGGAATTCTTCCTATTGTTTTGAGACCAGAGTTAATGGCTAGAATTTACATGTATAATTTCTTTTATTGCTCTGGCTTCCTGACTATCTGCAAGTTCAAAAGGGCTATTAACCTCTGAGTTTCTGTTACCCTGGGAAAATGGAAAATTGTTAAGAATGATGTTATATGAAGCAGCACTGTGTTATCAATTTAAAGAGAGAGAGATAGAAAGAATTAGAGAGCATTTTGCATTTGTCTTGAGAACATCCAACTCACCAGCACTCTGCCTGTGTTCTGTATGTAAGTAGGAGCTTAGACTTCAGTCTCTCTTTTAGAAATAGCTAGGAAATAGGAAGATTAGACATTTGTTTTCTGTACTGATGTCATAACTATTCTACTGTATTATTTTATGTATTTTCCTGCGTCTGAATTCTTGACTAGCACTGTGTAGTAAGAAGTATCATCTTGTGCTTTTATTATTTATTATTAAATATTTTTAAACCTTTTAATTGTGGCTGTTTTGTGTAGAGATAATTTAAGCTCTAGAGTACATTGCATGTATATAGTGATACTGTTCAACTCACTCCAAATAAGCCTTGACTGTTCAGTTGCACTTACCATTTGTATAATAATATTGCACAGTACAACTGGACACCCTTTGATAAGGGCCTTTTTAGTAGCTGATAAATATTTGTGGGTGGTGGCAGTGATTTCTACCTTATAGTCTGGGTAAAAAGGGTACAGCTGGAGAACCTGTGCCAGCCTTCCCCATGAGTGTTTGTGTGGTTGTATGTAACTCTTATCTCAACGTGTGTGTGTGTGTGTGTGTGTGTGTGTGTGTGTGTGTGTGTGTGTGTGTGTGTGTGTGTGTGTGTGTGTGTGTGTGTGTGTGAACTACTTGGGCAGGTGTGTGTGTGTGTGTGTGTGTGTGTGTGTGTGTGTGTGTGTGTGTGTGTGTGTGTGTGTGTGAACTACTTGGGCAGGGACAGGAAGCACTGGTTGGACAGAGAGGGTGCTGGAGGTTTTAGCTTACACACTAGGCTGAGATCTGGACCCTATAGCTGTGCCAGTGGGGAGCCTTATTGGGGATCTGGAGATAAAGGGAGAAACCAGCCCCAGACTGACTGTCATCCATGTGTGTTCTTAAGGGAAATTGTACTTTACTGTGTGCGTATTTGTTATCCTCCCCTATGTGGATGCCCCTCACTGGTGTTAGTGGTGAGGATTGAGGATGCTTGATTGCTGGGCCAGTATATGGGCATCACATCCCCTCATTGTCAGAATGGCTGGACAAGTTTCCCTCCACATCAGAGGCTACAGCTGCATCCACACAACTGTCACCATCTTGGCTGGACTATAATCCCATGTCACTGTCCTGTGTACCAGGGGCCATTCTACCCCACTGATACATATCAGATCCCACATCATTATCACTGGATGGGGTAATTGAGGATATAGACAGCTGTTGTGCTAAAAGAAGAGGCAAATGACATATCAGAACAATGTGCTTACATCACATGCTGGATATCATTAAAGACATATGACACATATATCTCACTGCAACATTACAGATAACACTGCCTTACCATGAGGTCTTGTTTGTGTATGGATCATGGAATCTGCATAACAGGGAGTTGACAATTAGGTTATTCAGCCAACATACATGACATGTGTGATGAATACAAACATCACAGCCAAAGCACCAATTAGTACTATGACTCACACTGCAATTTATTAAACAAAGATTAAGCACTTTCGCCAAGGTAATTCAAAGATTTCATCCGAGTCATAGTACTAATTGGTGCTTTGGTTGTAATTTAATTGTGTGTCAGTTAGCTTCTGAGTTTGATGAATACAAACATAACACACCTGACAAGTCGTCTTAGGAAGCTAGTGCGGTAAAATTGAGTTGAACTTTTGTAGGGAAAAAAGTCAGCATTATTAATCACATAATTGCCATCATGAACCATTCAATCTGCGTCAAAACAAAGAGTAAGTTTTACATGGACACACCACTTGCTTGTGCACTTGATGATGGTGCAGCCTGGCCTAGGAATGGGTAGAAGGACATAGTATTAATGGAAGACAACAGGAGTAACAGCAATGATGTGTATAATACTAAGATAGGTAATAGCATGCCAGTGACAGACTCCCACTGTTGTGAGCTTGTGTGTTGTACTGTAGATCCTGCACTGGGAAAGTAAACAGAAAGGTAACATAGTCATGTATACAGGCAACAAAATGCTGACAGCATGACATATGTGGCACAGTAACAGAGGCTGCAGATACTCACATGATGGATGTGGCACCTGTTTGCCAGTTGTCCCTGTGTTGAAAAACAGTGAAATGAATGTCATGAGTCAGAAGTCTACTACACATTGCTGCAAACTGTGAACCTGTTGCCCTAACATACCTTGGCTGTCTGTACTTGCACCTGCATGACTTGGGCTCCCACTGGATGTACCTTCAGCATACAATGTTAGGGAAATATCAATATGCAGTAAACCACTGTGCCATGACAGGAAACTGAGGCAATAACAGGTAGTGGTCACAGTAACATGGTATGGAGTCACTCACCTGCCATTCCTTGCTGTTATGCAGAAGTAGATGAAACATGAATATTTATACAGACAGCATTACACATGTTGGTTGCACTGCTCTGTCTGTACTGCAGTTGCATGAGTACATGTTATTACACTTACATTCATTGTCATCACCCTGTGTGGATCTCTGTGCACAGTTCAATTCTGCTGCAATAAATCCAAAATGACAATACATGAATATGCATGCAACACGAATATGAAATGATTTACTCTATAGTCATCCATGTCATGCAAAGTAAGGCATATATGTTCAGCCTGGAAATCCTGCTTCTATCCCATCCTGGGAATGTATCGCTCCCCCTCTCACCGTATGCAGGAAGATAAGAAATATCAGTGGTGGCCCATCACTTAATTCCTACATACTGTAGTCCCTGCACGTCCAAGGAATTTCCATCTATGTTGTTGATGAGCATCTAGTATGATGTTTCCCGTTGGGAGAAGTTATCACCCCTAAGTCTGTTTGCCATCTTTTGACAGTGATATGCATATGATCATATTCTTGTGGGAACCCAGATATGCAGATGATTACAGAAACAGTATAGGTCGCCATAAACAGTATGCATTCTGTGCAATGCAAATTGTCTATGAAATACTGACTGTGGCAAATACTAATGTGACATATATTAAAAGTAACATCAATGCCTGCATACATAACAGTTGCAAAATCAATGTAACTTTTAATAGCTGTCTGTGGGATTAGAACCTCTTGTATTAGGTATTTGTTTAATGGAGGTTCATAGACAACAACATCATGCCACAGGAGTCTAGATGCCTTGTACATTAAAATACTACACAAATTACCAATTGAACAACTTACTGAAGGCATCAAGAAACCTCAGTATCTGCAAACAGGCCACAGAGAATATGGATCATTTTCACATTGAGCCAGTAGTTATAAGACTTGTGTTAAGAACCATCAATGAGGAAATATCTGTAACAGGAATAGGAAATAGTACATATGGACAATGTCGGAATCTGTAGGTTTCCATACATACATCACAGAGTGGACAGAATTACCTGTAAGACATAGGGATGATCCGAAAATCCATCTTTCTGTACTGTTCACTTTTGCTATGTAAATCTGTGTATATAACTCCATAAGGAAAATTACTGCATGTCCTTAATGAAGATGGCAGCACCAGTATGCATGAAAATAAATCAAACATCACTTCAATAAGTTACAAGCATTTGTCTTAAAGCACACATTTTCAATAAAAATAACTCTAAACAGGTACCTCTGAGAATGAGTAATGTTAACAGAAGTAATATTCTCCAAAACAGAAATGCAAGCAAATGGAAAAATAGCTTATCAGCTACCTATGACTTAAGTATCACTGAAAGTAAGACCATCTAATATGCACCCATCTTTAAGTACCATTTGCAACATACATAATTAATTATGTTCATTAAAATTCCAGGTTTTGGAATCCCATTTGCATATGTCTGCATAACTTCTCAAAATTCGGTGCATTAATGAATAACTCAACATAACTGGCAGGTGCTCCATGCAAGTACCCAATGGGTATCAATAAACGGTACCATGTGCGGCATGTGCCTATTATCTTCCAATCATCTGATAACACAACATGAGCACCACTTTTAAATATTGATTTTGATACATTTACAAATCAGACCATTGCTACCTGCGAACTGAGCGGTACCTCAGTGAGCATGTATCCATTTATACTACATTTTCCTTTGGAGATTTGAGATAGCTACTTCCAGGAGGCTGTGACATGTCCTGATACCCATTTGAACTGAGGATACCACACAGGTGCTGACCATCTACACTAGAGTGGAACATCAGATGAAAACCAGGCTAAGGAACTTTGTGATGATTGACATTTGGAAATTGATTGCAAGGGAACACTGATAACATCTAGAGATCTAATGGACAGGAGTGCAGGTTTGCCACTGCTATGGTCACTTGCATTGGAGTAATGTGGAGGAACTTTGTCTGAGGGGGCACCAAGGTGCAGAGGCACTCAGTGTCACATTCTTATGTATACCTGAGCATTCCTAAAGAATTTAAAGATATAGCTTTGTCCCAAATATATCAGCTAGATGGCTTTTATAACCATTAAGCAGCTGTTCTGACAATTAGCTCATCTGTATAATTAAGAAGATGTGGTGACTGCTCTCCATATAAGTATGTGTTTTATTCTCATGCTATTAATTTACTTACCAATGATTATAATACACATAATTCTGAACTTCATAGATTCATGTCTGTTTTCCCATCATATATCAACATCATTTCACATATCAACTATAGTCATGTATCACTGATGCCTAAAGCACCTATGCCCCTGATAACTACGCATTTCATAGTATCCATTACAGTATGACAGTACTGCCTACTCTGGCAGTCTATGTCTGAACAGTAATTCATAAATAACTTGTTTACTTCATTCCTCCTAATAAAGTCAACATTCTTACTACAATCTCATCGCAAAAATATATGCTGCCTGTTAGTTTAGTCTGTAGGGTGCCTAACCAGTATGTCTTAATTTTGCCATGCTGTGGGTTCAAATTCAGTCAGAGAAAACATATTGTTAAATTGTTATCTTGGTTTATTTCATGCATATAGTTAAACATTCTTCTCTACATAACTGCATATTGATATTAAAATGTATTTTATGCAAGGTTATGAATGACTCAGTTATTCTATCCCTCTTCAAAGAAGTCTTGATGAGTGGATGGGAAATAGAAAATTCACCCCGGGGATCACTCCAGTGGCTGTACTTGACAGAAGCACTGGGAACTAAGGTCGGGTGGCACGATGCCAGGGTAATCCCATGGGCTAGGCTTGTAAAGGCTCCAGGGCCATTAGCTTAGTACACTTATGAACCTATGAACCTATTCATTGAATTCCTATTAATATATTTGTAATCCATAAAAGTCTTTTAACAGCAGCTGTTTAACTGCAGGATCAGTAAAGCTTGCTACAGACTGTTATATGTCTGATAAAGTTTTGTGCAATTTAGTATTATTTTCAAAAGTGCTATCCAGTATTTTGTCATTCATTATTAAATTAACTTCAATAACTACATCATCCTTATCTTTTGATGGAGTCAGATGGGCAGAGTTACAGCTGAAATGCAAAACAGGTAGATACTGTGATGTATGCATTTGCTTTGTGATGTGCACTTTGCCAAGGAATATCTTTAAATGTAGCCCTCCCACATATCTTGTTGTATTCCTGATGTGCAGCACCTTTTATGTCTTTAAAGTTTAAAGTTACATTTTCTAACTAGTCATTTTACATTATGAAGGTCGAAATCTGCACCCTTGTGGCAGAAAAGGGCTGATTTCACCAAAATGAGCTGAGAATTCCTGGTGGATATTCTACAAAAGGGCCTTACAGAAACAGATACCTGGCGCCAGAGCCATGGGCTCAAGCTTACTGCCAAGAAATGTATAGTTATCCCCTTTGGAAAAAAACATGTACCCATGAATTACCACATAGGTGGCAGGACACTAAACATCAAAAGTGTGATGAGAGACTTAGAGACACAGGTGGACAGTGGTCTCACTTTCGATAACCACATCACCATAACAGTCAGGAAATCCTTCTATGTGGCACACCTCATCACTAAGGGCTTTTCATCCAGAAAAAAGGAGGTCATTGTCCCACTGTACTCATCCCTCATTAGACCCATTATAGACTATAATGCCCCATTTGGAATGTACCTCACAAGACATCTGCAACAGCTGGAAAAGCCACAGAAATACCTCACTAAAAGAATCACAGGCCTAAAGCAGATGCCATATGCTGACCATCTAAAAAAACTCCAGCTATACTCTGGCATATTGTCTACTCAGAGGCGATCTCTGCTTAACATACAAGGCCATGTCAAACCCTGAGCTATTGGACATGCTCCACTTAAAGAAATCCCAATCCCTCAGAGCCACACACTCCAGGGATCTAAACCTTGTCATCACAATGAACAAAACATGCTGGAGGGATAGATTCCTGACCCACAGACTCCCCATACTCTGGAATAGACTGCCCATACATGTCAAGCAGAGCGCCTCATTGGCCCTCTTCAAAAGGAACCTTGATGATTGGATGGGAGGTAGAAAATTCACCCCGGGGATGATGTCAGTTGCCCTGCTAGACAGGGGTCCAGAGAAGTAAATATTGTGGGAAGAAATATCCAGGGAATTGTTATGGCTAGGCTTGCATAGGCCCTAGGGTCGATAGCCTAGTACCAACCTATGAACCTATGAACTTATGGAAAGCTCATTGTGTGCTTATCTGATTAGCCTTAGGGCATAGCTAGTGTAAAACTTGTTTTTTTCTGATTGTATATACAATTCACATTTGCACAAAGCTACCCTTTGTGCAGTGGCAGTTAGTGGTACCTACCTTGTATATACACAATCACCAGAAGTTGAAATTTCCCTATGAAAACTACCTAGGAACTTTACCTTAGCCCTGCATTACTCACAGGGCAACTAGTTTGCACAGTGAGCAGCATTTACACATTTAGCTAGGACTATTTAGGTGTACCTTACCTTATTATAGCACCGAGGACTACCACTGCTCAGAAAACATCTGGTTTGGTGCTGGGTAGCATCGCTGGTTAGATTAGCTGCAGATAACACCAAGTAAGCACCCTTCCATTGTATGCTTACAAACACCCTCTACCCATAGCTGGCTTTAGGCACCAGCGAACCCTGCGGTCTCTGGAGGCCCCCTATTCCCTGGGGGTCCCCAATCACAGCAAGTTATCTTATCCTGATATTTTGTAACATGTCTGTCAAACCAACAAAGGCTAGTACAACATTCTTGTATACTTAATAAACCACATGGGTAATAACTGTTATTTATATCTCCTTTAAAATTCAAAGATGTTTCTGATTGTAGTAACAGTGTTTGTCAAGTAACAGGTAGCAGAATACCATTAAATATTTTACCACTAACATAGTGCCCCTGGCTTAGTTAAATCCTGCTGTTGGACATTTTCTCCACTAGAACTAACTACATAGCTAGCTTTAGGTCCCTGCTGTACCTGTGACTGCAGGGGGCCTCCTTAATTATCCTTGACTGTGTGGGGGACCCACAAAAGCTGCTGCTGGTTGGGGGAAAATGAGGAAATGTTTTAAGTTATTAATTAAGCTCTTTAACCTGAACAGGGTTGTGATATGACCCTCTTAGGATGAAGATGATAATGAACGTGAGCAAGGTATGCACTGGAGACATCAGCAGCCCAGAGGGACTTATCTCAGTGCAAGTTTTGGATTTTTAGAAGAGCTGATGCTTCTGATCATCAGGGATGGTTTTCTCTTTCAGAGAGTTTTATAAATACAAGCAGAACACCAGATACTATAACTCTCAATTTATTTGCTTAAGAATGCAGTCCAGTCCCAAAAATAATAGAATAAAGGGTCAGAATCAGGACTAATTCACTTAAAAAGTTAATCGAATAACACATTTTGCATCAACACATATTTTTGGACAATAAATGTAAAACTCAGATCTCTGGATTGATTGACTGTGTGTAATCCTGAATGATTTACCAGCAAGTCAAATGTTTTATGAAGGAGAAAGCAAAAGTATGAACAAAATCAGGGAAGGTGTGTGAAATCAGGAACAGTGACAGGTATGCATTACTCCTCAATGTGGTAAATAAGTGACGTACCCCTACTGCTATTTGACGACTGCTAAACAGCAGTCACTGATCTGGTGTGGCAGTACCAGTGTTGCACATGTATTGCTGTTCGCAACTAAGTACAAAACTAGTACTGCTATGGTTTGTGTGTGTGTGTGTGTGTGTGTGTGTGTGTGTGTGTGTGTGTGTGTGTGTGTGTGTGTGTGTGTGTGTGTGTAAAATATCGCTGATTTTTATCTGTGTACACATCCAATAATGCCAGGACACATACATTATTCTTCTGGATATCAGTAAAAAATGTACCTAACAAGTAATTATATTTCAAAAGTAAGACATAAAAGATATCACAGAACATTCAGACACTTAGATTTTCTTGGAGTCTGGTGGCCTCCCCACTCAACATACTGTATAAATGGATACTAGGGGCTCCCTTGACTCTCTAGGGACCTCCACAAAAGCTGTTGTTGGTTGAAGAAAAATGAGAAAAAATGTATTGATTTTCTGATTGCGCTGCCTGAACAGGGCTGAGATATAACCGTTTTAGGATAAAGCTTATAAGAGTCTCTAGTTTCAACCACACCCATTCTAAAACCAGCCCTTCTCAAATGTGTGTGCATAGAAAGCTGCTATAGGTTTTGGAGGACTTGGGATTGTGTGGTTATTACAACCTTAATTTTCATAACAGTCAAACCTTAGAGGTGTGCATATGAAGTCATTATATCTTGTGTTGGACAGTGTGGTCATTGTTTATTCAATTTTCTAACAGACCTCATAGGTGTAAAAAGTTTACTATTCAAAATCACACATCAGGCACATATACATGGGGCTGACTTTGAGAGTTAGGGATGAGAAGCATGCTATGTATATGTATGTCAGCAGTCACATGAAATATATGACTGAGGCAGTTTGAACCTCTGTTTTCATCCCAGTCTAACACCAGAGTGGTTAGTGGTACCTACCTTGTATATACACAATCACCAGAAGTTGAAATTTCCCTATGAAAACCACCTAGGAACTTTACCTTAGCCCTGCATTACTCACAGGACAACTAGTTTGCACAATGAGCAGCATTTACACATTTACCTAGGACTATTTAGGTGTACCTTACCTTATTATAGCACCGAGGACTACCACTGCTCAGAAAACATCTGGTTTGGTGCTGGGTAGCATCGCTGGTTAGATTAGCTGCAGATTACACCAAGTAAGCACCCTTCCATTGTATGCTTACAAACACCCTCTACCCATAGCTGGCTTTAGGCACCAGCGAACCCTGTGGTCTCTGGAGGCCCCTATTCCTGGGGTCCCCAATCACAGCAAGTTATCTTATCCTGATATTTTGTAACATGTCTGTCAAACCAACAAAGGCTAGTACAACATTCTTGTATACTTAATAAACCACATGGGTAATAACTGTTATTTATATCTCCTTTAAAATTCAAAGATGTTTCTGATTGTAGCAACAGTGTTTGTCAAGTAACAGGTAGCAGAATACCATTAAATATTTTACCACTAACATAGTGCCCCTGGCTTAGTTAAATCCTGCTGTTGGACATTTTCTCCACTAAAACTAACTACATAGCTAGCTTTAGGTCCCTGCTGTACCTGTGACTGCAGGGGGCCCCCTTAATCATCCTTGACTGTGTGGGGGCCCCACAAAAGCTGCTGCTGGTTGGGGGAAAATGAGGAAATGTTTTAAGTTATTAATTAAGCTCTTTAACCTGAACAGGGTTGTGATATGACCCTCTTAGGATGAAGATGATAATGAACGTGAGCAAGGTATGCACTGGAGACATCAGCAGCCCAGAGGGACTTATCTCAGTGCAAGTTTTGGATTTTTAGAAGAGCTGATGCTTCTGATCATCAGGGATGGTTTTCTCTTTCAGAGAGTTTTATAAATACAAGCAGAACACCAGATACTATAACTCTCAATTTATTTGCTTAAGAATGCAGTCCAGTCCCAAAAATAATAGAATAAAGGGTCAGAATCAGGACTAATTCACTTAAAAAGTTAATCGAATAACACATTTTGCATCAACACATATTTTTGGACAATAAATGTAAAACTCAGATCTCTGGATTGATTGACTGTGTGTAATCCTGAATGATTTACCAGCAAGTCAAATGTTTTATGAAGGAGAAAGTAAAAGTATGAACAAAATCAGGGAAGGTGTGTGAAATCAGGATCAGTGACAGGTATGCATTACTCCTCAATGTGGTAAATAAAGTGACGTACCCCTACTGCTATTTGACGACTGCTAAACAGCAGTCACTGATCTGGTGTGGCAGTACCAGTGTTGCACATGTATTGCTGTTTGCAACTAAGTACAAAACTAGTACTGCTATGGTTTGTGTGTGTGTGTGTGTGTGTGTGTGTGTGTGTGTGTGTGTGTGTGTGTGTGTGTGTGTGTGTGTGTGTGTGTAAAATATCGCTGATTTTTATCTGTGTACACATCCAATAATGCCAGGACACAGACATTATTCTTCTGGATATCAATAAAAAATGTACCTAACAAGTAATTATATTTCAAAAGTAAGACATAAAAGATATCACAGAACATTCAGACACTTAGATTTTCTTGGAGTCTGGTGGCCTCCCCACTCAACATACTGTATAAATGGATACTAGGGGCTCCCTTGACTCTCTAGGGACCTCCACAAAAGCTGTTGTTGGTTGAAGAAAAATGAGAAAAAATTTATTGATTTTCTGATTGCGCTGCCTGAACAGGGCTGAGATATAACCGTTTTAGAATAAAGCTTATAAGAGTCTCTAGTTTCAACCACACCCATTCTAAAACCAGCCCTTCTCAAATGTGTGTGCATAGAAAGCTGCTGTAGGTTTTGGAGGGCTTAGGATTGTGTGGTTATTACAACCTTAATTTTCATAACAGTCAAACCTTAGAGGTGTGCATATGAAGTCATTATAGCTTGTGTTGGACAGTGTGGTCATGGTTTATTCAATTTTCTCACAGACCTCATAGGTGTAAAAAGTTTACTATTCAAAATCACACATCAGGCACATATACATGGGGCTGACTTTGAGAGTTAGGGATGAGAAGCATGCTATGTATATGTATGTCAGCAGTCACATGAAATATATGACTGAGGCAGTTTGAACCTCTGCTTTCATCCCAGTCTAACACCAGAGGGATGCATAGACAGTGACTGTCTTTTGTGGGGGGTTAGAGAGGCAGGCAGTATTCCCAGATAAGATCTGTGTATCCTCACAGCAATTGGCTTGCTAGTTTATTGTGAGTTACTATTATGTCAGCTTTGAACTTTAAGGCTTGGGCACAGCTTATGTCTTCCTTGAAAGAAACAAAATAAGACTGGAATTCTTTTCTTTTTCATGATTTTTGTTTAGGCCACCACTGGGGTAAAATGCTGTAGAAAATGGTCTAAAATTCATCGCAGACCATCTGTAAAATGATGGCTTCTTGAGCCCTGGCTTATCTGGGTTATTTCCTAAATGGTTATTACTGTGCTATCTCGGTCAGGAAAGGTCTGTTGACAGGATGCAAGGACAACTGAAGCTTAACAGCAGCACTGAATTTCTTTCCTTAATCATAATTTCTGTTCAAGCCATTATTGGATGAAAAGAAGGTTGTTGAAAAAGAAAAAAAACTTTAAAATGCACTTCATTGCATATAGAAAGTTATGGTTTCTTGAAAAAGCTGAGAGTAAGGCAAAATGTGAGAAAAAGAAGAAAAGAGTAACGTGCATGGTATGGGGAGCCCAAAGGGGGGAGAGATCAGATTAGAGGACTGGAGGGTGTGCTTGGGGTGTTGAAACAGTAGGCCAAGTCATTACTTCATTTAAGTCCAGGCTTGCCAGACCTGTATATAGAGTTAATGTGATGCATAATTGTTGATCTGTCTAACAACGAGACACTTACAGTTACTGGCATTTAGTTGCAACAAAGTATGGTACTTAGACCTGTTGTAATGTAAAAGCTTGTCGCTACAGGCCTGTCTGTATGTACTACTCCTAGAAGTTTGCAGCACAAACTAAAAGGTTTCTTAGGAGGGGTGGCATTGACAGGATGATACTTATACTGGAAGTGCCTAAGGGGCCCTCAACTTGACATTTGCTAGGGGCCCCCAAAATGCTAACACTGGCCCTGCCTCCACCCCTATCCCTTGCAAATACACATTAAGATCTGCAACCATGGATGGGCACTTTCCTGCTACCTCTGCATCCAGCTTGGTGGACATGGGCATCCTTAGGTAGTGTAGCGATTGCCTTATGTACACTGGCCTCCACTTAATACTCAATCAAACAAATACAGTATGTGAGAGACGTAGTTGTACATTGACACTGGGGGCTAGAATGTCACATACAAACACAAAAAAGCACACTCACTGCACTCACAATGAGCCAAACACATAGACCCACATTTGAAAAGGTGGTCACATGTAACTTACTTAAACCTCAAAGGCCTCTCAGATGCAGTCCTCAGAAACTCTGCATGCGCACAATCAAAACAATTCCCATCACAACACATAAAGCTACATCTCATTGTGTCTCAACTACCAAACCCATAAGCCAAAACACTCCACAACCCAATATCCTGGTAATAGGAGACTCCATAGTGAGACACATTGATGTTCCTCTTACCAGGCTGGATAAGGGGATGGTTACAGTTACTTGCCTGTTTGGGGCCAAGATACATCACATCATACAAGCACTCAGGTTACTTACCCCTAAATACCAATATGACTCAGTTATAGTCCCTGTAGACTTGAATGACCTAATATGTACCTCCTTGTACTATATTAAGAGAGACATGACTGACGTCTCAGAATATGTGTTACAAGAATGTATGAGCCAAGTATTCAGCAGTATTCTGCCATCTCCAAGGATGATGTCACAATACCTCAGAAAATTATTGACTTTAACAGTTGGCTTAGCTACTGGTGTCATTCCAATAGGGCCCAATACTTGTCATCCTGGGAGGACATGGTTGACAGGCCACACTGGTTTGCTAGGAATGGTCTTCTGTCTTTACTAGGCTTTTGGATATTGGCCAAAACATTATACACCCCTATAGTGCCTTTTTTAGGCATTACCAAACAGACAAACCTTCCAACATAGCAGAAGTTACTCAGGACAAGCTGAAGGTGTGTGTTGCTGCTCAGTGCTAGCAGGCTCAACAAAAAACAACACTCCCTAGAAGCTCTTCTCATCCTGGACAATGATGACATCTGTGCAGTTACTGAAATGTAGATCATAGCCATGGAAACTATTCAGCACTGCATGGATATAACACTTTTCATATGTTCTGACCACCCACAAAACATTAAAGAGCAAAAGACAGAGGTGTATCTATCTACATAATAGATAATCACTCTAGGCTGCTCAGACAATCTAACATGTTTGAGCTACTCTGTGTCCAGAAAACCATTGGAAAAATCCATTACCATATTCTCCCTAGCAGCAGGCCCACCACCATAAACCAAGAAATCCATACATCATAACTGATGTTGTAGAAAAACTGCAGGGAACCACCACGATGAGTATAAAACAATTTATTTTAAAATAAAGAACAAGCGCTTTCACGCACCACCATGGCTCGCTTCATCAGGTTACATCAATTAATTAAAAATTCATCCTTTATATATCAAAACACATCCAATTAATCAATTCAATCATCAAATTAAAAAATCTAATTAAGTCATTTAAAGAGATATTACCAGGGTAACATCAGGCTTAGATATGAAGAACATCTTTAACATGCAAAGCATGGCACTTTTCTAAAGCTGCCAAGAGCTTCCGTCAGCATAAAACCAACACTGATTCAGATTGCATAACTCAAACAAAAAATCCATTCAAAAATTCATATCCAACAATAATAAGTTCATAAACCTGTCTTATTTCCTTACAATACCTATTATGAATATAATACTGATGTTACTAAAAATAAATAAATCACCTTTCATATGTTCTGACCACCCACAAAACATTAAAGAGCAAAAGACAGAGGTGTATCTATCTACATAATAGATAAGCACTCTAGGCTGCTCAAACAATCTAACATGTTTGAGCTACTCTGTGTCCAGAAAACCATTGGAAAAATCCATTACCATATTCTCCCTAGCAGCAGGCCCACCACCATGAACCAAGAAATCCATACATCATAACTGATGTTACAAGAATCACTCACTATTTAGCCTAATACCATACTCATGGGTGATTTTTAACGACCCCTCCATTAATTGGGAGGCATACAAAACCCCTACCATGCAGGCCCAAAGATTTCTTGACTTTGTAAATTCCAGTGTCCTTGAGCAACTAGTCTGTACTCCCACTAAGGGAACAAATATCTTAGATCAGGTAATCACAAATATGGAAGAGTGCTGCACCCATCCCTTGTGATATCTTCACTGGTAAGATCAGATCATAAAACAGTCTTCGTCATACCTCTCAGTTGTCCAGATTTTTGCCTTTTTGAGCTGTTCCACATAAAACTTGTAGTTTTCTGGAAAATCTATGGGATGATCTGAGGAGTGAAGTCATTAAATAATGACATACATTTGAGTTTCAGACTTCATATGCTTCAGAAAATGCATGCTAACTCCTGTTATTCTAGCAATTTTCTAAGTTTATAAGAGCGATATTTAAAATTTGTCCCTATTTTTGGAACTTTGTCCCCCCATTATTTCAGGCTTTGTCCAGATTTCTTGCAGAGGTGTGGTCTCCCTTGAAATAGAGGTAAAACTAGTTCCTCCCCAAACCCCCAAAACTTTAAGATCAACTCCAAGGTAAGTTACACCCTATTAAGGGATGACGTAGCAATTTCCAAACACCTCAATCCAGAATACATAGAAACATGTACAGAGGTGAAGGCAAAATATGTGTAAAACCATATAAATAACTGCATAGAAAACAGCAGTACCAAACCATAATAAACTCAGGTCAAACCGTAAAAACAAGCCACCATAGTGAACTCCTGGTATTAATAAGTTGTACAACAAAAGAAAGAAAATCCTGTCAATAAGTAGGAGGGAATGTGCACAACAGAGCAAAAAGCCCCTCATTAGTCTAAACAAGTAAATCAGAAAACTAGTAAAGTCCTTCAACGCAGACTTTGAGGTAAAAATATCCTCCAAAGCTAAGGATAACCATAATACATTTTTCAGTTATGTTCAAAGTCTTAAGGGCGACAACCAACAATGTGCATAATTAGTTGCAGATGGCCTCACCTGTACTCAGCCAGAATATATAACAAATCTGCTCGCCAACAAATTCATTTCAAATTTTACCTCCCCATCACCCCCAGTTCTCCTCCAAGAAATATCCTCCACCACTTCACTGCCAATTATCACCAAAGAATAGGATGCCACTGCACTCACTAATGCTAAAAACATGGCTAAAAACAGGTTGCCTCTTAAACAGCTTAAATCAGGACTTATCAGGCCCATCAGGATCTTTGTTTAACCACAGCCTGCAGACTGGCTTTGTCTCAATAAAGTGTAGGACAGCAACATTCATCCCTCTGCATAAAGGGGGACCATCTACTGACCCAGGAAAATTACAGACCCATGCCTTTAGCTAGTCGCATATGTGAGGCCATGGAAAGAATGATCATGGACCTGATAAATAATGACATAGGAAACCTCCAAAGACTGAAACTGAACCAATTCAGCTTTGTCAATGCAGGTCATGCTTACTGAATCCAATTGATTACTTTGAGAAAGTCACTAAGGCCATGGATGAGGGTAAAACAGTTCATACCACCTACATCAACTTGGTCAAGGCATTTGACACAATTCCTCACTCAGGTTTTATAAATAAATAAATTCACAAAAATGAGCATAAATCCTACATCACCAGACTGATAGCCAATTGGCTCATCTACAGGGCATATGTGGTAAAGTGGGTAAATCCAGATCCAGCAAGAGGCTAGTTATTAGTGGTGTCCCACAGGGCTCAGTGCTGGGACAACTCCTAGTCAGAATATACTTCTCTGAAGTCAAGGCTAATGTGGAAGGCATTTGGATGACAAAGTTTGCTGATGACTGCAAGCTGAGAGCAATCACTGAATCCCCCATTGATGTAGATATCCTTCATGAGGGTCTAGATCAGACAACTGATTGGTGCCAGAACCATGGCCTAAAACTAAATCCGAAAAAATGCATTATCATACATTTTGGGAAGTCAAATACCCCTGCAGATTACAAAATCAATAGCACAACCCTAACAGTAGACTCAGAGGTGAGAGGTCTAGGTACACAGATAGATAATAGCCTGAACTTTGACTGCCATATGTCCACAGTGGTGAGGAAGTCCTTCTATGCAGCACAACTTATAAGTAAAGGTATGGCATCCAAATCTAAGAAAATTATAGTCCTGTTGTACTCTGCCCTCATTAGACCAATAATTGAGTACAATGTGTCATTTGGCATGTACTTTACTAGGCACATACAGCAGCTGGAGCTACCTCAGAGGTTGCTCACAAAGAATATACAGGATATAAACAACATGTCCTATGTAGGTAGACTAAAAGCCCTATCCCTTTACTCTGTCTGCTAACGACTATTAAGGGGTGGGCTATGCCTGACATACAAGTCACTCACAAATCCAGCCCTGATGAAGTTGCTACACATCCACAAGTTAAACAACATGAGTCACCTGATCTAGGGATGTAAACGTAGTCAGCAACTCAAGCAAAACATGCTGGAGATACAAATATGTGTCTCAGAGATTGCCCCTTCTTTGGAACATGCTTCCTATTCACATTAAGCAGGGCCCGTCCCTGGCCCTCTTCAATTACAGTTTGGATCAATAGACGGGGAATCAAAAATTCACACCTAGGGTGGTGCCTATGTTCCTTATGGACAGGGGCAATCTGTAAGATACTCAAGGCATAGGCGCAAACCCATGGCATCCTCTTACCCTTATGGGCCATATATTGGATAAAATCAGGTTATATTGGCTAGGCTTGTAAAGACTTTTAAGCCATTAGCCTAAAAATATTTTATGAACCAATGAACATGACACTGTCCCACTTTTAAACTGTCTGAGGAATGAAGGTTTTACATTGCTGCTATTGTTTGTGACCACAGTGATGACATGAATTCATTTTTGATAACTCTTCATCTACATGCCTAGCACATGTTCATTTTTTGAAATCTTAAGTCATTATCCATATTAGTAGCCATTCCCCATCTAGGTGACATTATAACCCAAGTCTTTTAACTGCATTCACAATGCACACTATCAGTTAAGATGGATTATCTAGGCAGGTAAGTATCAAAATTAGAGTTTAGATGCACATTACAGCTGCAGGTTTGAATCTCATGTCCTCCAATCTGTGTTTAAAGATGTAAAAGCCTGTGTGTAACATTGCAAAATGTGTATGGTGGTTATCTAATGTTCTTCAGAAGTACATTTTCTAGAATCTGATCTAATATCTATCATTTCTAGTTACTCTTTTCTATTTTCAGGTGATGAAGACTGTACCCAGAACTTTGCCCAGTGCATTGAGTAGATATACAGGCTTGAGGAGCAGTGGCAGTAGAGAATGAAGTGCATCTGATCCTTCTTACTGGCCTGTATTTTTTACATTACCATGTATATTGCTTAGATTGCCTTAATACATCATGCAATGGTAAGGTAAGTGCAATAATCACACTACAGCAGTGCTTAAAGGTCTGATTAAAATACAAATATGTTGAAATATCATTTACCATCAAGCCATGTTTTCTGCAGGTATTTTTGAAATGTAGGCCACAAACCTAAATGACAGTCAGGTTTGTGTATCCACCACACATATTTTGAGGCGGGTGTTTTAAATACAAGTCTGTAGTGCTTTGACATTTTTGTATGTCTGGCTGTGTCTACCTGTGATTGATTTGTTGAGCATAGACTGTTTAGTAACCGACTGAATGGTTGTCTGCTGTATTAGTGTTCACACTGCTGTTTGTAGACTGTGTGGAGTACCCTTCAATTCAACATTGGTGTTGCATCTGCCTGCAACACCTTGGGTGTTTTTGTTACAACATACTTGTATCCTGTGTTTGTGGATACGTGTGCAGATAGGCAGTTCTATGCAATGTTTTATAGTCAGCACGCATCATCAGGATGTTTGCATTTTGCAGGCTATTGTCTGCTACTAATTGTAGGTTGGTCATGTATACAGTTGTAAAAAACTGACCAAACAAACAAGTGAATTTCTCTGAAGGCAGTGATTCCAGGAGGTAAAAAACAAGCAGAAAGTCAAATCACCCTTTTATTTCGTAAGCGCTTTCGGCAAAGGACACTTCCCTCGCCTTCATCAGACAAGAAACAAATTGAAAACTTTAATTACCATGTTAAATACTGAAATCAGTGATGACATCATAACAATTTCCTTACATTTAAAGATATATTAAATATTGTAAATATGTAATTCATGATAAGACAATACCTAAAACTATAAACAATTCATGTCTAAAAAACCCTTTCTATTTAAAAATACACCATATTAAAATTAAAATTAAATATATATATATATACAAGTTATTGTGTATATACATACATATGTATGCATATATAAATGTATATGTATTGTCTTTAACTGGGGCAATGAACCAAGCAGGAATTTAAGTGTGTTTCCAAATGCATAGGTATTTACATTAATGCTGAAATAAGTTTTATAAAGAAGTTAATATACACAGCCTTATGTCCTTCTTATGTCAAATGAAAGAATAACTGAATTGCCTATTAATTAAAAATCGTATGGGCAATGATAGTTTTATAAAAACTACATTTATGCATAATAGTGGATCGCACAACTATGTCTTCCCTAAGTGGACGCATAAACACAAATAAATATGTATATTAATTAATTAATATATGAATTCATGACCATATTAGAAATAATAATAATACATATAGGAAACAGTTTGTGTAGAAATAAATGTTACCTTTTTCATTCATTTTATTTTATTTTATTTTATTTTATTATATTATGTTATATTATATTGTGTTACCTAGCCAAAGCTAATAATTTCAGGAAGCATTTAATGGACAGTATTTCGTTTAATCCTGGGGGCATATACGCTGCTGTGCGTATCTGCCAAATGGCTTCTTGTTCTTCTAATCTTAGTTGCCATGGTCCACCTCTAACCTGCGGCTGAATCTGGTAGATGACTACAAAATAACGAAATACTGTCCATTAAATGCTTCCTGAAATTATTAGCTTTGGCTAGGTAACTTGCCCCAGTTAAAGACAATACATATACATTTACATATGCATACATATGTATGTATATACACAATAACTTGTATATATATATATATTTAATTTTAATTTTAATATGGTGTATTTTTAAATAGAAAGGGTTTTTTAGACATGAATTGTTTATAGTTTTAGGTATTGTCTTATCATGAATTACATATTTACAATATTTAATATATCTTTAAATGTACGGAAATTGTTATGATGTCATCACTGATTTCAGTATTTAACATGGTAATTAAAGTTTTCAATTTGTTTCTTGTCTGATGAAGGCGAGGGAAGTGTCCTTTGCCAAAAGCGCTTACGAAATAAAAGGGTGATTTGACTTTCTGCTTGTTTTTTACCTCCTGGAATCACTGCCTTCATGTATACAGTTGTACACATACAATATTGCTAGTACAACATATAGTAGAGTCTCATGTGTCACAGCCTGTGATGATTGAACATTCTAAGTATTTGTTACTGTTGTATTCATTATATTGATGCTGGTTCTGCCAATTACCATGCTTGGTTCAGACATTTGGCATATAGCTTGCCTAGTTTCCACAATATTGTAATTTCACTTTGTCTTCATTTTAACAATGTCTCTTGGTAGCTGTAGAGACTACAGTTTACATTCACATACAGACATAACTGCTCAGGGAACACATGCAAGGGAAAAAGAAAGGGAATAATTAAATGCTGTCAGACACTCAGATGAACAGTTTACTGTGGCAGACGACATTATAAAACAGTGCAAGTCCCAATAATAAAGCATATAAATAATGTTATCTTGACATTTATAAGCTTTTACTTTGTCAAACTTCAGTTATGTTAATGTGGCACGAGACAGTGTCTAGAATGATTCCATTCAAATGTCGGGATATTACTGCCTGCTGATATTACTCTAGAACCCATTCTAAGTCAATTCAAGAAAAGTCTCAAACAATATTTTAAATCACATTGGCTATGTCCTTGTTCCAAGCCTGATTAGTCCTTTTTCTATGTTTGTGTTCTAATTAATTTGTAACTTAACTGTGTGGCATTTTTTAGGTCTTTTAACCTTGTGTAATTTAAATCCTTGTATGACTGTATTACGTGTATAGCTGAACAGAACCTGTAAACTTTGTTTATCAAGATCTATGTTATATTATTGTTTGTACCTTGGAGCTTTTCTCCCCGGACCTCCACTGACAATGGACATGTATCCAGTTGGACTATCCTGGTCAACAAATGTAAAATAAATAAAAAATATGTTAAATGTGTTTCTTTGCGTATGTTTGTCATAGTTCATACTGGTCAATATTCAAATGTTCAGGTGATGTCATGATTTCCACTAGTAAGCTGTGTTATGCATGCCATTGCACAGTCTGTACAAACTGGTGATGGATATATTCTCCCTGACATGTTCTCTTATTGGACATGTCCATAATTATACTTAAAGTGACATAGGGAAGGTGTTGTGTTGTATTAGGAACCAGTCACTAGCAGCAATTGTGTTGATTGTAATTCTACTATTTGCTAATATCTGCACCATTTCAAATTGAACTGTGCTTTACTTAAGAAGTTTGATGTATGATGCTACAGCTTCAGTCTCATATTTGTGTTTGCAGAACTCACAAGTGGATGGGATGTTGCTTAAGTATGTTAGATTACAGATGTGTACATCAGTTTCATTTAAGGTCAGCTATGATCTTCATAGGAATGTGTGGCATGGTAGACATTTGCATTAATTTCTGTCATGTTTTATGATACATCTTGACAGAGCATGGGATCTGTAGACGTTTGACGATCAGATGCAGATAAGCAGCATATGCCAGGCCACTGCTGGAGTCCTCGGATGATGATGGGGAAAATGACGATGATGGCAAAGAAGCTGGATCCACACCTGCCTGAGTCATCATGCCTGCTGCACCATGGAGAAGATAATGCCATGACCAGAAACAATTATCAGGAGGAGACCTGGGAGTTTGTGACTAATGTGTTTCAAACACAGACAACGGACATAATGGGAAATGTCTTCTGGGATATGGCACAGGCTATGATTGACTCATTCTGGGACATAGCCCAGGAGACCATTTATGAGGCTCATCCCCATCAGCCTGGTTCCTGAGGTCCGTAAGTATTGTCTATGTGGTCTAATTGTGTTATGCTGACAACATTCTGATTGTCATATAATTGACTGGACTGTATATGCACTCTTGTGCATGAATACCATGTAGCTGACATGCTTATATGTTATCACCATGTGACATTTAATTACGTTTCAATTTGTGCATGACACACATTAAAACATCAAACTTTCCTCCCACATTCAGTTGTCCATGCATTGTGGCAAGTAATCTGCAGCTAGTGTTTCAACAATTAGCCTGTAACATGTGTATTACTGAGGGAAGCTGACAGACAACAGATATCTATAGTCCAGTACTACCACTGTGATATGATTCGGATTTGTGTATTGCCATAGCATGTATGTGTAATAGAAGAACATATAATTTCTGTGTGTTTTGGATGACAATCATCATGCCGTACCACTGGCATGATGTTTTGCTATGTGCCATTTGTTGGCAATGCTGATGCCATGTGGGTTCATATACAGGTATGTAATAGCTATGGTCTGTCTTACTTTTCTGACTGCATCAAATGCCAATGTAGCATTAATGCATAAATCATGGTAGGGATAATTTATTCGGTAACAGTACATTATGCCATGTTTGCTGTATATTACATTTCCACGTCCATTCCTTATTCACATCAGTGTACACCTTCCGCCAATAGCTGTACACATTAACTGTTGATTGTACCTGTCTCTACACATAGTCGGATCCATACTGAAACACAATTGCACATTTTTTACATGTGAGCATTCACTGACTTATAGTTGATGTGCTGTAATGATACTTACAGAAGTGTCCTCTGTTCAGTAACAAGCAGGGTGCATGACATACACCTGTGGTTGTTTATTCAACATTGGCATGATGGGATATGCATATGTGATTGAAATTCTTAGCTTGCTTACCTATGCCTGTTGATGTTACATGATTGTTCATAACTGTGTATCTGTGATTTATACATGCTCATTTCTGTGGATATCAGCAGTCAGTCTGCCCATGTGACATACATTTGTCATTTGCTTAAATGCATTTTGGGTTGGATTCCACAGCACCCTGTGTGCTGTACACATGAATTTACAATATGTAAACTTACCTTGTTGTCCTACTTTTTCCTGATGTGGGCCCAGATTGTCCACCTCACTTCTACCTCCATATTTAGGTATTATAGTTTGCAGGTATGTTTAACTTTGTTGCAGTTATTGACCATTGTCATGTATTACATTGCTGACATGGGGAACATGTGCCAAATGTATGGCAATTTTATGGATGCAGGACATCTGCACACAAGTCCTGGCTACTGCTATCCTTGTTCTCATTATACATGTGTGTTAACCAGTGCATGTAACTGAAATTCATGTGCACAACCTGATATATTTTTTAAGCTGCAGTGTTAGATTTTGCAAATATTCTTACATCATTGGTATACGTATGTGTAGTGACATTGCTTTCATGTATGTTCCATTTAGGCCACTAACAGTCATATATATATATATATATATATATATATATATATATATATATATATATATATATAATACACACACACACACACACACACCTGCATCTGTGTGCTGCCTTTGACATGACATATGTGTGTCACATAAATGCATTCCATTACACATTTGTCTGGATTATGTACACCTACTTGTGTATTCAGCAGCCATTTTGCTGCTTGCCTGCACCACTGCTGTTTGTCACTGTGCTTGGTTGTTTGCCTTTCACATGCATTATTGGAGGTTTGGTTCTATTCTCTGCTGGAGTTATCTAGCATTCTTAGAGCTGCGTTTGCTCATCTGTGATGTTGCCTGGCTTACACTTGCACTGCTGACAGACTAGTTGGATATGTGTTTATTTTTTCAATGTGTACTGTGATCTTTATTTATTACCCTACAACACACATCTACCATTGGTCATACACATCCAGGTATGACCACCAAAGTGTCTGCAACATGTTGTAACATGATAGTGCATAAGTAGGTATATTTTTCTGCATTTCGCCATGGCTGGTAGGCATCCCCACACCGTATGAAAACTTTCCATTGTCCATGTTGTGCAGTGTGCCATCTGTGTAACTTGTATGTCATTACTGTTTTTTCCAACCTTTGTCTGTCATGTGTTGTGATATTTGTTTTATGGGTATACCTGATGTGAAGGCCTTCTCTTCCTCTTTCTGTATCTTTACCTTTCCTTTTATTCTTAAAAATAACAATGTTACCTATTCCCACCAAAAAATTGCACATGCCTCTGATTTTTCCTCTGATTTTCCTATTCCAACATAGGTTCATAGGTTCATAGAGTCATACTAGGCTATCTGCCCTAGGGCATTTATAAGCCTAGCCAGAGTGTGTTTGGCTTTCGCCACCCATTTTAAATTAATTTTGCTATGCCCTTTTTTGAGGTTACTATACTGTGCCTCTGTCTAACAGTGACATCTTGCATGTCCCTCTTCTTCACCCACACCCCACATCTTCTTTTCTATCTGTCACTTTCCTTAGATGTGTGCATTACCTGTATTCCCCACACAAGTCCTGCACCCATTGTTAGCTAATGTTATCTGTGTCAATGTGGCCATGATTGCCCTTCACCTTAATTGTTTTTATTCGAAAATGTATGGATTCCGTAAGTGAGAGTTTGTATTCTTTTATAATAATGGAGTTAAAGTGATATTCTGTAGGTTTCCTTAAGCTTACTGGAGAGATTCTATTATAGACATGTATTTCAGACTATCAGAATGCTTGAATTGTGAGATTCTTTTTGCAACTTTGTTACTGTACATCTGCTTTGACAGCAATTATTCATTACTTATGGATTACTTGTGGGTAATTTTCAGTGCACTGTTACTACTGAGATGCTCCTTTGTGCACTCAGATATTCTGAGTTTGTTATGGCACATTTACATATGACATTGTTATCCACAACTTTGGTGCTGATATGGGCATAATGCATCAGATTCCGTGAACTTTATGGAATCAAGCCTATTATACATCTAAAGTTCAAAGGTATAGAAGTGTTGACCATAAACTGTTGTGAAGGCAAATGCTCTGGATGGAGCAGCTGTATGCATTTACATGTCTTGGGTTTAATAATTATTTTATACATCAATTTCCTCTCTGAACTGTTAAAAAAAGAATATTCTAATAATGGACTTTTAGCACACTAGAAGTGAATAGCCGAAATATTTGTATCTGCCTTCTTTCAGTACATTCAGATTGCACATTACCATCAGTAGCGACTATAACATGGTCAATGAAAATGCAAAAAGCTGATTGGTTAAGCCCATGCTATTAGCTGTGATTTATCTTTTTATCATAAGAAATCAAAAGTTTCATTTCAGAAAAAAAAGTGATTGTCATTTTATGAGAACAAGTATATGACTGAGAGTCATGGGATCAAATTCCAAAAGATAATTTCAGACAGCGCTGTACACCAAAGAAAGACCATAGCGAAATAATGACAGAAGCAATTACATAACAGATGTAATATCAAGCACAAGTAATAATTTAATCAGCATAGGATAATTGCAGACTATGAACACGCATGCCAGATTCCAAAACACAATGAGTGTGCCTAACTACAATAAAATGTGACAAAGTAGTGATACTCCAACAATTTTATGAAAGTACTTGGCGGAGGCCAAACATGATGGCCATTTTTACTAACAAAATGCTACAAAGTTCACCACAATCCTGTGGATTTTACAGTACATTTATTAAAAAAGTGCAAGCTACAGTTAATGCATTACAGCTGGAGTTCTACAAGCCATACAAGATGATTATCTGCAAATGCATCCCAGAAGACAGCCAGCAAGGTGCCATGTCAGGCTACAGTTAAGCCAGCTCTCTGACCAGGAAATCATATATATAGATACAGATTACACAGAGTGTTTGTGCAGGCTCTGTGCAGTATGTGTGCACCCCATGTGCCTTCACACAGCCTGTGGGTTTGCCCTGTCCTGATAGAAACAAAAGTGTGTCTTAGTCTAGATATACTGGCCTATAGGATATTCCTGCAGCATATGGGTAATGTTATAAGTATGTCCCAGACAGCTGCTAGTCACATACTAAGACAGTTCCTGGCAGCAATGTGCAGGAAAGTGGATGAGTTCATCCATTTCCCAGCAACAGCCATGGAACACAGAATATAAAGGGGTTTCCATCATTCATTTGTCAGGTAGTATGTTCTGCAGGTGGACATTATCAATATCATTGCAAATCACCTGGTAGTGTGCATGATGTGGTGATAGGAAGGAAATGTGAGCTGAGGTCTGCTTTCCAAAAGGATAACATTCCGGAGGCACTCCTACTAGCTAAGTACAGGACTACAGCTGCAGTGTAATCTGAATCAAGACCTGCCTACAATAGGCAAGGTGACTAAATGTGTGTTTTCTTCTACAAACAAGTGACTGCAGTTATCCACTGGAGCCTTAGATCATGGTGCTATACAGAGCTCCATCTACTCCTGCTGAGGATGCATAAAACAGAGAACATACCATGATATTTAACAGAACTGAGTAGCTATCTGGTGTGCTGAAATCAAGATCTAGATGTCTGGACACATCCAGGGTGCACTGCAGTACACAATAGAAAAGGTATCACAGATTGTTACTGTATGCACCATGCTGCACAACATGTTAACAACAAAACACAGTGGCCTACCAGCTGCAGGTGTGGGTGATCTACCCCAAGCACCCCAGATGTCTAACTTGGAGCTATCAGAGCTATCACAGGATGACCAGGAGGAGACAGAAGAGTGAGAACAACCACGTGTGGGTAATGGATGCTGCGGCCATATATGTTAGCTCAGGCAACATGGCAGCATCTGTCTCAAAACCTTGAGTAATGACATGCTACACATACAAAAGTACACAGATAAACCAGTGATGTCCACGCAGTGTTGCCCCATTACAGCAGTACAGCAGACAACCACAAGAAAAAGGTTGGTGGTTGTCCAGGTGGAACATCACAATACTAAAGTACATGATCTGCAAAATAGTATCCACATATGTGCACAAAATAAATAAATGCATCTTGATAGCTAAAGAATAACATTCACCACTGGATTACTTTAGTCAAGGTACACTGCCAAAGGTGGCCATACTGGCATGTGTGTTGCATGCCTAGGATGTACACAACAGAATGTTTTGATGTTCAGGTATGCTGTCATCATACTTGTAATGAGTCTGCATAGGTAGCAGCATAACTGTGAGTATGACAATGCCTGCTGGATTGTGCATTGGCGGGATGTACCTTACCCAATGGATCCTAACTGTTGGGGATTGTATAATACACTGAGATGCAGTACTCACATCATAGGAATGTGTAACAATGTATGACATGAGGCTATACAGCACATATCAGCTGCAATACAAACAACAGGTTAAAGTGTGCCAACAAAGCCACACACCTGACACGGTACACACAAATAGTAAAGGACATGAATGTTCCAGTCTGTAACACATAACTCCACATTATAATGCCAAGAGGGTGCAACAACATGAGTCATTCAAATGCACAAGTACATGCACTACAACAAAGAATTGAACACTGATATGACACAGCAACCATGGAACACTCAGTAGTTTATTGGATAAGCCACCAAATGTGTAGAAGTGTGTGTCTGTGTGTGTGTGTGTGTGTGTGTGTGTGTGTGTGTGTGTGTGTGTGTGTGTGTGTGTCTAAGCAGATATGTATAGAAAGGCACATATGATCATTACACTATAACAGGAATATAACAAAGGTGAGAAGAAAAATTGCAGATGCATGTTGTGTTGAGGGGGATGCAGTTGCAGTACCATATGAAAGTGCCACATGTAACACCGATATGCCATCTGAAATATGCCTGTGCATGCGATAATGGCAGACAACAATGTTTAAAGTAGAAAAATACTGCTCTAGCTGAGAGGTTGTATACTGCTGATTTGAATATGGGGCTGATGTATGTCAACCAGGAAAAGCAGGTGAAAAAGAAGCATCATTACAGGTATAAATATCTTGCATAAGAGAGAACAGGGATGTATATGTACACTATGATGCAATGTATATCATGACAGCTACATACCAAGAAAAAGCCTGTGGCATCAGACATGATATACATCACTAACAGGTAAAGTAGGTAGTGGGCAGCACAACTGTCATCATTGTCAAAGGGTCAGTGTGATGCAATAAGACACACAATGGAGTAACCATTAGTGTTATATTAACTCAGTCAAGGGTGTCCATGCTGACAACTCACACCATGTTACTGGCTGCTCTTGCCAGGTCTGGAAACACAATGCCCACAGTGCTGTAATGATGAGCTGGATTTGATGACACTGTGTGGATATGAGCATTAATGCAAGTTGTATGTCGGGACTTAACTGCTGAGTTCCGAACATGGTGACCAACTGCAGATGTGCATGTACATTATGGTGCAGATATTGATGAGCAAGGCTATCTGTGGATCTTGTGGGAGGTGGTAAGTCTCTCTCCACTGGAGGCAATCAGCTCATGAGTGTCAGGGCACATGATACCTGGTTTGTACTAACACTGCAACAGCACTGCTGTAACAAGGGTTTTAAAAGAGCATGCAACAGATACCATGCTTCAACAGAGCATGCAATAGCCACCCAGTGCTGTCATGATCTCCCTATGCCTGTACTCCTGATACTCATGTAATACATTTAGCTGGTGTGCTATATGGTTAATAGTATGAGCAAGTGCAGCAGGTAATTGCCATGATGTTGTTGCAAAACTTCTTGAGCCTATAAAAGCAAGGATGCACCATCAGGCATATGTCCACACATATAAGCCACATACCCATGTGTAGTCCTATAAGCAATATCAATCTGTTGTGGGGCAGAGTCAACACCACTCTCAGACTCAACTGGGGACAGCAGCTCACGAAGATCATCATGACCAATACCTGATACCCTAACATTATCAGATTAGCCAGACAGACTATTCTCCTTACTGGAGGCTATACCTTGGACCACAGGCCTTTGTAGTGAGCAACTGAATGGGTGGAGCCAAATACAGTAGGATGAAACTGCATTACAGCAGATCAATAACTGTTACCTATGATCAAATAGATGTGGGCATTCACCTTCATCCACAGAGTGTTTCAGTACAAACACACTCATTATAGCCATTTACAGACTATATACACCATAGATATCTAGCCATAATCAACACTCCTTGGGTCCTCCTGTTACCCACTAGTCTCATTTGCACTCCCCCAGTGCCCTCCTCTCTTTCCCCTGTATTCTGGCCCCATATCATCCAGACATATTACTTTCTTGCTTTTTCACACTTTGTCATACTTTTTACCCCCACCCCATTGTTTTAACCCTCTGTAACTGGACAAGATTCAAGTGCAATTTAAGTCTGGAGGAAGTAACTGAATTAAGATGGGGATGTGATGGGACCCCAGAATTCATAAAGTTGTAGATGCACTGAGGTGCAGCTTAGTTTTTTTAACTTACTTTTGACTTAATTATGATGGCCTGAGTCTTTCTGAGAATAGTGCAGTCTTCTGATCCCTCCAAAAAAGACATTTATATTCTGTACACCACTCTGGTGTTAGATTGGGATGAAAAGTAAAAGAACAAATGGCCAGAGGCATATATTATACTGCTGAGTATCTGGGAGAAAGAACTAAAGCACTTGTATAAAATCCACAAAGAGAAAAGGACTGCATATAGAAGGAATGAACAGCCAAAAACTCAATATGTAAACTAAATGTTGTTATATGGCAACACTACTCATTGCAACACTTTGCCAAAAATCAGTTGCTATAACACACATCCTACACAGACCACTACAGACAGCTACTTATTGAGTGCAATGCTAATGATTGATTGTTATATAAAAATATGTACACTTCTTCTACATAGCCAGAACAATAAATGATTTTTAAACAAATAAAAACAAGTCAGCCACTTTTAATCACAGACAACTTCTGCATCCAATTAAAGCCAAATCACTGAATATACCTCAGATATCAGAATGCAATAAAATAAAAATATAAAAGCAATAAACCAGAGGAAACGAAGCGAAACAGGAACGAATGTATAAACAAATAAAACGTAGTTTATTCAATGGTGTCCAGACAGATAAGCGCTTTCGCTAACATGCATCATCAGATCTTTAAAACATTCACCTTGTAACAGAATCACTTTTATACAATAAAAGTTATCTATGGTCCAATCAGGGCTTGCAAACAATTAACTCATTAATATCACAAAAATCATGACTTGTGTTAGAAACAAGCCTTTATATCGGGCTATACCCATTAAAATATCATATAAAAAAGTTTATATATGTACAAAGCTAACGCTTTAAAATAGAATGCAAAAAATATATCTGTAACACATATATGCCGCGAATGCATATTGTTGCAAACTTGAAATAATGTGTATATATATATATATATATGTATATATATATATATATATATATATATATATATATATATATATATATAAAATCAATGTTAATAGAAATCCTACATGTAAATAACCTAAATATCAATCTATAACTCAATTCATATATCTGTTTATAAACATATATATATATATATATATATATATATATATATATATATATATTAACACACACACACACACACTAAATCAACCATATCCTGAGTACAGAGAGAATATCAGTGTGGTTATACTTTAAAAATATAAACAGAGGGGATGGATATTTTAATGCTTATGATGTTTATTTAATATTCCTGCGTCTTCTTAGAACTGGCTTTATGGATGCCCTTTCATTGAGGCCCTTCCCTTTGTCTGCCCTTAGTTTCATAATCCAATTTCCCTCCCTGCACTCCGTGTAGTTCCTAATATCTCCTCCACGAGTGCTGGGTGTTATAACTTCTAGGGCTCTAAATAGGAAGTTGTGTGTCTCTCCATACTGTACTGTATGCTTGGCTAGTGCATTGTGTACTATACCCTTTTTGATGTGATAGACGTGCTCCCGTATTCTATCCCTGAAAACCCTATTGGTTTTCCCCACATAGAAGGAGGAGCAGATCTGGCACACAGCCAAATATACCAGGTGGGAAGTCATGCAATTAGCTGTTGCAGATATTCGAAATTCCTTGTGTAAGTCTGGATGAGGAAATTCATCTTTTGTATCTATATATATACAGAAATTGCAGTGGCCCCAGGGCACAGTATGTCCACCTTCAGGTATCAATTCATTATTTTTAGGGTAACACAATAACCTTTTTAGGTTCTTCTTGTTCCTAAACAAAAAGTGTGGCTCATCTCCAACTAGTTTCTTTATACTCTCATCCGTTTGTAAAACAGACCGATGTCTGGTGATAATATCTCTGATGTCTGTATGGTCTGAAGTAAAAAAAGATGGAATTTTAACAAAGGATGGAT
This sequence comes from Protopterus annectens, assembly GCF_019279795.1. Taxonomy (NCBI): domain Eukaryota; kingdom Metazoa; phylum Chordata; order Ceratodontiformes; family Protopteridae; genus Protopterus; species Protopterus annectens. Next base: position 985,926,550 of record NC_056732.1, on the reverse strand, counting down.
TAGTAATAGTATCAGTAACATTCCTAGTGATAGCTGGTCCAACGTAAGGTGCAGCAACATCTTGCCTCACAGATGGAATGTTGCTTAATTGTCTGGTGATATCTACTTCATGATATCCTCTCTTTAATAATTTACTTCTTAACTCAACTAATTCTTGTGATAGTCCAGCTTCAGAGGGATTCAATCGGGAGGCTCTGATGCCTTGCCCTTTAATGATGTTCCTAAATACATATGTTGGATGCATGCTAGATCTCAGTAACAATGTATTACAATAACATGGTTTTCTATAAATGCCAGTGTTAATAATTCCACCTGGTAATTTCTCAATGTATAAATCTAGAAAGTCTATCTTACTACTGGATTTATTCATAGTAAACTTTAGGAAATCTGTCAGGTTATTCATTTTCTTTAGCAATGTATCTAATTGCTGTATTTGCCCCTGCCACAGGACAAAAAGATCGTCGACAAAATGTCGATAAAACCTGACATGCTCTCTAAATTCAGTAATTTGAAATAAAACCGTTTCCTCCCAATATGCCAGGAACATATTGGCATAGCTGTTCGCACATGGGGTGCCCATGGCCACCCCATCTTGCTGTCTATAAATATTGTCTCCAAACATGAATAGATTATTCTCAAGGACTAATTCTAATAAATACGCAGTAAGATCTATTTGTACTGCCGAGTAATGACTGTGTCCCTTCAGGTATTCAGTAATGTACTGTATGCCAAGTTCATTCGGTATAATGGTGAACAGGGACTGAACATCAAACATAACCAAAGTCATGTCTTCAATATCATTGACTCCTTTCAAGCAGTCATAAAATTCTATAAGGAATTGTTTGGTGTCCCTAAGTACATAACTGTTACTGTTTAAGACCGGTCTCAGATATTTCTCAACAAACACTGATAAATACTCAGTAACCCATCCACTGCCTGCAACAATTGACCTCATAGGTGGATCTTGTATGTTTTTATGAATTTTCGGTAGGCCATAAATTATAGGAATGAAAGGGGCATGTCCATTACATATCTTATAGTCTCTTGAACTTGTTCTTGTGTAATCAGTTTATAATATGCATCATCTAAGAGATGATTCATAGATCTAATATAATGATTTACATCCATGATAACCACCTTGCCACCTTTATCGGCAGGCCTAATTATAATAGAAGTTTCTCTTTGTAATTGTCATAGGCTCTGTCTTTCTTTATAGCTAAGATTGTCCTTATACCTATATTTTTTAATTCTATTTGGATTATCATAATATTCATAAAGTTCTTCTTCAGTGAGTTTAAAGTAAGCTTCAACCAAGGGATGATTCATAGGAACAAAATGACTTAAATTCCTAAAGTGTGGTGTATTATCACTTGTATTCACGGTGCTGGTGTCTTGTTGCCCATGAATTAATTTTAGCATAGCATTCCTGCTAAATATTTTCAAGTCTGTAACAGTATCTACTAAATTGCTATAACTCCTAGGAATAAAACTCAAACCTTTCTGTAGTAAACTCATTTTTTCATGTGAAAGTATATATCTGGATATATTACAAATCATTAAATCCATTCCATCCATTAAATCTACCTGTTGCACCATACCATCAGGAGATGTCATAGCCTTGCGGACTGGTAGGGGAAAATGAATATCACAGTTGTTACCCAAACCATCAGTTCTTTTATTATTAAAGACCTTCGGTCTAACTACCTCCTGTGCTGTTAAAGTGGGTCTATTTTTGACCACTTGTACCTCAGGATATAAATGCCCTGTGATATTCCTTTTCCCCTACCAGTCCGCATAGACAAAGGACTGAGAAGAGCACGCTCTATGAGTCATGGTCGGCAGAAAAGGAAATATTCAGAGGAATATCCATCTCACCAATCCATCAAGAAAATGTGGGGGAAGGACAGCAAACATTGATTCATAATAATTGTAAGGCCATGACATCTCCTGATGGTATGGGGCAACAGGTAGATTTAATGGATGGAATGGATTTGATGATTTGTAATATATCCAGATATATACTTTCACATGAAGAAATTAGTTTACTACAGAAAGGTTTGAGTTTTATTCCTAGGAGTTATAGCAATTTAGTAGATACTGTTACAGACTTGAAAATATTTTGCAGGAATGTTATGCTAAAATTAATTCATGGGAAACAAGACACCAGCACCGTGAATACAAGTGATAATACACCACACTTTAGGAATTTAAGTCATTTTGTTCCTATGAATCATCCCTTGGTTGAAGCTTACTTTAAACTCACTGAAGAAGAACTTTATGAATATTATGATAATCCAAATAGAATTAAAAAATATAGGTATAAGGACAATCTTAGCTATAAAGAAAGACAGAGCCTACGACAATTACAAAGAGAACCTTCTATTATAATTAGGCCTGCCGATAAAGGTGGCAAGGTGGTTATCATGGATGTAAATCATTATATTAGATCTATGAATCATCTCTTAGATGATGCATATTATAAACTGATTACACAAGAACAAGTTCAAGAGACTATAAGATATGTAATGGACATGCCCCTCTCATTTCTATAATTCATGGCCTACCCAAAATTCATAAAAACATACAAGATCCACCTATGAGGTCAATTGTTGCAGGCAGTGGATGGGTTACTGAGTATTTATCAGTGTTTGTTGAGAAACATCTGAGACCGGTCTTAAACAGTAACAGTTATGTACTTAGGGACACCAAACAATTCCTTATAGAATTTTATGACTGCTGTTCCTGGCATATTGGGAGGAAACGGTTTTATTTCAAATTACTGAATTTAGAGAGCATGTCATGTTTTATCGACATTTTGTCGACGATCTTTTTGTCCTGTGGCAGGGGCAAATACAGCAATTAGATACATTGCTAAAGAAAATGAATAACCTGACAGATTTCCTAAAGTTTACTATGAATAAATCCAGTAGTAAGATAGACTTTCTAGATTTATACATTGAGAAATTACCAAGTGGAATGATTAACACTGGCATTTATAGGAAACCATGTTATTGTAATACATTGTTACTGAGATCTAGCATGCATCCAACATATGTATTTAGGAACATCATTAAAGGGCAATGCATCAGAGCCTCCCGAATGAATCCCTCTGAAGCTGGACTATCACAAGAATTAGTTGAGTTAAGAAGTAAATTATTAAAGAGAGGATATCATGAAGTAGATATCACCAGACAATTAAGCAACATTCCATCTTTGAGGCAAGATGTTGCTGCTCCTTACTTTGGACCAGCTATCACTAGGAATGTTACTGATACTATTACTAATCCATCCTTTGTTAAAATTCCATCTTTTTTTACTTCAGACCATACAGACATCAGAGATATTATCACCAGACATTGGTCTGTTTTACAAATGGATGAGTGTATAAAGAAACTAGTTGGAGATGAACCACACTTTTTGTTTAGGAACAAGAAGAACATAAAAAGGTTATTGTGTTACCCTAAAAATAATGAATTGATACCTGAAGGTGGACATACTGTGCCCTGTGGCCACTGCAATTTCTGTATATATATATATATATATATATATATATATATATATATATATATATATATATATATGTATACAAAAGATGAATTTTCTCATCCAGACTTGCACAAGGAATTTCGAATATCTGCAACAGCTAATTGCATGACTTTCCACCTGGTATATTTGGCTGTGTGCCAGATCTGCTCCTCCTTCTATGTGGGGAAAACCAATAGGGTTTTCAGGGATAGAATACGGGAGCACGTCTATCACATCAAAAAGGGTATAGTACACAATGCACTAGCCAAGCATACAGTACAGTATGGAGAGACACACAACTTCCTATTTAGAGCCCTAGAAGTTATAACACCCAGCACTCGTGGAGGAGATATTAGGAACTACACGGAGTGCAGGGAGAGAAATTGGATTATGAAACTAAGGGCAGACAAAGGGAAGGGCCTCAATGAAAGGGCATCCATAAAGCCAGTTCTAAGAAGACGCAGGAATATTAAATAAACATCATAAGCATTAAAATATCCATCCCCTCTGTTTATATTTTTAAAGTATAACCACATTGATATTCTCTCTGTACTCAGGATATGGTTGATTTAGTGTGTGTATATATAAGTTTATATACAGATATATGAATTGAGTTATAGATTGATATTTAGGTTATTTACATGTAGGATTTCTATTAACATTGATTTTATATATATATATATATATATATATATATATATATATACACATTATTTCAAGTTTGCAACAATATGCATTCGCAGCATATGATATATGTTACATATATGTTTTTTGCATTCTATTTTAAAGCGTTAGCTTTGTACATATATAAACTTTTTATATGATATTTTAATGGGTATGGCCCGATATAAAGGCTTGTTTCTAACACAAGTCATGATTTTTGTGATATTAATGAGTTAATTGTTTGCAAGCCCTAATTGGACCATAGATAACTTTTATTGTATAAAAGTGATTCTGTTACAAGGTGAATGTTTTAAAGATCTGATGATGCTTGTTAGCGAAAGTGCTTATCTGTCTGGACACCATTGAATAAACTATGTTTTATTTGTTTATACATTCTTTCCTGTTTCGCTTCGTTTCCTCTGGTTTATTGATTTTATATTTATTCTTTTTGGCCCTGGACACGGAGAGTTTATTGGATTTTTTGGCGTCTAGTTCATTATCACTTTTAAAATAAAAATAGAAACAAATGGACAACATAATTTATATTAGTCCCCCTACACAGATATGACCCTTAATTATTTCTCTCAATGACCTCCTCTTCAGTAGTTTGTCCATGAACACAAAAGTAGGTCACTGACACCAAAATGAAATGTTTCCCCCTATGACCCCTTAAGTAGTGCACCCGTGTATGCACGAGCACTTCACTGACACTAAAATGAAACATTTCCCCCCAATGACCCTTTCAGTATTTTGTTCATGTATGTACAAGCACTTCACTGACACTAAAATGAATCAATTCCCCCAACCCCTTTAGGAGTTTGTCCAGGTACACAAAAGCCCTTCACTGGCACCAAAATTAAACATTTCCCAATGAACCCTTCAGTATTGTCCATGTGTGTGTATGCACAATCACATCACTGACACCAAAATGAAACATTGCCCCCAATGACCCCTTCAGTAGTTTGTCCATGTATGCACGAGCATTTCACTAACACCAAAATTAAATATTCCCCCAATGACCCCTTCAGTAGTTTGTCCATGTATGCATGAGCATTTCATTAACATTAAAATGAAATATTCCCCCAATGACCCCTTCAGTAGTGTGTCCACATATGCACAAGCACTTCCCCAATGAAACATTTCATCAATGACCCCTACAGTAGTTTGGCCATATACACACAAACACACTCATAGACACACACACACACACACACACACACACACACACACACACACACACACACACACACACACACACACACACACACACACACACACACACACACACTTTAAGTACTTACCTACTTCCCAGATCCTTGCAGTAGCACACATAGTGCCTTAGAAAATACTTTAAAATAAATTAAAAAAAAACTTCCCATGCTCGTGCTTCCTCTTACACATTACTTCCTTCTTCTTGGCTCAGGCTGCCTCAGTCACATGAGGCAGTCTGAGCCAATAGGAACGGCTCCATGCTGCATGATGCAGCAGTGTGCTGAGTCACCCAATGAGTGACATTTTGGCAGTAACATCGATGATTGGGAAGCTTAATTCAGGGCTGTTTTCAAACCAGTCCAGTAACTGTAAGAAGCCCAATTTTTTTTTGTTTATTTTGCTCTCCTTGGAATTGCTCACATGCGCATCTGTGGAGTTCCAAGGACTTGGAACTCAACGGAAAATCAATTATTATTTTTAATTTAAAAATAATAGTTCACTTATCTGAGTTGGCAAATTCCTTTTTTTTCTGTTTTTAGCTTGGGGATCTGCAGACCAGCAGCCAGTACCACAAGCCGCCCCTTCTCTTTGGAGTATATCTCAAATGCACAATGCATTGAGTTGATTATAAACAATGTTATTTACACTGAGGCTGAATATATAACCAACATCTGGTTAATAAATTCAGTTCTAACTTTATTCTTTTCTCCCCCCCATCTGTCCTTCAAGAGATACCTGAAACTGGCTTGAATCTAACTATCACACAAGACCAAGTCCTAAAAGTGCTAACAAAAGCTAAAAATACTGCATTGATGGGTCCTGACAATATCCCTGGATGCATCCTAAATAGCATGAAGAATAATTTAGCCAATCCGACACAGCACAGTTTAGGGCACCAACATAGATGCCACAAAACCATGGTTCTGGCTGACCCTGACACATCTGAAAACACTCGGCCCACAGTGCTGTACCAAGGAGTTGGATATGGTGACATTAGCATTTTGGGACACAGTGTGGGTAGGAGAAGTAGTGCAATGTGTATGGATGTGACTGCTAGGCTCAGAGCTGATTGATCATATTGCAGCAGAGACACTGATGTCCAATGGCTATGTGTGGGTCTAATGAGAGGAGGTCTGCCTCTTCCCACAGGAGGTAATCTGCTTATTATAGTTATGGCATGTAACACCTAGTCAGTACTATGGCACTGCTCCAACACCACTGTAACAAGACTTTCAACAGAGCATGCAGCAGATACCACACTGCCATGCTGTGTAGCCAGTGCTGCCATGACTTCTTCATGTCTGCACTCCTGACCTTCATGTAACACACAGAGCTGGTGTGCAGCATGATTGGTGGTACAAGCAATTGCATGCAGGTCATATCCATGACATCAGTGTGAATGCTCATGCGCCTTTAATAGTAACTGGGCACCCTTTGACATGCGTCCTTGGCCCATACACATCAGCTAAACACTCATGTGTAGCTCAATGGACAATATCAGTCCATCATGGAGAAAAGTCATCATTATTACCATCTCTACATGGGACATCAGGTCATGGTCATCATTATGTCTGTCATCTGATGTCCCCACATCATAAGAATGAAAGGCCACATTATCCTCCCATTTGGAAGCTATACTATGAACCACATATCTGCCTCTTCCAGGCTGGACAATGAACCCACTACAGTGGCCAGTGTGTCATTGGCTGTGATATCAGAGTAAGGCATATCACATCCCACCTCAGAATTAGTGGAAGGGCTACTGCAGAAAACAGGTAGTGGATATGCTACAAAAAGTGACAGAAGACACATGTCAAATTCATTCACAGAAGTCAAATGACGCAGCATAGTAGTGAAAATTAGGGCAACAATATGCTGCCATCTGGAGGCAAGTGGGACTTGTATCCCACAACACTGTCCCTATCCAAGGTGTTCACCCCCCTCATGTGTCACACACCACCCCTGTCTGCTGTCTTGTCTGTCTTGTCTGCTTGCAAATGCATCCACACCTACCCAAGTTACATTCCCCACACATACATATGTCCCTTCCCCAGCATTCCACTCTCACCTTTAAAAAAAATGGGCAGCTGCCCCCGAGAAAAATATCATCCCATACATAGTTCTCCATTTCGCACATGTGTCCACTGGACACATGTAATTCAGTCCAACTGACTTGACAAAGCAGTTATGCAGTTATGTTGTCCTCACCCCTCTCTTTGAGGTTTGAGAATCCAAATTCATCTACAAATTCTGTCAAAGTTCACAGTTGTTGCTGTGCATGAAATGGATAGCTATGGTTCTTTCATACACCCTTCCTGCACATCCCTCTTTACCTTTCACTATGTTTTGCCCCCATTTCACCACTTCTATCCTCCCTTTTTTCTTTTCTTTATATATTTTTTTGTGCAGAGCTGTGTGACATGCCATGCCGTGCAGCTTCACTAAGCTCAGCTGAACAGAGCTTTAATGACTATATGTGCTTCTAACAGTGTAAAACACATCTGCAAAATAAACACCTCTGCTGTGTTTTGAACCCGAGCCCATCACACTGCATTAACCCCCACACCACACAACTCTTAATTAAAACAGATGGTTTAAACAAAACATAGTAATTGCCAATTACAGTCACTAGGCATGTTTGACCAGAGCTGCACACTGCACTGCACCGCACCATGCAAACTAGAATAAAATGCAGTGGAAAAAATGGGAGTGTACCTTGGACTCTGGTGCAATAGTACATCACTAGACAGCCACAGACATGATAATGGATGTAACTGAGGGTTGTGATAGCAGGTAAATGTGGCCTTTTATCAGCAACATATAGAAAGTCACCTGCTAAGGCATTCATTGCAAAATATATATTCAACTGAAACTCTGGTGCAGAAATACATCTATATAAAGCCATGCACATACTGATGGATGTAGAAAATGTTTGTCACAGCCTGTATGCGTGCACATATATCTTGCAAATACAGCTGCTGTAGCAGTGACTCAGTAGCTCAGTCTGCAAAATGCCTTGTATACAGTACATTTTGCTACACACAGTCCTGGGTACAAATCCAGGGTTGTTTTGTGTTTCAATTAATTAGTGTGAAGACAGCAATTAATGAATGATTCATGCACTCATTATCCACACAAAGCATTGCAAATTAAATAACTGGTTTTCAGTGCTGGAATTCACAGGTCTTCAGGTTGAGACATACCTCACATATCCATATAGCATTATTATATGTCACCTAGTACTCTGTTATTGACAAAGTTGCCTAACATATGTACCTTAAACACATGCCATAATTGGAGTGTAAAGGGTACCCTCACCCTGGCTCTGCCTCTACAGCAAGACTGACACAGCTGACCCAGATACACCTACAACTTATTTTCCTCCAAAGTGTTCACACTCTCTGCCTATGTCTATTACCTGCAGCATCAACTGCAGCCTGTGGTGCACACAGCTCTGTGTAACGGTTTCTGCTACAGACCTACCCTCTGCAATGATGTAGTCTCCTCATCCCAGTAATGTCCATATCAAAGGGGTCCTATTCTACACAAAGGCCTTATATATTGCACAGTGGTTGCGTGTTATTGGCTAATGATAGTGCAACTAAGCTATATTGGTTGCAATTAGCATATCAGAGTAACAGATTGGTTTAGAGGCAATTACCTGCTTATAAGAAGCATGTTAAAATGCAAACAACTGGCTATGGGCAAACATTCTGTATGAGACATTTCTCACACAGAACACACCTTTGCAAAACAATTACTAGTAGCACATTTCAACAGAGGAATACTGCACTCCACCAGGTATGTAACTGTTTTTGTGAATAACAGGATGCAGATGGGAGGATAGAGGTATGGTGAATAGGGAGTACAGCAGTAAGCCTGACTTAGACCTGTGGTAATGACATGTCATTGATACCCTGCTGTCTTACACATACAGGGGACATACAATATATCAGGGTTGCATTGTCTTTTGTCATTGTGGCACACTGGTGTTGTTGGAGTCATAATATAATGGTCATAATAACACACTACTATTTGTCTGGCACTGGTCTTATGAAATATTAGTTGGCGGCTGGCCATAAGGGACATACCACAGAGGGACGGAGTCTTGTGTGTATGGTCATACAGCAGAATCTCTCATGGCATGCAGGGAACTACCTCAGTAATGCAACTATCGTGGTTGTATCCAAACATGTAGTATGTTGTCAGACTTCTTCACCCCCTCCCCCCCAAAAGAGAAAGTATCTATCCCGGCAGAGGGCTGCCTCCCAAACATCTCTGATGCTCAGGTGAAGGCTGCTCTCTCCAAAGTAAAAAACACTGCTTCCATGGGACCAGATGGCATCCCAGGTTGCATCCTACATGAACTCCAAGAGGAACTAATCCCTCAAATAAAACAGCTATACAATCTCAGCCTCACTACAGGATATATGCCCACAGAATGGCGTATAGCAACAGTGGTCTCACTCCACAAAGGTGGAGCCTGTACGGACCCTGGAAACTATCGCCCCATAAGCCTGACTAGCTTAGTCTGCAAGGCTATGGAAAGGATCATCATGGAGCTCATAAACAAAGACATTGGGGACCTACAGACACTAGATCCTACCCAGTTTGGCTTTGTCAAGGGCAGATCCTGCCTTTTGAACCTGGTTGGCTTCTTCGAAACAGTCACCAAAGCCATAGATGAAGGGAAGGTAGTCCACAAAGCCTATCTGGACCTTGCATAAGCATTTGACACATTACCCCACTCGGGCATCATAGATAAGCCATCCAGCTTAAATATAAACCCCTATGTCACAAGATGGGTCGCAAACTGGCTCAAAGACAGAACCCACAGAGTGAGAGTTGCTGGAGCCATGTCAGACTCGAAACCGGTCACAAGTGGCATCCCACAGGGTTCTGTCCTGGGACCACTCTTGTTCAGTATATACTTTTCTGAGATACAGGCAAACGTAGGAGGACTATGGCTCACCAAGTTCGCAGACGACTGCAAACTGGGCACCATAATCGACTCTCCAGCTGACACAAACATCCTTCAAAAAGGTCTCACAGAGACAGATAACTGGTGCCAGCACCATGGTTTAAAGCTAAATGCCAAAAAATGTATAGTCATACCCTTTGGCAAAAACAATGTGCCCACAAATTACCACATAGGCGGAAACCCATTAAGTACAGAGAAAGTTATTAGGGACCTGGGGACCCAAGTTGATAGCAATCTCTCCTTTGAAAACCACATTGCCAAAGTGGTTAGAAAAACCTTCTACATAGCCCACCTCATCACGAAGGGTTTCACATCTAGATCAAGAGAGGTAATCGTGCCCTTTATTCATCCCTCATCAGGCCCATCATAGAATACAATGCCCCTTTTGGGATGTACCTTACCCGACACCTGCAGCAATTAGAAAGACCACAAAAGTATCTCACCAAGAGGATCAAGGGTCTCAAACAGATGCCATATGCTGCTCGGTTAAAAAAACTCCAGCTCTACTCAGTTGCATACCGCCTAATTCGAGGCGATCTATGCCTGACATACAAAGCTATGTCAAATCCAGAATTAATGGACATGCTCCACCTCAGTAAATCTAAATCCCTTAGAGCCACACGCTCGAGGACTTGAACCTCAGCACAGAAATAAATAGAACTTGTTGGAGGGACAGGTTCATAACCCAGAGGCTCCCTTCGCTCTGGAATAGAATTCCAGTTCATGTGAGGCAGAGCACCTCACTGAATCTCTTCAAGAAGAATCTCGATAGGTGGATGGGGATCGAGGGTTTGTCCCAGGGATTACTCCCGTGTCACTATTAGATAGAGGCACAGTAAACTAAACCTTAAAAAGGGCACAGTATACTCAAATCAAGGGGTGGCGTAAGCCATACAGAATCGGGCTAGGCTTATAATTGCCCCAGGGCAGATAGCCTAGTATGAACCTATGAACCTATGACTGTGGGGTATGATATGTGTGAGCAAGCAGTGGATAGTGCCAGCCATTTTGTTCTTTCTGTATTTGCAATATGTGCTGGTCCTGTAGCCACATTCAGGCTAGCATCACTTCCACTCACTGCATACAGTACACACCAAGGCACACACATACTGCAAGTTGACTGTATGCAGATTACAACACTTACCTATATACTGGTACACACTACATATCACAGTACCTCTGCCTGAGTCCCTCTTGAACTGGGGCAATATGTGCTGGCCCTATAATGAGGGGTATACAGATGTCTCTGATTGTAAGGGCTGTATGGCCTTTATGCTAGTTAAGTTCACATGTGCTATGGCCCCATAACATGATGTATACTGTTGTAACAGCCTCACACAGAAACATGGCCACATTCAGGCTAGCACCACTTCTACTCACTGCATACAGGACACAACAAGGCGCACATATACTACAAGTTGGCTGTGTGTAGATTACAACACTTACCTATGTACTGGTGCACACTACAGATCACAGTAGCTCATGCATACAGCATAATTCATGTCTGTTAGTGCTATCAGTTTAGAACATATACTGCTTGTTGATATAAGCAAGCCTTGTTGTGGTCAGTCATTTGGAGGGGCAACATCACCCACTACAAATAAAATGATGCAAAACCCTACCTATGTCTACTTTACCATATGGATGTACACACAAACCACGTTGGGCAGAGTGGGATTAGAACTCCTTCCTATCTAGTATTATACACTATAGCTCACAGTATTTATCACATGCACCACAGCTTAAGTCTTGCTACCACACACTCAGCTGGTAGTCTTAAGGTGGCTGATATCAGCAGGCCTTGTAGAATAGGCCAGTGTGGAAGCCAGCAGCAAGTTACAGGCCCAAAAAGTGCATAACCATTTCAGGTAGATAGCCCATGCAGGCATATCTGTTGTTTTACAGGGATTTACACACACACACACACACACACACACACACACACACACACACACGTGCACCAAAAAGCCAGGAATAAGATTAGAACCCCTACCTAGCTAGTATTACATGCTATAGATCATAGTATTTATCATATGTGCCACAGCTTAACTCTTGCTGTTACACTGTCAGCTGGTAGTCTTAAGGTGGCTGACTTCAGCAGGCCTTGTAGAATAGGGCAGTGTGGAAGCCAGCAGCAAGTTACAGACTCAAACAGTGCATACTCATTGCAGGTGGATACCTCATAAGGGCATGCCTGTCATTTTGCAAGGGTACACGCACACACAAAGTGGGCTGCATTGATATTAGAACCTCTACCTATCTAGGCTTATACACTCTAGATCATAGTACTCATTGCATACGCCACAGGTTAAGTCTGTTGTACATGCGATTGCAGGCACAGTACTTGTGCATTACACAAACTAGCCTTGTGTTGAACAGCATCTATGGCCTGCAGAGTGATATTGGTTTACACTGTTATTTGCATCTAATATCTTAGCAGTGAGATAACTGATGTTATCCTAGCTATATGTGTAGAGGTACCAGTATGGCCATTTGTGGCTGCTTGTAGTTAGATAGGTGACACTGTGGGCATTGACACCGTGCCTTGTAGATACATGCATTGACACCATTATACATTACACCACTTTCTCACCTGTGTCTGTCTATGTGGTGATATTCAGCAGGCATAGGAGTCTGTAGGTAAGTGGATTATGTACTGTTGCACCTTTGTTTTGGATCCTTTGAGCAACATTATGGCTGTGTGATAGTACAGTCTACTCACCATTATTAGGGTATATCGAACAATGCAGACATCCATGCACATATTTATGTATATAATAGGGATGTATATATAAATGTAGCTGTGTGTGTATGATATGTATATGTGTTCTGCAGATATATGGAGGAGTCTATGTGTCATTTTCATATATATAGCTATATATGTATATCTATCTGACACTACATAGTGATAGATATTACTATACATGTGAGAGAGAGATATTGACAGATGGATATGTATACATATATGTCTGTATGTATAGACATTTATACATAATAGGTCATGTCAACGAAGGGCCAATAGAATTGGGTTCATTTTTACTAAGTGTATGGACATGCCCAGTGGGACTGCCAGTGCTTATAATGTGACTCCAGGCCACACCTACCAATATTCCAGTCCAGGATTTTGTATATTACAGACATTAACATCTGCCCCTGTTTCTGCAGTACTGTACTTCATTTAAATTGTCCACAGCATTCCCCAGCTGTCTGCTGTACTAAATATGTGACTGAGGTTGGTAATGTTACACCACCAATTGACTGACAGTCTGCATATCTCTCAAGTGTCCTGATTTTCACAGAATGTCCAGAGTTTTGTCCCATGTGTTTGGTCTGTTCCTCACACATTTGTGGTCTTCTGCTGCTTTATTGAATGTTGATATCAATACATTCTACTCACTACAGACAAGCAATTGTGTGTCTGACTTTATATCTATAAGAATATGCGTACTACTGCAACACCTTTACTTCTAGCAATGTTTACATGACCAATATTTAAACTCTGTCCCTATGTATGGGCCTTTGTCCACCCAATCTTTCTGGCTTTGTCCAGATTTCTTGCACTGAGAGGTTGAGAGGTATGACATTCTGTGAAAACACTAACATACTACTACCTCACATGCAAACGTGAGTACGTCTGGATTAGAACCATCAATACCATCACCCATGCTAGCTTCCCTAGGCCACTGAGCCACACAATTTGCTAGACAGAGACCGGTCATCCATCACACAATCAACAGCCTTCATATGTACATTGTTATCCTGCGTGAAGACATACATGCGTGTAAGCGCTATATATGTTACAGCCCTGAGATTTCTTGGTCCAATACTATTTACAGATATACAGATTTACAGATTATATACAGATGATTTTTCTGTTAAAGTGGTTATATGGGTACACCACTGTATCGGGGGTGGGGGAACAACAGCACATAATTAGCTTGGGTAGACAGTAGTCCAAATATCATGTGTGCTCACTGTTTAACATCTCTCTTGCCTGATATTGTGAATATTACAACCATGAGGCCTTGTGAAAATTAAGGAACACATACTATTGGACTGGGTATCAATTTTCCCATGTGGATATTAACTCTGACCAATTTGCCCACTATGTTTTCTTGCATGACAGCAGCAGAACCATACATACAATACCTTATTATATTAATCCTTACAATTAGTGTATAGGTTAGAGACTTACATTGTGAATGCAGCAGTTGACAAATATGTAGTTCATGACTGACTCTATGTGATGCAAGTGGTATACAGCCAATACATGGGTGGGTACAGGTTGTGTGAGTTGCCTGGCATCAGCTATTTTATTATATGTATGTTAGTGGGAGTAAGGTGTCAGTCTCTGGGGCCCTAGGTTGTCAGTGTATGTGCTATGCATTGTCTCTTAGCCAATGCCAGGGTATACTGGGCACGTCTTTGTCTGCCTACAGGGACATCATCAGAGGACTCCTCCTCTGATTCCTCCTGAGAGTATGGCTGTGGTGACCTAGGCACTGGTGGGGAGCTGTGTATCCCTTCCCTATGTTGATCCTGCTGCAGCTGCTTCCACAGGATCATATTGTGTAGAATGGCACATACTGTGAACATACGTGCACATGTGGCTGGAGAGTACTGCAGGGCTCCGCCAGATATATCAAGGCACCAGAACTGTGACTTCAGCAACCCAAACACACTTTCTATGATGTTCCTAGTTTGTACGTGTGCCTCATTATGGCATTCTTCCGTGGTGTGTGTGCATTTTTGATGGGTGTCATCCACAATTCCAGTGAGTAGCCAGCATTCCCCACTAAATGACCATGTGGGATGTCCTCCTAGCAAACATCTGATACAGTTGTGATGTATGCCAGATATGGGAGTCATGATAACTGCCAGGGCTGCCAGCACACACATTCATCATAATACCCTGGGCATTGCACACAACCTGTCAGTTGATGGAGTGGTACCCCCTGTGGTTGACATAGATTCTACCCTCATCACTGGGTGGTGCCTTGATGTGTACATGAGTGCAGTCTACAGGACACAGTACCTCAGGGTAGTGTGCTACATGGTAGAAGAGTTGCATATTGCTGGCCCTCATCTCAGGGGTGAGGGGAAAATAAAAATGCTCATTGGAATCTGGTAGCATGGCATCCAGGAACTGGTGAAGTACCCTGGATGCTGATGCCTGTGAGACCCCCATCATGTCCCCAGTTGGTCTTTGGAATGTACCTGTGGCTATTATTCTTAAGGCTACATGCACCTTTGTTTCCACTGGGATGGGTACCCCTCTGATGGCTCCGTGTCTGATTTGAGGGCGACAGAGCTCAGTGAGTTCTTGTAATATGTCCCTGTCCACCCTGTAGCAGTCTACAGTCTCCAGCTCATGGAAGGTTACCCTGAGCCTGAACACTCTTCTCCTTCTCTGCTTAGGCCTATTGTCAGCAGCAGCAGAATTGACTGCAGCATCTAACACATACAATTGTAGCAGACCTGCAGCAGCCCCTAGCATTGTTTCAGTTAAAATTCCCAAGTCTGTACTCCAATGGTGCAGAGTATGGGGGGAAAATCAGATTGTAGGGTATATGCATACTTTATAGTGCTAGGAGTTGCCTGCGTGATTGGCTACCTATGATGCAGTGCATCTGCCTAATATATAATTGACATAATTTACTGGCCCTAGCTGAAGTTAAGCAAGGATCAACACTAATTAATACATCATTGGCCTTTTAGATACTCCGAGCACTGCAGTACACCTCTCAAATATGCACCCCATAAGTAAACACTACTTAGCAGTCAGTGCACACTGCCCCCAAACTTCCATGCTCACCATGCAAACACACAGAAACACACTCCCCCATGGGTAAATAAAGTTTAGACGTCAGTGCAAACACCCTCTCAGGCTTCCACACTCAGCATGGTGGCATGCCACTTAGGCACAGCTAAGCTCCACTCAGCTTAGAAGTTATTGGACACACCCTCTCTTGATGTCAGCTATCTCTTCTGTGGACACCAACAGGGTTCTCTGCCTGCACGGAGGGGATATGTGACACAATTACCCCATTATGCCATGCAGCATCTCCACCTCATTTGCATAGGGATCTGTGCTCACAACCTGGATACTACACACTTCCAAGCTGTTCCACATTAGCAACAGCACCAGTGCACCATTGTAGACACTACACGCAGAGTCTTGTAAGACTTTTCTGTCTCATGTTATTAATATTTGATTTTTCCAGGTTTTTTTTTTTAATAAGGCATGTTTGTGCACTGCAGCGCGCCGCACAAACATGGTAAGGTTACTAAAAAAAATCATTTATTTTAATATATTTACTGTAACTTTTGGAGCACAAAGTGGATAGTTTTGCTCATATGTGTGTGTGTGTGTGTGCTATGCCATTTCTGTGTATCTCCCTACATTATTACAGCCCCTTTTGTCTGTCTACAGTCCTATACACGGAATGTTTCCATGTACAGTACAGACACTGACACAGGATTTGCAGAGCTGCCTATCTGCTTGCTGGATCACTCTACCTGCCTCATTTGCTTGAGATTCACCTGCTTATGAGGTGATTTGCATGCCACGGACGTTTCCGTGTTAGCATGCTTGTGTGCACCACTCAGCAGTGCTTAATGAATCTAAAATTATTCGCTCTTGTGTTGGCAGCACCATGCGATGCCTACACAGTAAAAAAAAACATGTAGGCTTTATTAAATTCCCCCTCTGCCAGAAAGCAAGACTGCACTTTGACTGTGGCTTCTCTTAGAGGAAAAAATTATATTTAAGGCAGACATGCAGTATTTAAAAAAAAGTTCTCAGGATGTTTTCACCAGTTCATAAGCAAAAAGAACATTAGAGCAATTTATTTTTCCTCACTAAACTGTACTGACCTATTTATCTCAGTATGACTTAATCTCTTGTCCCTGAGTTGTGTAGTCAATTTCTCAAAGAGAAGTGTATTAGCATTTTTTGCTCAACTTAGGAAGGCTTATTTGTAAATTGTAATGTAATGCAGTCAAAAGTAGTTTTAATTTAGGCATCATGACTGGCTCTTTGACATGGTCTGATGATGTCACTGAATAATAATGAGGAACATTTCAGTCTGACCTGTATGAGTCTGTAAGTCATGGTGAAAAGTATTGCATTTATTTCTTTAGTGACTTTTAAGACACCTCACTTAAAATTTTTTTTTCATTGCAGAGTATTTCTTGAATTTTAATCTACTATCAAGAATGCCTCACAAAAAGAAAGCACAATCTTTTTGCCCGAATTTGCTTCAGCTTCTGTTAAATCTTGCAAGAAAGACAGGCAGGTACATCTTAAGCATACACTACTAGAATAATGCATAGTAATTCTGTAGTGCACTGATTCTAGATGAGATGACAAGTATCACGCCTCAGATAAATAATGCTTTCGCTGTGTAATATATTAAACTTCCTGGAATAGAGGCCCATGGGATATATGGAAATGACCCCTTAAGGACATCAAGTATTTCAGCTATATGGCTTCTGAATGTCCATGACTTTTTACTTTTACCTTTTTAAGTCTTTATGGGCAGATTCAGACCAACAAAGCCAAATGCCACTAGCTGTGGATATGCACATTTAGGGCTTCTTATGACCTCATCAGTACATCATAAGTGGAGTGTTTGTCTATACTCTAGAAACAAGGGGTCTTTAAACCCAGCTGATGTTCATAACCATTAAGGTGCCTCCAAAATATCTCAACTAACAAACAAAACCAAAACGTAAAAAGGTCAGACAAACAAACCAATTAGTAAAACTATAAGAAAAAAATAGCCAAGCTAGAGTTTTCACTAAGTGATACTGTTTATTTATTTATATATATATATATATATATATATATATATATATATATATATATATATTTCTAAACAACTATCAGGATTCTTGAATTTTGATCATCTTTCCATGACTTGGGTACTGTACAACTTGATGGACAACCATTTCTTATTAATTACGGATCACTTACGCATTTCTATAGTGCGCATCTGATATTGCAATACTCCATTGTGCACTGAGCTATTCTGAATTTCCTGTACATTAACATATTACAATGTTATCCACAAGTTTTGTGCATCTTGTAGTATAACAAGACAAACAGGGCAAATAAACATCAACATGTGACTATGCTCCACTGTCATGACTGTTGACAGAGGCACAGAACAAATATGGCTCACACTAACAGGATATGGAGACACTTACATGACATACAGTAAACATGCTTGCTAGATGCACCTGCGTAGGGAACAAGGCTACATGAATATACTAGATCAGTGATGGTGAACCTATGACATATGTGTCAAAGGTGACACACCACCACATTTTGGGTGACACACCAGCGTTCACTAGCACCCGAGTTACCAAAGAAACTACTTTTGCATTTGTTGCTTGTGTGAAGTCCATTAAATTATTTTGTGCCAGAAGCCAGTTCAACAGCACTGCTTCAGAGTTAAGGAAGTTATTAACCTCAAAGACTATTTCGGTATACTTTCTCGATAGAATCTGCCCATTGTTTTCTCTTCATGGTTACACTTCTGCAAAGGGCAAGTAGTCAGCATTTCTAGGAGTGTGCTGTTTTACATTCCTCTCAACTGTCCCTCTTAATCCCTCCTAAAACTGGCAACTTTTTACACTTAATAAATGACAATAATTAGATTTATAGACTCATTTTACTTCAAAACATGTATATTAATTCATATTCATTTTTTCTGCCAGTGTCTCAAATTAATATTACTAGTAGTTTAAAACTGTCAGTGTCTCTTATTTCTAGATTTGTCCCTAATTCTGTTGAGATTTATCCCTGATGTATTGAGAGCCATGCTGTTTTATTAATTTTTATTCATTCATTCATTCATTCATTCATTCATTCATTTATTTTATTTTATTTTTTTTTGTTGAAGGGGTGACATGCAAGTAGAGTCAAGTTTGTCATTTTCCAAATTTTTGACATGCCGAACCCAAAAGGTTCGCCATCACTGTACTAGATCACAGGTATGCTAAAAAGTGTTGCAGTATATCAATAAAATGGACAACCTTACTGGTCTGTCCATACATGCAGCTTCCAGGCCTTGTCTTACAATGATGTATCTGCAGGTTAAAATGGCACACAAGCATCAACATGTGATTATACTCCACAGTCATGACAGGAGGCAGCGGCACAAAAAACTATGGATCACACTAACAGTATATGGAGACACTTAAATGATGTTTTGCTGCTGTGTACATGTTGAGGAACCCATGCAATTGAAAAAAAACAGAATCACAGATGTTGCTGAGAGTGTTATGTATGTATTATGTTGGTAAGATAACATGCTGCATCCTTCAAATTGTGCACCCACATCAGGTGTATTTCCATATTCATGGCTTACTTCTGCTACAGAAAAACAAATACAACAATATAGTAATAACTTGCAAATTAATGTTCTTTAATGAGAAATAGTGTATGCTACAGTTTTTGCAAAGGTAGGGCATACTTGTACATCATGGAATATCTGCTTCAATATCTCCCCAGGAGTATCTGATGATCCCAACTGGTGGTATGATTTGAGGTCAGGAACAATGTGTTTTCATCCAGAAGAGGCAAGGGTGGTCCACCTCCGGTGGCATTCCTCATCTTTCATATTGGCAGAGTCTGTTGGCTGCATGGAGGATCATGTCAGAGCAACATTGTTGACAGGTCTCCCTGGATCTTTTGTAACCACTGACAGCATTGATCTTGTTTACAAGGTACATTCACACATGATTCCTTCAAACAGTATTGCCTGTCTGACCAAGAAGACTGCAACTATGCTGGCACAAAACATTGATTATAATTTCATTCTGTCTGTATGAGAAATTGTCTCTCCTGTTTCTGATTGACATCTGGAAGATGGTGTGATATGCACATTTTATACTTTATATGGGGGCTCACATATTGGCATGATGATTTTCCAAGCATGTGTCAATTGAATTGCTCGCCTTTTATTTACAATGCAAAGCTATGAAAAATAGTCCAGTTTATATATAATACTTTTATATATAGATAATTCGAAATGAAAGTGAAAAGTGTGTCTGAATATACTGTATAATAGCAACATCTACCAAACCATTTAACAATTTTGTACAGGTCAGATATGGGATTTGAACCCATGTCAGTGGATATTACAACAAGTAAGAAAAAACATGTAACCAATGTGCCACAAACCCACTACTTTTGCAATTAGAGTGAATAAGTGAACAAACTGGCTAGACCACCATGGAAACAATATATGGAAAAGCAAATGTTAAAAGCAATAAAACTGCATGACAGATAAAAGACAGAAAACAAGCAAAAACAGTCCAAAATGGATGAGTGCTTTCAGCCTTTTGGCCTTCCTCGGATCTTAAAACATTACAATGTCATTTCCTTAATATCATGGTGGGTATCCAATCAAAATTTGTCTAATGGGCTATCACCTCCTCAAGATCGGCCTTAACAGGTCCATATCACTTCCTCTATCTCTTAATATCTAATCAATCATGAGTCATCTGATGAGCCACCACCCTTTTAAGATTGGCTTTAACAGAATCATGCCATTTGGCCCAGGTGGGTGATCAGTCTGCATATCCACTATCCATTTAATTTCCTCTGGCACTGTTTTATTATGCATATCACCTCCTCTCTGGTCATCAAAAATAATTTCCAACACCATAATGAAAATCTATGGCCACGATTAAGCATAATATGCTATGAAAGTGTATTACTCTGAACTGCATTCTTGATATCATTTAAATGATATAGAATGCATTCTTTAAAAAAGTCTATTCATTTTTCCAATATAAAACCCAGAATAGCAAATGCAGGTGGCGACATAAATCACATTTTGCTATTACAGTCTGCATATTTCTTAAGCCAATACTTCTTGTGGTCAGTGGGATGTACAAATTAATTAGTGGTGTTGATATATCCACAGGCTTTACATTTGCCACAAGCAAAAGTAGCCTTTTTAGAGGTCATGGTAATGGGTGATTTGCTATTCCTATGACAAAGCAATCTTTTTAAATTCATTTGGTTTTTAAAACAGAAGTTAGGTGTCTCCCCTACAATGCATCTCAGGTTTTCATCTATGTTAATATTACATATTTGGGATCTATCTGAGCTATATGCAAGAAGGCATCTAATGAGTCGTTTTCCATTAATTTGTCCATGGTTATTACTTTCTATGTTGGTATTCACTTTATCGGAAGAGAGGGGTCGCCCTTTCATATTCCTTAATTCTTGCATCCCCACATGTGCAGTTGAATATCCTTGTTCATATAAATTCTATCATGTAAATTCTGTAGGAGAACTTGAGTTTCTTGCTCGCATGTTTTCACATCTGTACAAAGTCTTGATGTACAAAGAAGTTGACCCTTAACTATCTGGGGGAAAACATGTCATGGATACATGCTTGATCTATGCAGGAGGTGATTCCATCAACAGCCCTTTCAGTAAATTGCCATATTAAATCATCCTGTTTCGTCCATTGTTATTTTGACATCCAAGAAGCTCATTTCTGTTGTTGACATACGGACTTCAAATTCAAGAAAGGACATAGTTGTTTCTAAGTACTTAACAAAATTGAAAAGATTGATTTCACTTCCTCTCCACATGAGAAATATATCGTTCACAAATTGACCATAATATAAGATGTTGTTCTTCCATGTATTAGTTTCATTGAATATATATTTCATTTCCCATTGAGCCATAACAATGTTTGAATAACTACTGGCAGATGAGGTACCCATGGCCACTCCCCATTTTTGGCAATAGTAATCACCTTCATACAAAAAACATTGGGGGGAATTTAATAAAGCCTAGATGGTCTTATTTATCATATAGGCATTGTGGGACACTGCTTACACGAAAGTAAGCAGGTTTGTGATCCAGTGAACAGAGCTGGGCTGCACTTGCGCATGCTCCAACATGGAAGTATCCGTGGCATGCAAATCACCTCATAAGCAGGTGAAATTCATGCAAATGAGGGAGGTACAGAACAAAAACAAAGTATCAGGTAGTGTTGCTGGAGTTCACAAATGAAATACACTTGTAAAAAAAGAAGAAATACAGTGAATCACACAGCAGAAGTTAAATAAATGTCAAATACCAATGGGTAGTAATAAATAAATGACAATTTAATAAAGGTGAGAGCTTTTGCATTAAGAATGACAATGCTTCATCAGACCAAATATCAATATTACAAAAGCTTTAATATAAAGCCATAAAACTACTCCCAACAATGAAATTAATTAAAATCAATTACCTGTGTATGTGACTCACAAACATCCCTCACAACTGAACCTCTCAAGAAACTTGTCACACACTGATGGCATCATCATCATGAGGTCACATATACACACACACACACACACACACACACACACATATATATATATATATATATATATATATATATATATATATATATTTACTATTGTTTATTCGAACGGAAAAACATTTTCCAGTCAAATAAACGAATGGTAATACCGAAAGTACAAATAACTACCGTTCACAATGTCGAACCAAATGCTCGACGTATTTGACTCGACATTGTTGTCGAAACCACCATGTGATAGCCATATAGGAGCTGATGTAAATCAAACTCCTATATAGCTATCACGCTTTTGCAGGGGGACAAGCCCCCCTACACTTCCCACACCCTCCCTACTTATATATTCTAACTCCGAGATCACACTACAGTGGGGATGTGGATGAATTTCTACTCCCCACTGTACTGCAATCTCAGTGCAGATATTCAATTTCTACTAATGCGAATGCAGTTGTGCATTCGCATAAGTGGAGTTGACTATCTGTTGCAAAACTGCTTGTGCATTCGACATTCTGTTTTTCGGCACATTGCAGCCAATAGAATGTCATTCACACAAACAATAGTAAACTATATATATATATATATATATATATATATATATATATATATATATATGGATTCCTATTACAAGAATGATAGTTCACTACTTCGAACTTGTAATAGGAAGCCTCACTTCTGCCAAACTTTAACAAAAGTGAACTTTTGCGTAATTGCACTTCACCGAAAACACCGCAGCACAGTAGAGGATATAAAACAGTTATGTCCTCCACTATGGTGCGATAGTCATAAACCTTAGTTAGGGCATGGGTTAGGTAAGGGATAGTTATTAAAGCTATCCCCTTACCCCAACCCATGCCCGAACCCTAAGGTTCATGAGTATCGCACCATAGTGGAGGACATTGCTATGTCCTTCACTGCGCTGCAGTCGTCACGGACCTTAGGGTTAGGGCATGGGTCATGGTAAGGGGATAGCCTTACGAGCTATCCCCTTACTATGACCCGTGCCCTAACCCTAAGGTTCGTGAGTACTGCACGGAAGTTCAGTACAACACCCGTTCGTTGTACTGAACTTCGCATAAGTGCACTTATGCACTTTCGCTGCAGTGAGCATTCCATGCACTATTTTGAATTAGTGAAAATTTAATCTAGTGTATGGAACCCATATATATATATATATATATATATATATATATATATATATAAATAAAGTTATACAAGAACACCTTCCTTAAAGACAGTTCATTAAAACATTATGTATTCATAAAATGAAAATAATAATAAAAAAATAATAATGAAAAAAATAGTTTTTCATTGTAACTACCAGCTTGGATGAACTGTATGAGCAGATTGTCAACTATGATATGAGACTACAAGCTACCAAGTTGAAGAAGCTACAAAGGGACATCTCTGACTTTAAACTTGGACATGTTTTTTCATGGCCAAGGAATGAATCAGGGTCAAGCCCTAACATTGTTAATAATATTGTTAACAATGGGATATCTCCACAGGAATCAATGGATCGTGCTGGTGATGCTTTGGTTTTGTCTCAAGACCCTTCTGTTATACGGGCTGAGTATAGTAGTGCTACATCTTCTTCATCTGGAAATACTGATTCAACAGGCTCTGTAGTTCATATCAATTCCAGTGTCTCACTTGACACTGGTTCTACACATGCTCAGCCTCCTTTTTCTTTACCAGACCTTCTCCCCATTACAACAGGGCCCTGGCTGGAGAGGTCTCAGAGCCGGTCGAGGAGATGCTAGGTCCACTACAAACAACATTCAATAGCGAGATTTACATGGATGGTAACTTGGAGCAGGACCTGAATGACTTGGTTTTTAACATCTCTTCTGTCGAGCTTACTCCAGAACAACTTAGTATATTAAATAAAGGTCTTTCTTTTGTTCCTGCCCACAGATCAAATTTGACACAGGTACTAACTGACTTAAGGTTATTTACATGTAATGTAGCTCTTTCTTTGATGTTTCAAGATATGAGTGATACTTGACAGACGTTTGTTAAACCAAGTATGTTCATTCCTGATAAACATCCGATTATAGAAGCTTTTACTGCAGTTTGTGATAAACAGATCAGGACAGCTTTGACAGCTGAACATTATGCTTCTTTTGATAAACTTTCAGAGACAGAAGCACAGGTGTTATGACAGCTGAAATATCTTAATTCAGTTGAAATACGTCCAGCCAACAAGGGAGAGGTGATTGTTGTTATGGCTAAGACATTTTATTTAGCAGCTATGAAACAACTTTTGGGTGATGAATGTACTTATCAACAGATTTTTAAGTCCCAGTTGACAGCCATTATTGATAGAGTTTTAGTTTTGCTTTGTGATTTAATGGTGACTAATATGATTACCGAAGATTTGTTCAAGTATTCTTTGGCTGAATTTCCAGTTGTTACAATACTTTATGGTCTTCAAAAAGTTCATAAAAGTTTATCCCAACCCCCCATGTATCATATATTATCGAGCAGAGGGTGGACCACAGATCCTATGCCTATTTATTTGGAAAAGATATTTAGACGAGTACTAGATAATGTCAACTCAGTTCTAAGAGACACTAAAGATTTTTTGCAGGATCTTTATAGAACTGTTAGTCGTTTATCGAATACCCAAGATCTTGTTTTTGTTATACTAGACATCACTTCTTTGTTTACTGTTATTCCATATACCACAGGTATTGAATATGTTAGACTTTTTTGCAACAACATGCTAATTTTTCTAATAAGAAGGTTGATTTCATTTGTATGCTTTTGGAACTGGTTTTAGAGAACAATGCTTTCGTTTTTGGTGAACAGTACTATCTGCTGAAGGTTGGTGCAGCTATGGGCAAATAGCTATGTCAACCTTATATTAGCATACTGGGAATATGGCAAGATTTTATGTAACAATGAGTTTACTAGACATACCCTCCAGATTCAGCAAGCTCTGCATGGTGTGCAGGAATAGTGCAGGAGCTACTGGAGACAATATTGCCACCGTGCGAGCCAGGAATAAGCTCCAGGGACATGCATGAGCGCCCCTGCAATATTCCTTCACGGACACAGCTCCTGTGTGCAAATTACCCCATTTGCAGCTGAAAACCAGGCAAATGAGGTGAATTTGTGATTCAGGAAGCTGGCAGCTGGCTGTGCAGGACTAGTGTAGTCTGCAGAAATGTACTCGATTAGTAACCGAGTACATTTCTGCAAACTACAAAATGTAGTCATGACAGCTCCAAATAAAGGGTGTATATTATGTTGAAAGCATACCAATGGCCAAACAGAACAATGAGCTGGCCAAGGTAGCAGGATAGATTGTAGCATGTGGACAATATGTAGGTCTGTGCGTGTTAGGTTGGTGTGTGTCGTATATTGTGTGGGAGTGGTCAGTATGTATGCATGGTGAGGTTTGTCCTGGTGGCCATTGCCCAGTACTGCCAATGACAGGGCCAAGTTCTCACAACTGCAGTGCCAAACACAATGCTTCCCAGCAAAACACTTTCCAGCAGTAAGCCATAGTAAATGTTTGGAAGTAATATGTGTCACCATCTGAAAGATGGACGTGGCATGAATGCTGGCCCAGACATACAAGTAGTACACAGGGGGAAGTACCCCAGACATTCAGTGTATAATATGTAACTGTCAAATGGACACACCCTTGGAATTGTACATACAGGTTTGCAGCACATTATTTGGGTTTGTAGTAGGGTATACCGATGTTGTCTGGCCAAACACTGGCAGACCAGAAAGGTTATAGGAATGAAGTACTGAGAAAGAGCTGATGTCCCTGCACAAGCCAGCATAAGTGGAATGCCCCATGCATATCTGTGAGTCAGATGCAAGTAGCGTCCATAGCACACATGCACCCAGCTCACCCCACCACCACCCACAGGTACCTCTCCGGTCTTGTCCCTGTTGTTGGGAATGGGTACAATATGACCCCCACCTCTGTATGGCAATAGTGAAAGAATGCAGCATGCAGAACAAGTGTCCCATGCAGGTGTGTCCCTAGCTGTAAGCAGCACCCTGACAGCATCCACACCACTGGATCAGTAATGACAGAAAGTATTGGCATGAACACCTTGCACACCTACCCTGTCACCCCAAGGGAATATAGTGTATTGCAGTCTGGGACTGTAGGAGTGACAGAATGCAATGGCCTGCTACAGCTGGCCTGCATCACTACCAAATGGCCTACAGTCCTCTGCCAAAGGTCTGTGTCTCACCCGTACTGCCAATGTATGTTATGTCATGAACTCCCAAATAACAACATAACACAGTCCACAGAACCCAAATGCAAGACCATGTGAACAAATCACAGTAACATGTCCATCATGTCCTACTGCATGAACTGTGGACCAACACCAAATTGCTGCTGGGATGAGGTGATAACAATAGGGAACATATCCGATAATGTTTGCATAATGTATCGAAGAGGATAGAATAATAGGGGGGGTGGGAGCATGGGTGGCATGGAGTGTGTGAAGTCCTAAACTCAGCCGTGTCCACATAATATCCCTGACTGCAAACACAAGAATGGGTGACTATAAAGCTGCTCATAAACTACAATGTGAAGGGGTAGTGTCCAGAATTATGACCCCTGCCTCTGAGTAACCTGTGTGAATCTGTACAGCTGTGAGGTATGGCCACAGCAGGATATGGCCATACTGTCACATGGATGGATGTACCAGCATGGGATCCTCTGCCACCACTGTACCAAGGTGCTGAACCATTTACACAGACCCAGGAGCAAGTGTCTGCAGCTTCCCCTTCAGAATGGCATGATTGTACAAGAATATGTAGGCTGCTGATCACAATACTGGGCACAGCTGCATTCACCCTGTGTTCCCCAGGACATCACTTCAAGCAAATATGTATACCTGACAGTACTTGATGACATAAAACATCACAGTGTAAAACAGTACTTATAGATATTTAATCCAACCTCTAGCGCCTTGGCAGTAGCCTTCTAAGGAGGTTGGATTAAATATTTATTGTTAAAGATCCTGTTTTTTGGTCGTTTATATCTTGGATTTTATCTTTTGTTTTTTCATTTTATTTGTTGTGAAGTAAAACAGTACATATGCCTGAATATCTCTGCTAACACCAGAACCATGTAGCAGAAGTAGCACAGACACAATTACCTACATTAACCCACTATCCATTGCCCATTTTGACCCCATATTGTCAACCAATCTACAGACATCCTGCAGAAACTGTTTGCTAGCTGTAAGTGTAGAACACAAAAGTCTGCACTGGAGTACAATCTACCTGGAATGGATTCACACATCAATACAGAAGGTCATACTGGGCATGATCCCACACAAATGAAGCCCATGTCTGGCAACAACAGTGGACCATACATTACTGACAGTCGCAGATGTTAGTGCATACACTCCTCAGTACACACCAGTCATGCTTTGCACGCACATTGGATAGGAATACACACATATATCCAAGGACAACACACTATAATAGGCCAAAATTACACATACATAGATATGTGGAAGAGAGTGACAGTGACAAAGAGCCTCCCATCATGAGGCCTGTCCCACCCAGCACATATCCAATTGGTTAAAACCACATGATGTGCAAATGTCAATCACCGTAGACATTTGCCTCTGGTATCCTTCAGCACTATAGTGTCTGTGGTGCTTGTGCTAACTGTGTAACATGACTGTACAAGTCAGTAGTCATCTAGCAGTTGTATACACATACCTGTGGAATATAAACCTGTGTGTGCCTGCCTCTAGATGAATGGGTTATGGCCTATGCACACACACACTGCACTTCCCATTGCCCTACTATGGCAAGCCTGCTGATGTCTTCACCTTGAAATACACCTTTGGGGAAGTAGTAACCCAGTAATCTCTGTGGCATGTCCTATAACTGTGTAATGCTATAGTGTGATAAACTAATTAGGTAGGAGTTCAGTTCCCAGACATGGCAAGTGTGGATGTTTGTCTGTGTAGGGAGCAATGCTTTAGAGGCCATTCACAGTCACTACAACCTCCATTGCCCTACTTTGGCAAGCCTGCTGATGTCATTCAGTTTTGAAATACACCTTTGGGAAAGGAGTAGCCCACTAATCTCTGTGGTGCATCCTATAACTGTGTAATGTTGTAGTGTTATAAACTAGTTAGGGAGGAGTTCTATTCCCATACATGGGGTGTGTGGGTGTTTGTCTGTGTAGGAGACAATGCTTTTGAGGCCATTCACAGTCACTGCAACCTCCATTGCCCTACTTTGGCAAGCCTGCTGATGTCATTCAGTTTGAAATACACCTCTGGGGAAATAATAGCCCAGTAATCTCCATGGCGCATCCTATAACTGTGTGATGCTGAAGTTATGATAAACTAGTTAGGTAGGAATTTTTTGCCCAGACATGGCAACTGTGAAACTGTGTGTGTGTGTGTGTGTGTGTGTGTGTGTGTGTGTGTGTGTGTGTGTGTGTGTGTGTGTGTGTGTGTGTGTGTGTGTAGGAAGCAATGTTTTTTTGGCCATTTACAGTCACTACGCACACCTACAAATGGAGAACATTGATAACTGTGCAGTAACAGAGACCTTATACAAGCCACCAGAGAGCACCCCTACAATACGAGGTACAACTCTCACCACACCTGTTGGCCCCCAAACCAGGACCAAAACAATAAAGGTGGAGGAGTGTCCATATTCACCGAGAATATTCACACCACCAGGCTACTTGCCCAACAGAATGTGTCTGAAATACCCCGGTGCAACTAACAGTAGGTTAGACTGCATCCAAATTGTATAGCTTGCTACAGATCCCCCACCATGCCCCATGATACCCACTACAGCTTTTGAAACATTCTGTGAAATATTATGATTCAAGCAAATACCCTAATACTGGGTGACTTACACTACCCTGACATTAACTGGGAAAACTACTTGTGTACCAAAACGTGTACCCAGTGGTTCTTGGAAGTCATAATTCCCAATGCCCTGGATCACATAACCCATAGTCCCACCAGGGGCTCAAATATCCTAGACCTGGTCATTACCAACATGGGAAATCAATGCTCCACACCTATGGGCACCCCATCGATGGTCAGGTCTGCCCATGAGCTAATCACTCTTAGCATCAACATCCCTCCCCCACACCTCAATAAGGTAGAGTGATTAATTATCATTTTTCTGCATTTTATTGCTGCCTTTAGCTAATTCCACCTAAAACACCAATTTTCTAGAGTTTATGTGACTTAAAAAGCTTGTTTCAGCTACATATTGTACTTATTTTACTGCCTGCACTTTAACAAAGTCATTTTTGTGTTTAAATTACCTCTTTAACTGTTGTAGGCTACACACTCAAGTGTGATAGCCATTTCTGTGCATTTAAAGTGTTTTTTTTGATTGTATCTGCTTTATCTTCTAAAACACACACACACACACACACACACACACACATATATATATATATATATATATATATATATATATATATATACTTGTTTTCCCACCTTACTAAGCTAGTATAGTCCAGTTTTCAGATTAGTGCTGAATTCAGGTTTGTGTTACAAGTTTCTGTGTTTGCCCATACCTTACTTGGATAGAAGGAAGTTTCTCTGTTCACTGTGAGAGAGGGAGCTTTGAGCAGCCTATCTGTCCCTGGAGGAGTGGTTTCAGCCCAGACAGTAGTAGTTTATTGGCCATTTTGGGCTAATTTCTATCTCTTTCATTTCCCTGCTATAAAACCCACATTTGCAAGGTTTTTGTGCTAGTATACAGCTCAGCAAGCTCCTGCCTGGTGCCCTGCAGAGTTCTACAGCAGCAGAGAGACAGAAGAGAGACTTTGGAGTGATTAAGTATCATTTTTCTGCATTTTCTTGCTGCCTTTAGCTAATTCCGTCTAAAACGCTGATTTTCTAGAATTTCAGTGATTTGAAAAGCTTGTTTCAGCTATATATTGTACTTATTTTACTGCCTGCACTTTAACAAAGTAATTTTTGTGTTTAAATTACCTGTTTAACAGTTGTAGGCTACACACTCAAATGTGATAGCCATTTCTGTGCATTTAAAGTGTTTTATTGATTGTATCTGCTTTATTTTCTGAAAAAAAGAAAACATATACTTGTTTTCCCGCCTTTCTAAGCTAGTATAGTCCAGTTTTCAGGTTAGTGCTGAATTCAGGGCTGTGTTACACGTTATTGTGTTTGCCCATACCTTACTTGGATAGAAGGAAGTTTCTCTGTTCACTGTGAGAGAGGGAGCTTTGAGCAGCCTATCTGTCCCTGGAGGCGTGGTTTCAGCCCAGAAAGTAGTAGTTTATTGGCCATTTTGGGCTAATTTCTAGCTCTTACATTTCCCTGCTATAAAACCCGCATTTGCAAGGTTTTTGTGCTAGTATACAGCTCAGCAAGCTCATGCCTGGTGCCCTGCAGAGTACTACAGCAGCAGAGAGACAGAAGAGAGACTTTGAAGTAATTAAGTATCATTTTTCTACATTTTCTTGCTGCCTTTAGCTAATTCCACCTAAAATGCTGATTTTCTAGAGTTTCTGTAATTTAAAAAGCTTGTTTCAGCTACATATTGTACTTATTTTACTGCCTGCACTTTAACAAAGTTGTTTTTGTGTTTAAATTACCTGTTTAATTGTTGTAGGCTACACACTCAAGTGTGATAGCCATTTCTGTGCATTTAAAGTGTTTTTTTGATTGTATCTGCTTTATTTTCTGAAAAATAAAATTTATATATATATATATATATATATATATATATATATATATATATATATATATATATATACTTGTTTTCCCGCCTTTCTAAGCTACTATAGTCTAATTTTCAGGTTAGTGCTGAATCCAGGGCTTTGTTACAAGTTTCTGTGTTTGCCCATACCTTACTTGGATAGAAGGAAGTTTCTCTGTTCACTGTGAGAGAGGGAGATTTGAGCAGCCTATCTGTCCCTGGAGGAGTGGTTTCAGCCCAGAAATTTGTAGTTTATTGGCCAATTTGGGCTAATTTCTATCTCTTTCATTTCCCTGCTATAAAACCCGCATTTGCAAGGTTTTGCTTATAAATATTCCCGGCTCCACAAAGTCTACTCTTCAATTTTTTTTCCTTGGAACTAGACAAACTTTCAACTTAAGCACTCAAACCATTCACTTTTCATACCAGCATTTGCTCAAAACTCATAGCAAGCACTAATAAACCTTAGCACTAGACCCCCCCATACGGTAGAGAAGGACAAGGCTCTCTATTCTACCTTACCAGCCAATCAGTAAAACAGTTCACTGTACCTATTCAGGCATGTCCAAAGGGCAGTTTCAGGTGAACCCTCCATTCCAACTGGTGAATCTGGGCATTTTGAGGCAATGTTATAATTGCCTCATGTACACAGACAACCCTCTCCTCCTTCCACCAAACACTAATACATGTGAGAGATGCAATTATACAGCCAAACTGGAGGCTAAGCTCTCTCAACCCAAGACTGGACCAGGCAGTCAAGAGGTGAAGGGAATTACTTGCATTACACCACCAGTCTCGCATAGACCTATGAAACCAGCACCAGCAAAAAACACACAAAAATACATGAAAACATACTCGGAGGCTCTAAATAAAAATCTGCAGAAGCAACAGAGACCTCCAAAGCAGACATCCAAGCAACCTCCACTCCCCAACACAAACCATAAAATACATACTTCACAAAACCAGTGTGCCACACAATCACAGCCCTTAAGGCAAAATAACATACCTAACACACTAGTAATAGGTGACTCTATAGTCAGGCACACTGACGTCCCACTCACTAGGCTGAACAAGGAGAAGGTTACTGTTAGCTGCCTGTCGGGTGCCAGGATCCTCCACATAACACAAGCACTCAGGTCACACCAGAACAAGTACAAATATGACTCTGTCATTGTCCATGTTGGTGTGAATGACCTGAGCCATACCTCCCTGGACTACATGAAAAGAGACATGGAGGAGCTCTCTGATCACATAGCCCAGGCCAGTATGACCCTGACCCTGAGTAGCATCCTACCTTCACCAAGAATGATACCACAATATAGAGAAATATTATCAATTTCAACAATTGGCTAAAGCCTTGTTAATACTGCCAATGTATGTTATGTCATGAACTACCAAATAACAACATAACACAGTCCACAGAACCCAAATGCAAGACCATGTGAACAAATCACAGTAACATGTCCACCATGTCCTACTGCATGAACTGTGGACCAACACCAAATTGCTGCTGGGATGAGGTGATAACAATAGGGAACATATCCGATAATGTTTGCATAATGTATCGAAGAGGATAGAATAATATGGGGGGTGGGAGCATGGGTGGCATGGAGCATGTGAAGTCCTAAACTCAGCCGTGTCCACATAATATCCCTGACTGCAAACACAAGAATGGGTGGCTATAAAGCTGCTCATAAACTACAATGTGAAGGGGTAGTGTCCAGAATTATGACCCCTGCCTCTGAGTAACCTGTGTGAATCTGTACAGCTGTGAGGTATGGCCACTGCAGGATATGGCCATACTGTCACATGGATGGATGTACCAGCATGGGATCCTCTGCCACCACTGTACCAAGGTGCTGAACCATTTACACAGACCCAGGAGCAAGTGTCTGCAGCTTCCCCTTCAGAATGGCATGATTGTACAAAAATATGTAGGCTGCATACCACAATACTGGGCACAGCTGCATTCACCCTGTGTTCCCCAGGACATCACTTCAAGCAAATATGTATACCTGACAGTACTTGATGACATAAAACATCACAGTGTAAAACAGTACATATAGATATTTAATCCAACCTCTAGCGCCTTGGCAGTAGCCTTCTAAGGAGGTTGGATTAAATATTTATTGTTGAAGATCCTGTTTTTTGGTCATTTATATCTTGGATTTTATCTTTTGTTTTTTCATTTTATTTGTTGTGAAGTAAAACAGTACATATGCCTGAATATCTCTGCTAACACCAGAACCATGTAGCAGAAGCAGCACAGACACAATTACCTACATTAACCCACAATCCGTTGCCCATTTTGACCCCATATTGTCAACCAATCTACAGACATCCTGCAGAAACTGTTTGCTAGCTGTAAGTGTAGAACACAAAAGTCTGCACTGGAGTACAATCTACCTGGAATGGATTCACACATCAATACAGAAGGTCATACAAATGAAGCCCATGTCTGGCAACAACAGTAGACCATACATATCTGACAGTCGCAGATGTTAGTGCATACACTCCTCAGTACACACCAGTCATGCTTTGCACGCACATTGGATAGGAATACACACATATATCCAAGGACAACACACTATAATAGGCCAAAATTACACATACATAGATATGTGGAAGAGAGTGACAGTGACAAAGAGCCTCCCATCATGAGGCCTGTCCCACCCAGCACATATCCAATTGGTTAAAACCACATGATGTGCAAATGTCAATCACCGTAGACATTTGCCTCTGGTATCCTTCAGCACTATAGTGTCTGTGGTGCTTGTGCTAACTGTGTAACATGACTGTACAAGTCAGTAGTCATCTAGCAGTTGTATACACATACCTGTGGAATATAAACCTGTATGTGCCTGCCTCTAGATGAATGGGTTATGGCCTATGCACACACACACACACTGCACTCCCCATTGCCCTACTATGGCAAGCCTGCTGATGTCTTCACCTTGAAATACACCTTTGGGGAAGTAGTAACCCAGTAATCTCTGTGGCAT
Source organism: Protopterus annectens (assembly GCF_019279795.1). Classification (NCBI taxonomy): domain Eukaryota; kingdom Metazoa; phylum Chordata; order Ceratodontiformes; family Protopteridae; genus Protopterus; species Protopterus annectens. The sequence continues at coordinate 985,892,129 of NC_056732.1, read as the reverse complement.
GTCCTATAACTGTGTAATGCTGTAGTGTGATAAACTAATTAGGTAGGAGTTCAGTTCCCAGACATGGCAAGTGTGGATGTTTGTCTGTGTAGGGAGCAATGCTTTAGAGGCCATTCACAGTCACTACAACCTCCATTGCCCTACTTTGGCAAGCCTGCTGATGTCATTCAGTTTTGAAATACACCTTTGGGAAAGGAGTAGCCCACTAATCTCTGTGGTGCATCCTATAACTGTGTAATGTTGTAGTGTGATAAACTAGTTAGGGAGGAGTTCTATTCCCAGACATGGGGTGTGTGGATGTTTGTCTGTGTAGGAAGCAATGCTTTTGAGGCTATTCACAGTCACTGCAACCTCCATTGCCTTTCTTTGGCAAGCCTGCTGATGTCATTCACTTTGAAATACACCTTTGGGAAAGTAATGGTGCAGTCATCTCAGTGGTGTGTTCTATAACTGCGTATTGCTGTAGTCTGATGAACTAGTTAAGTAGGAGTTCTATTCCCAAATATGGCAAGGGTGGGTGTTTGTCTGTGTAGGGGACAATGCTTTTGAGGCCATTCACAGTCACTGCAACCTCCATTGCCCTACTTTGGCAAGCCTGCTGATGTCATTCAGTTTGAAATACACCTCTGGGGAAATAATAGCCCAGTAATCTCCATGGCGCATCCTATAACTGTGTGATGCTGAAGTTATGATAAACCCATGAGCTAATCACCCTTAGCATCAACATCCCTCCCCCACACCTCAATAAGGTAGAGTGATTAATTATAATTTTTCTGCATTTTATTGCTGCCTTTAGCTAATTCCACCTAAAACACCAATTTTCTAGAGTTTCTGTGACTTAAAAAGCTTGTTTCAGCTACATATTGTACTTATTTTACTGCCTGCACTTTAACAAAGTCATTTTTGTGTTTAAATTACCTGTTTAACTGTTGTAGGCTACACACTCAAGTGTGATAGCCATTTCTGTGCGTTTAAAGTGTTTTTTTTGATTGCATCTGCTTTATCTTCTAAAAAAAACACACACACATATATATATATATTAACTTGTTTTCCCACATTTCTAAGCTAGTATAGTCCAGTTTTCAGATTCGTGCTGAATTCAGGTTTGTGTTACAAGTTTCTGTGTTTGCCCATACCTTACTTGGATAGAAGGAAGTTTCTCTGTTCACTGTGAGAGAGGGAGCTTTGAGCAGCCTATCTGTCCCTGGAGGAGTGGTTTCAGCCCAGACAGTAGTAGTTTATTGGCCATTTTGGGCTAATTTCTATCTCTTTCATTTCCCTGCTATAAAACCCACATTTGCAAGGTTTTTGTGCTAGTATACAGCTCAGCAAGCTCATGCCTGGTGCCCTGCAGAGTTCTACAGCAGCAGAGAGACAGAAGAGAGACTTTGGAGTGATTAAGTATCATTTTTCTGCATTTTCTTGCTGCCTTTAGCTAATTCCGTCTAAAACGCTGATTTTCTAGAATTTCAGTGATTTAAAAAGCTTGTTTCAGCTATATATTGTACTTATTTTACTGCCTGCACTTTAACAAAGTCATTTTTTGTGTTTAAATTACCTGTTTAACAGTTGTAGGCTACACACTCAAGTGTGATAACCATTTCTGTGCATTTAAAGTGTTTTATTGATTGTATCTGCTTTATTTTCTGAAAAAAAAAAAAAAAAAATATATATATATATATATATATATATATATATATATATATATATATATATACATATATATATACTTGTTTTCCTGCCTTTCTAAGCTAGTATAGTCCAGTTTTCAGGTTAGTGCTAAATCCAGGGCTTTGTTACAAGTTTCTGTGTTTGCCCGTACCTTACTTGGATAGAAGGAAGTTTCTCTGTTCACTGTGAGAGAGGGAGATTTGAGCAGCCTATCTGTCCCTGGAGGAGTGGTTTCAGCCCAGAAATTTGTAGTTTATTGGCCAATTTGGGCTAATTTCTATCTCTTTCATTTCCCTGCTATAAAACCCGCATTTGCAAGGTTTTGCTTATAAATATTCCAGGCTCCACAAAGTCTACTCTTCAATTTTTTCCCTTGGAACTAGACAAACTTTCAACTTAAGCACTCAAACCATTCACTTTTCATACCAGCATTTGCTCAAAACTCATAGCAAGCACTAATAAACCTTAGCACTAGACCCCCCCATACTGTAGAGAAGGACAAGGCTCTCTATTCTACCTTACCAGCCAATCAGTAAAACAGTTCACTGTACCTATTCAGGCATGTCCAAAGGGCAGTTTCAGGTGAACCCTCCATTCCAACTGGTGAATCTGGGCATTTTGAGGCAATGTTATAATTGCCTCATGTACACAGACAACCCTCTCCTCCTTCCACCAAACACTAATACATGTGAGAGATGCAATTATACAGCCAAACTGGAGGCTAAGCTCTCTCAACCCAAGACTGGACCAGGCAGTCAAGAGGTGAAGGGAATTACTTGCATTACACCACCAGTCTCGCATAGACCTATGTAACCAGCACCAGCAAAAAAACACACATAAATACATGAAAACATACTCGGAGGCTCTAAATAAAAATCTGCAGAAGCAACAGAGACCTCCAAAGCAGACATCCAAGCAACCTCCACTCCCCAACACAAACCAAAAAAATACATACTTCACAAAACCAGTGTGCCACACAATCACAGCCCTTAAGGCAAAATAACATACCTAACACACTAGTAATAGGTGACTCTATAGTCAGGCACACTGACGTCCCACTCACTAGGCTGAACAAGGAGAAGGTTACTGTTAGCTGCCTGTCGGGTGCCAGGATCCTCCACATAACAAAAGCACTCAGGTCACTCCAGAACAAGTACAAATATGACTCTGTCATTGTCCATGTTGGTGTGAATGACCTGAGCCATACCTCCCTGGACTACATGAAAAGAGACATGGAGGAGCTCTCTGATCACATAGCCCAGGCCAGTATGACCCTGACCCTGAGTAGCATCCTACCTTCACCAAGAATGATACCACAATATAGAGAAATATTATCAATTTCAACAATTGGCTAAGCTTCTGGTGTCATTCAAATGGGATCCAGTGTCTGTCAGCCTGGGATGACATGCTCGACAAGCCACGCTGCTTTGCTAGAGAGGACTTGCACCTGTCACCCTTAGGCTTTCGAATACTGGCCAAGGCTCTTGCCACTCCCATAGTGCCTTTTTTAGACAAGGCTCAAAAGACAAACCCACCACCGTAAATAGCACAAGTAACAAAAAACTGAGGGTAATGCTACTCAATGCCAGAAGTCTAAACCTCAAAATGCATGCACCCGAGGCACTCCTTAGTATGGAGAAAATAGATATATGTGCAGTAACAGAAACCTGGTTTAAGGCTCCAGAGAGCACCCCAGCACTACCAGGCTACAACTCATACCATACATTTCAGCCACAAAACCCGGACCGAAATACAAAAGGCGGGGGAGTATCCATATTAATCAAGATACCCACACATCCAGGTTAGTGGCACAGCACAATGCTTCAGAGATCATCAACGTGCAACTAACAATGGGCAAAACTGCTATTCAAATTATAGTTTGTTACAGATCACCCACCATGTCCCAGGACCCCCACTCCACATTCCTGGAAACACTGGGAAACATAAAGGTCCTACCAATCACCCTGATATTGGGTGATTTCAATTACCAAAACATTAACTGGGAGAACTACTCAAGTACAAACTCCCTTGCCCAGCTTTTCCTAGAATTTATAAACTCAAACACCCTGGATCAACTAGTCAACACCCACCAAGAGGTGACAACATATTGGACCTGGTCATCACCAACATGGGCGACCAGTGTTCCACACCAGAGGTCAACCCCTCGCTGGTTAGATCTGACCATAAGCTAATCACTCTGGATATCCACATTCTGCCACCACCCCCGGTCAAAGAAACCACTGTGAAAAACTTTTCAAAAGCAAACTTCACGTTACTTAAGACTGAGGTGGGAAGTTTCAAAGCCCCCATGCTAAAGGATAATGCTGTCCAAGCTGCAAAATCCTTTACTAATGCACTCTACAGGCACCTACAAAAATGCATGGACCATGCTATCCCAAACAAAACCAAGACTCACTCCTCCAAGAAAAGGAAACCAGTCTGGTGGACCCCTGCCATAAACAAGCTATACAATAGAAGGAGGAAACTAGTACAGAAAACAGTAAAATCACAAAAAGGGAAGACATCCCTGATCAGAATCAGCAAAAAATTACATTCCCTCATAAAATTAACCAAGGCTAGCTCTGAAAGAAAAATTGCCATGGACTCCAAAGATAACCACAAGGCATTCTTTAGCTATGTCAAGAATCTAAGTGGCAATTCTCAGATCTGCTCGGAGTTAGTGCAGAATGGCACAAAATACACTGAACTGACCGATATAGCCAACATCCTGGCAGACAGGTTCAGTGCAAACTTCACCCCCCCTCTCACCCCCAAAAGGGCCCATAACTATACCAGAAGAATGTAGTGCCCCTGAAATCACAGACACTCAGGTTGAAACAGCCCTCTCCAAAGCCAAAAACACAGCATCAATGGGACCGGACGGTGTCCTAGGCTGCGTCCTACACAAGCTCAAAGATGAACTAACCCCTCAGCTAAACACACTGTATAAACTCAATCTCTCCACAGGCTACGTGCCCACAGAGTGGGGTGCAGCAACGGTTATTCCACTCCACAAAGGTGGAGCCACAATGGACCCTGGGAACTATTGTCCTATAAGCCTGACTAGCTTGGTCTGCAAAGCTATGGAGCACATCATCATGAATCTCATTAACAGAGACATTGGAAATCTCCAAACACTGGACCCTACCCAGTTCTGCTTTGTTAAGGGCAGATCATGCCTCCTAAACCTGGTGGACTTCTTTGAGACAGTTACCAAAGCTATAGACGAGAGAAAGGTGATCCACACAGCCTACCTAGACCTTGCAAAGACCTTCAACACCATTCCCCAGTCAGGTATTATAGACAAGCTCACCAGCCTGAACATAAACCCCTACGTCACGAGATGGGTTGCCAACTGGCTCATGGACAGAATCCACATGGTAAGAGTTGCGGGAGCTAGGTCTGACTCTAAACCGGTTAAAAGTGGTGTTCCCCAGGGCTCAGTCCTAGGATCCTTCCTGTTTGGCATATACTTTTCAGAGGTACAGGCAAGCACAGGAGGACTATGGCTAATAAAGTTTGCAGACGACTGCAAACTAGGGGCTATAATTGACTCTCTGGCTGAAACAGACATCCTCCAAAAGGATCTCACTGAGACAGATACCTGGTGTCAAAACCATGGCCTCAAGCTAAATGCCAAAAGGTGCATAGTCATCCCCTTTGGAAAAAACAAAGTACCCACAAACTACCACATAGGTGGTAGCCCCCTAAATACGGAAGACATAATAAGGGATCGGGGACCCAAGTAGATAGTAACCTCTCATTTGATAATCACATTGCCAAAGTGGTTAGAAAATCCTTCTATGTGGCCCACCTAATCACAAAAGGGTTTGCATCCAGATCGAAAGAGGTCATTGGGCCCCTCTATGCATCACTTATCAGACCCATCATAGAGTACAATGCCCCATTTGGGATGTACCTTACAAGATACCTGCAACAACTGGAAAGACCACAGAAGTACCTCACCAAGAGGATCACAGGTCTCAAGCAGATGCCCTATGCAGCTCGACTGAAGAAACTCCAGCTGTACTCGGTTGCATACCGGCCTACTCAGAGGTGATCTCTGCCTGACATACAAGGCCATGTCCAACCCAGAATTGATGGACATGCTCCACCTAAAGAAAACCATATCCCCTCGAGCCACATGCTCCAGGGATCTAAACCTCACCACAACAATAAATAGGATGTGCTGGAGGGATAGATTCCTGTCCCAGAGACTTCCCATCTACATTAGGCAGAGTTCCTCGCTAACCCTCTTCAAGAGAAACCTTGACGAGTGGATGGGAAACAGAAAGTTTACCCCAGGAATCGCTTCAATGGCTCTGCTGGACAGAGGCACAGGGAACTAATCTAAGGGGGCGCGAAAGCTAACATATTCCAGCTAGGCTTACAAATGCTTTCGGGCAGATAGCCTAGTACCTATCTATGAACCTATAACCTATAAGGTAACCTCTGTAACACACATCTCCAAAGCGAATATTATGCTTTACATGTCAGACGTGACTAACATCATGACACCCATGCAGATGGGAACTGAAAGGACAACTGCTGAATCATACATGAAGGCACTGTATGAGCACATCCACTCAAGCATGAATTGTACCAAAATGCTCCCCACCAAGAAAAGGAAGCCAATGTGGTGGCCCCCTGCCATAAACATACTGTACAACAAAAGGAGGAAACTGTTGCAGAAACAGGGGAATTTCCAGGATGCAAAATACTCCCTTACCAGCTACAGTAAGAGGCAGAGATGCCTCATAACATCCACCAAAACTAGTTATGAACATAATATCGCCAAAGATGCCAAAGACAACTCCAAGAAGTTCCATAACTATGTGAGGAATCTAAATGGCAATGCTCAGAACTGCTGTGAGCTACAACAGGATTGTATTAAATATATTGCTCCCAGGGATATTGCCAATATCCTGGCAGATCGATTCAGTGCCAACTGCACCCCCCTCCCAGCCCCCAAGGGGCTCATCTCAACATGGATAGATTGCCATATTCTGGTAATAATGGCCACATAGGTAAAAAACACATTCTACAGAGCTATGACAACAGCAGCCATGGGACCAGTCAACATCCCGGGCTGTGTACTACATGAGCTATATACTGAACTGGCACCTCACCTACGTGCCATGTCTAATCATAAATACACCTCAGGCTTCATGCTCACTGTGTGGCGCACAACTACAGTTATCCCAGTCCACAAGGGGGGATCCACCTTGGATCCTGGTAACTACAGCCCCAGCAGTATAACATGCCTGATCTGCAAGGCCATGGAATGTATTATCATGGAAATTAAAACAAAGGCATTGGCAACCTGCAAACACTGGACCCTAACCAGGTTGGGTTTGTGAAGGGCCGATCATGTCATCTCAACCTGAATGACAACTGTAAATCCATCTTCAGAGCTATGGATGAGGGTAAGGTGGTTCACACAGCCTATCCAGACCTCACCAAGCCCTTCAACACCATCCCCCAGTCTGGAATCATAGATAAATGTATCAAGCTGGCCATTAATCCCTATGTCACCTGATGGGCTGCCAACTGCTGTACTGACAGAACCCACACTGTAAATGTAGGTGACACCAACCCAAGCCCCAGACAAGTGACAGTTGGAGTACCTTAGGGTTCAGTCCTGGCACTGCCCTTGTTTAGCATCCACTGCTCTGAAGTACAGTCCAGCAGTAAGGGACACCGGCAAATAAAGGTCGCAGATCACTGCATACTGGGAGCCAATATTGAATCCCCACATGATGTGGATATTCTACAGAAGGGCCTTACAGAAAGACATGCTTGGTGCCAGAACCATGGCCTCAAGTTCAATGCCAAGAAATATATAGTTATCCCCATTGGGAAGGGACATGTACCTGTGAAATACCACATAGATGGCAGTACACTAAACACCTCAAGTGTGATAACAGACTTAGGGACACAGGTGAACAGTGGTCTCACCTTTGATAACCACATCACCACAACAGTCAGGAAACCCACCTATGTGGCACACCTCCCACTAAGGGCTTTACATCCAGGAAAAGGAGGCCATTGTCCCACTGTAGTTATCTCTCAGAACACCCAGTACAGACTATGGCTTGTTACATATGTACCTCACAAGACATCTGCAACAAGTAGAGAGGCTGCAGACATACCTCATGGAATGACCACAGGCCTAAACCAGATGCCCTATGCTGACCATCTGAAAATCATCTAGCTATACTCTGTCACGTATTGTGTTCTCAGAGGTGATCTCTGCTTAACATACCATGCCATGTCAAACCCACAGCTGTTGGACATGCTACACTTGGAGAATTCCAAACCCTCACAGCCACATGCTCAAGGGATCCAAATCCTGTCGTCACAATGAACAATACATGCAGGAGGGATGTGTTCCTAATCCAGAGGCTCCCCAGACTCTGGAATAGACTGCCCATACATGTCAAGCAGAATGTCTCTTTGGCCCTCTTCAAAAGGAACCTGGACAATTGGATGGGAGATAGGAAATTTATCCCATGGATCATGTCAGCTGCCCTGCTAGACAGGGGTGCAGGGAAGTTAATATTGTGGGAAGTCATAGCCAGGGAATTGTCATGTCTAGACATGTATCCGCCCTAGGGCCGATAGCCTAGTATCAACATATGACCCTATGAACATATGATCTACACTGTCCATTGCCCAACATTGGCAAGATTGTTGACATTATTCACTTTGAAATACACCTTTGGGGAAAGGATAACATAGTAATCTCTGTGACGCATCCTATAACTGTGTAATGATGTAGTGTGATATACTAGTTAGGTAAGAGTTCTATTGCCAGACATGACAAGTGTGGATGTTTGTGTGTGTGTTTGTTCCCTTGTGTAGGCAGCAATAATTATGAGGCCATTCACAGTCACTACAACCTCCATTGCCCTTATTTGGCAAGCCTGCTGATGTAATTCACTTTGAAATACACCTTTGGGGAAGAAATAGCCCAATAATCTCCATGGTGCGTCCTATAAATGCGTAATGCTGTAGTGTGATCTACTAGTTAGGTAGTAGTGCTATTCCCAGATATGGCACGTATTGATGTTTGTTTGCCTGTGTAGGGAGCAATGCTTTTGAGGCCATTGACAGTCACTACAACCTCCATTGCCCTTCTTTGGCAAGCCTGCTGATGTCATTCACTTTGAAATACACCTTTGGGGAAAGAGTAACCCAGTAATCTCCATGGTGCGTGCTATAACTATGTAATACTGTGGTGTGATGTACTAGTTAGGTAGGATTTCCCATCCCAGACATGGCAACTGTGAGACTTGGTGTGTGTGTGTTTGTCATTTGTATCCTATGTGGATGTGAGTGTGTAACAACTGGACTCATTGTGGAGTGGGTTTTGGAAATTTCTTACATGGTGGGCCTATAAGATGTCACAATGTCCACCTTACAAGGAAAGCAAATGTCAAACACTAGAGAGGCTGGGGTAGACAATCCATACCCCTACATGTGACATCAAGGCCTGGTGAACAATTTAGGCAACTCTTGTATTACCCAGAGAACATTCTCAACCCATGTCCATACACAAACACACTTGGCTAGGCAACAACCACTGTGCTGGTATTTCCCTGCGTATTGCCCACAGATAGTAACCATGGTGTGATTGCAGCGGACTACAGAGTGTATGGCACCCTGTCCCATTCCCTACAATAGGCACATAATTGTATACAGTGCTCCTTCACTATGTTCTCCAATGGACGCCTGCAACAACTGTATTGCCAGCAAATTTATTTTATTTTTATTTATTTTACATTTGTTGACTGGGATAGTCCGACTGGATGCATGTCCATTTTCAGCTGAGGCCCGGGGAGAAAAGCTCCAAGGGTAAGCAGATACAGCATTACATAATACCAGCATTACATATTACAAACAGACTGTTTACAGAGATTACATAAGTAAGCAAGTTAAACAAGTTCCACAGGTTAGAGTTAATCCCGAGTGTAAATCAGGATTAAATTAAATTACACAGTAAGATGGTTAACAGATTTTTACACATTCTAGAGAGAGTTAGCCAGGCTTGATACATTGACATAGCCAGTTAAGTGACAAATGTTGTTTGAGTCTAGTTTTAAATTGACCTAAGGTGGAAAGTAAGGTAATATCAGCTGGAAGAGAGTTCCAGGATCTACTTACAGAGTTTGCAAAGAGCGAGTCACATGCTGTGTTATTAATTTTGCTAGTCTGAATTAGTAGTTTGTTAGAGGATCGAAGCGGTCTAGGATTGCTATACGGGGTGATAATATTTTTAAGTGCAGGAGTATTGTCTGGATTATAGAGGATTTTTTAGACCATAATCAGTTGGTTATACTGGATTAGGCTGGGTAGTTCAAGCCACCCAAGCTGATTTAGATTGATGCAATGATGTGTCCTAAAAGGCAGCCCAGTGGCAAACCTGGCAATGTGGTTGTAGCAAATTAAGAGTTTGTTAAGGACAGCCTTGTTTAAATTAGAGAGTAGAGGGGATACATACAGAAGGGTTGAAAGAAGGTGAGAGCGAGCTATGGCAATTTTAGCTGGAGGGGTTAGGAAGGCTTTTATTCTGTAAAGTAACCCTAGTTTTTTATTGATGGTTTTGATAGTTTGGTTAACATGTAGGTTGAATTTTAGATTATTATCTATGATGACACCTAATAGTTTTGTAGACGGGTCAGGGGAGATTATTGTGCCATCATTTGAATTTATGGTAAAGGTGAAAGCGGTAGACCTACGTGTTGGTGAAAATAACAGCATTTCAGTTTTTTTTTGGATTTAGGATCAGACGACATTCAGAAAGCCAGTTTTCTAGTGTATTAAAGGTGGTCTGGGTAGCTGACCATAACTCTATTGGAGATGAGCAAATCAGAGTAGAGTCATCAGCATATTGGATACAGCTGACTTTTGGGATGACAGTATAAAGGTCATTAATGAAGATGGAGGACAACAAGGGCCCTAGTATAGAGCCTTGTGGTACTCCGAGGGTGTTAGGTAGAAGGTTAGAGAGTTTGTTCTGCCAGAGGACAGCCTGCTGTCGACCATTCAGGTAGGATTGATACCATTGAAGGGCTCTAGTATCTAGACAGAATGTTTGCAGGGTGTGGATTAAAAGTTGGTGATCAACCATATTGAATGCCTTGGAAAGATCCAAGAAGAGGGCTGGGGATATATAATTATTGTTGAGATTATGGTTTATGGTGTTGGTAAAGGCTAGGAGGGCTGAAGTAGTGCTGTGATGAGGATGGAAGCCATGCTGAATGTCTGCCATAAGGTGATTCTGGATTAGGTGGTGCATGAGTTATCTATGAATACATTTTTCCATAATCTTTGCAACTGGAGAGAGTATAGCTATTGGCCTATAATTGGAGAATTCAGTAGAGCTGCCTCCTTTGTGAAGTGGGATTACATAGGATATTTTCCAGATGGTGGGAATTTTAGCTTCTACTATGGTGCGATTGATTAGTATAGAGATGGGGTAAGCAATAGCATCAGCTGATTTTTGTAGGTACTCGGCAGGGAGTTGATCAGCAGAAAGTGTAGTGGGTTTTAATTTTTTGATCAAGGTATGGATAAGTGAAGTGGCGACTGGTTGGAAGCTGAATGCGAGTAGGTTTCTAGGGGTGTTACTTTCAGGACCAGGGGAGCTAGCAGGTAGTTGGCTAGCTAGGGCTTGAATTGTCTCAGTAAAGAATCGGTTAAAACTGTCAGAAACATCTTCGGGGGTTTTATCAATAGTAGCAGCAGGGATTGGGGTTGATGTTTGTCCAGGATGTAGTAGATTATTTAAACCTGCCCAAAACTTCTGAGGGTTATTTTGATTTACTGTCTGTAAATTACAGTAGTATTATTTTTTGTCTTGTAAAATGGATTTTTTAGTTTCGTTCCTGGATTGCCTGTATTTAATGTGATCTTGGGGGTCTTTAGAAGAACGCCATAAAGCCCATGCTTTGTTTCTAAGGGTAATTTTGAGTTTAGACTCTTTAGAAAGCCATGGCACAGTTTTTGCCTTTGTTCTCTTTGAATGAACAGGTGCATGCAAATCAAGGATCTCAAGGAATTTGTTGTTAAAGTATGCTACTGCTTCCTCTAAGGGGATGTGTTTTAGAATAGACCAATTACATGAGTTTAGTTCTTGTTGGAATTTGGCAGGGTCAAAGTTTTTATTGTTTCTAACCTTTCTGAGTAAGGGTTGTTGGGAATTAATGGCTTTGTGCTTAATTACATATGTGAGAAGGTGATCGCTTAGGCCATCAGGGAGGGTACCAGAGGTGTACAGTTGGGGGTGACTATTTATGAGTACCCAGTCAAGTATGCTTTTTTTTTCGTTGGGTTTACCTATCCTGGTAGGGGTTGATATGATTTGTGTAAATGCATGCAGGCTAATATGGGTGGTTGGGGATTCTGAGGAACAGATGACCCAGTCTATGTTAAAGTCTCCAAGTAGTAGGGTTTCTTGGGGGTAGTGACATAATAGCCAGTGCAGGATATCTTCAAGTGTAGATATATTGTTACCTGGGGAAATGTATATACAGATGATATTAATGCATTTATTTTTATTAAGTTGCAATTTGGTAGCAAGACTCTCTGAGTTATTAATCTGAGGTGGTTGTATTACATCTATGGTGACATTCAACTCAGATTTATAGAGTACAGCTACCCCACCCCCCTTCCTCGAAGAACCATCCAGCCTGTGTATGTTGTACCCAGGCGGTAACATTTTATTGTCTGTAGTGTTAGGTTTTAACCAGGTTTCAGTTAAACAGAGAATCTCAGGGGAGTGGACATCCAGAAGTGCATGCAATTCATGTACCTTGTTATTAATGCTTCTAATATTGAGATGACAGGCTAGGAGATAGTTAGTTGGCCTATTAATTGTAGTTTGTAGCTTAGATTGCAAGTAGAGGGTGTATGTGTATCTGAAGTGGGTGGGCCAGGGTTGGGGTGAATATCACCACCAAGTATTAGGTTAAGTCTATACTTGGTGTTGAACTTCAGGAATTTGTTTATTAGTTTGTGGTAGTGTTTGGATCTAGAGCTAATGTGCCTGGCGTTGAGATGTTGATAGACTGAACAAGATGTTGGATAGGACCTGGTACTGTAAGTATGGTTGAAGGTGGGAGGATTTACAGCTGGGGTGATAGTATGGCCTTTTGGGACCTGAAATCCCATGAGAAATTGGTTTTCATACAAGGTAAGGAGGTATGGTGCAAACAAGAGGGGTAGTAAAGAGGAGTATATCATTATCTGTGATTCAGCTAGTGAGTTAAGGAACTGTTTTACCTGGTGATGCAACACCAGAAGATAGAGTGGTGAGGTAAAGGTACTGGAAGGGGGGATGGGAGAATGCCAGATGAAAGCTAATAGGTGCTATTAAATGTAGGTAGTAGAATAGGGGCGGGTGGAATTATCCCAGATGAAAGCAGATAGGATCTAGAAAGTGGGGGAGTGGCTATAGTACTATAAATTTAGATGTACTGGATGCAGGAGGGGATCAAAGAGAGTCCGAGCGTAGCGAGGGCGAACGTAGCAGGGCTATTGCAGTTTGCAAGGTTTCCTAAGGTGTCCTAAAGCTATAAGGTAAGCATTATAGTTCTTAATGTAAGAGTCAGTTTACTTAATTTACAGGGGAAGGAGGCAAACACTCAAGTAGAAAAAAGAGCCCTATGGCTGACCAAAATGGTGACCTGCTTAATTACACAGCACTGTAAGTGAAAGCTTAACAAATGCTTTTTGTGTGAAACCTACTCTGCTTAAATGCTGAGAGAAACTGATTTTGTTATGGTATCCAATTGCAGTCCTGTAGACTCCGTTTTGTAGGGAACTGTAGAGTTCAATCTGCTTAAATGCTGAGAGAAACTGATTTTGTTATGGTATCCATTTGCAGTCCTGTAGACTCTGTTTTGTAGGAAACTGTAGAGTTCAATCTGCTTAAATGCTGCGAGAAATTGATTTTGTTATGGTATCCAATTGCAGTCCTGTAGACTCCATTTTGTTGGGAATTGTAGAGTTCAATCTGCTTAAATGCTGAGAGAAACTGATTTTGTTATGGTATCCAATTGCAGTAATGTAGATTCCGTTTTGTAGGGAACTGTAGAGTTCAATCTGCTTAAATGCTGAGAGAAACTGATTTTGTTATGGTATCCAATTGCAGTCCTGTAGACTACGTTTTGTAGGTAACTGTAGAGTTCAATCTGCTTAAATGCTGAGAGAAACTGATTTTGTTATGGTACCCAATTGCAGTCCTGTAGACTCCATTTTGTATGGAACTGTAGTGTTCAATCTGCTTAAATGCTGAGAGAAACTGATTTTGTTATGGTATCCAATTGCAGTCCTGTAGACTCCGTTTTGAAGGGAACTGTAGAGTTCAATCTGCTTAAATACTGAGAGAAACTGATTTTGTTATGGTATCCAATTGCAGTCCTGTAGACTCCATTTTGTAGGGAACTGTAGAGTTCAATCTGCTTAAATGCTGAGAGAAACTGGTTCTGTATATATGGGTAGTCTTTCACCTTTCTGCTGATTGCAATTTTAACAGTATACTTGGTGTCTAGTTTCCCTCCCAATGCACGTTCCATGCTACAGACCTTATTATACTATCAGCTGTCCTGGGATTATATATCAGACAAGTATTCCTGGTGTTTCATGTGTCAGTCCATGTCCATGTACTGCACAATTCCAAAGGGAAGTACTGACATATGAACAACCCCACAATCACACATGTTCATACATGGACACCCACACAAACACACACACACATACACACACACACACACACACACACACACACACACACACACACACACACACACACACACACACATCCTACATGCATCACCCCACTCCACTCCAACAGATTGCACTTACAGACAAAATAACCCCCTACCCCCACCCCTCTACACACACACACACAGCTACAGGTGAGGTTGCACAAAGATAGTACACACAGACTTCCCATTACTCATCTGTCAACACGCATAACATATGGTACTCAACAGCATGCAGTGCAACTATAGTCAATCCATTCTAGCAATAGTATACATGTGTGTCATGCATGGGCTGTGTTATTAGGTGATGCCCCTTCATCTGGAAATCACTGCACCCATGTACACAGTTTTTCTGTGCACCTGTTATGCACCCTGCCATGTACTGTGCTCCACACCTCACAGGTGTACACACCATTGCCGAATGTGTATTACTGTGTCAGAAATGTCTGCTATAATGCTCACATCCCCTATGGGTTTGTCCGACACATACCTGGGATGATATGTGGACAAATGTCATTTGTGAATGCCTGATGTCTGATTTACAAAAGTCATCATTAGCGGCTCATGTATGACCAATACAATACTATTACACTGACAACCGTCAAACCTCACCATGGCAACAAGGAGGGTACAAACCCTTATTGATATGATGCTCTCTTCCTTGATATGCCATGGGACCACATTACTGCATATGTTAACATATATGAACCTGATATGTGACATATGTCCTGTACAATCAAATGCAGTGTCTAACAAATGTGTTAGTTGTGCTGATGCTGACTGAGATGCATACACTTCTTGGGTGCATATGTGTGCATGCCTTTATCATGATGGCTTGTTGCACCTACTGTTATGTGTACTACAGCAGTCACTATTCCTGACAGTGGTACACTAGCATGGACCATCTGCATTTGCCAGTATATGGTCAGTCTGCCCAACACATGTCCCCCAACTCTGCATGATTGCAGGGTCAACTCATGCACATCCCTTGGAGTTCACACATTGCTGTCACTATTGCAATGGAGTCAGAGTTATGTCTGCCACAGTTCCTGACCCTAACTGTGTGCAGATACAGCCATTTGTAGCATCCTGTGGAACCCTGCTGCAGTTCACTGGTGTGTCATGATGACACCCCCTCCCCACCTTGAGCCTTTTTGCAGCTGCTTGACTACTATGGCCTACACATCTGTGTCAGTTTACAGTGTCCCAAACACTGAACATCATGTGTAACAGCCTAGTCCCAGCTAATGAATGGCAAACATACAGGTGTACACTGGCACTGGCATGGTACAGATGGGGATGGTGGGCCTGAGGTGGGGTGAGGCATTGGTTGTGCAGCACATGTATCTTACATGATACTGTCTGTAGGTTTCCAATATGGTCATGGTACACCAGTGCACGTTGCAGCACATGACGTTTGGGGACCTCTTCTGACATGCATACACTACCTGTAGAGAGGCCTGGCTGATGTTTTCTGTGGTACAACTGTCACATCTGATTACCCTAACCCATAGGCCACACATTTGCAGAGTCCAGGCAATTGCTGACATGGGTACTACACAGCCAGTACCTATTAGACATTCCTGCAATCCCGTCAGTGTTGTGGCATGTTACTAGGCAGCCCGCATGACCAGCTTGCTACATGTGACATCATCTGTCTTGGATGACCATTTGTTTATTTCCTACATCATTCCTGTCCCATACATCCTTGCCACATTAATGACTGCACTGTTTGCCATGTTATATGCAATGGCGAGGTATGGCTACATGTCAAGCTCATGGGTGCTACCTGTTTGGTGGGGCCCATGCCATGTCATGTAACGTGTGCAAGCCACGGCTGCCTCTGTTGCAGGTAAGTGTGCACATTTGATGGTCAAATGTCTTGGACATACTTGGTGTGACATTGGGGATGTGTACTTGCTGGAAGGTGCATTTCCATGACAAATGCATGCAGTCAGTACCTCAACAGCTGCTTACACTATATTTTATCTGGAGTGTACGCACACATATGCTTCTAGTGTTTGTGAAGGTATGTATTCCCATATTTGCTGTCATAACCTACGATTCCATATTACACACTCATTGCTCATGTTGGGACCACATTGCAGGTTTTAAGGGTTGTGGACCGCAGTATTATGATATGCTGTAGTGTAGATCTGTAACAGTTGCCATTGTAATACTGGTATATACACTGTTGTAGCACTGTATAAGGGTGATGTTTCACACATGTCTCTACTGTAGGCCATTTGTCCCACCATTATGTTCATCTCTGTGGACACATTTTGCAATGACAGGATGTTAGTTGTATTGCAGGAGTCTGACATACCCTTCAAATACACCATCATTGTCACCACTATAATGCAGTGGAGTTAACAGCAGCAATACGTGAACATGTACAGCATGCATTATGGGTAGGTGTGTTAAATGTGTGCATGGAATATACCATAGCCATAACATGACCAGTGTATTGGCAAGCCTGAACAAAAAACATACTCACCAGCTATAGGCTGCTGCCTTGGAGCTATACCAGGGAGATCTACATAAGTGTGTGAGAGATGTGATGTCAGTAGCCACAGCTGTGGCATTGGTACAGGGTGGGTGCAGGATTACAGTGCATCAACAGTACAAGTCCATAATACTACAGCTTATGCACATCTGTTTATTACTACTAGACAGCAACAGGCTATATATATGCCATCTCACATATGCATGATCTACCTGTACAGATGCAGATGGATATGCAACAGTGGTCTACTGATGTGCCTTGTGGCCTTACTTGCACACTCTTCTGCTGGTTTGTGGGTAGCACCCACCTCCACTATACTCTCCGCCAGTTGTTGTGTGTGTGGGCAGGTAGGTGCCACAAGGCTGGCAAGGAGCTCCTCAACTCATGTCAGGGAGGGATGGATGGCATGACCCCCCCCCTGTTGTGAGGTGATCCCCCCTGGACTATAGCAGCACACCGACGGGCATTGCGAAGTAGATCACTGTAATGATGCCGGACCTGCTCATAACTGCAGTTATGCAGGCTGACATCACTGACCCTGTGGACAAGATCATTCCACATGGCAGCCCGCTCCTGCTGCTCATGGGCTGTTCTGCCGAACAACACCTGGTAGTGCTGTACCAGGTGTGTGATGATGACCTAATTTTCATCCGCTG
The DNA here is from genome assembly GCF_019279795.1 of Protopterus annectens. Lineage (NCBI taxonomy): Eukaryota > Metazoa > Chordata > Ceratodontiformes > Protopteridae > Protopterus > Protopterus annectens. The sequence goes on along the minus strand of NC_056732.1, from coordinate 985,874,526 downwards.
TATAGACAGTGAGTCTGATGTGACATCTCGCCTGAAAGACATAAAGATGGAAACAGGTCTGAGAAACTCATACAGCAAGGTTACCATAGTTCTTAATACACATCTCTGTTTCCCCCCAGCATATCTGTGACAACAATCTGATCGCACAACTCAATAGGTATGGCTACAGCATACCTACCATTGAGACATATATCATATTGTACCACACTTTGTGCTATGTGTTTGTAGCCATGTTCCCTGTGGGGACACTATCATTGCTGGCCTGTTACAGGCAATGTCACCAGCATGCCATTTTAAGGGTCACTATAGTTCCATATATGCATGTGGTCTGCTTGCTATGTGATTGATGCACATCTGTTGTTATGTGTTATTGGGTATATCTATGCATGCTGTTGAACATGATCCAGGAATGTGTGGACTATTACTACCTACATATGTTCTATAACAGTGACACAACAGCATGTTTAGGGAACAGTTGCCAGCAGAACCACCTCTCCCACCTCATCTGGCCATGTTACCAGGCCACATTACATGTGGGACCCACCCTGAGGCCTCCTCATCTACTGGTCCTGCACTACCTTCAGGTGGAACCACCTCAAGGGATGGTGTGTCCCCGGGGGCACACACAGACATGATCCTGTCACCCAAGGTCAAGTCCAAGGTCTGATGCATAAGGAGCTCCACAGAGACTTGTCGGATATGCTACAGCACCTTGAGATCCTCAATACACACTCACAAGGTCCACATGCTCCTCCTGCTCATCCTCCAGCCCAGGCACCTTCTGGGCCATGAACCTGATGTTGTGACTGGCAATGGGTGAGGGCCTTGTTCCCATTGTTTCCATATGGGGGCTCATGGGGCTTCCACATCCCAGATGACACTCACCGTCCAGGGTGTTTACCCACCACATGTGTCTATAGGCTGTCTCCTCTATCTACCAACCCAACCCACCTCCACAAATATACCCGCTATCCTTCCCCAAATTCCCAATCCCACCTTCACAGACAAGGGCAATGTGGTCCCAACAAGGGGTTCACACGTGACATAACCGTCCATGTTGCACACACTTACTGCTCTATTTTTATATATATATATATATATATATATATATATATATATATATATATATATATATATATATTATATATGTGTGTGTGTATTGATATGTGTGATGTTCCTTCACACATAGCATGCAGCACTGTGATGCAAAACTAGGGGACATGTATTTATATACATTTGTGTGTGTGTTTGTATATATGTACACACACACACACACACACACACACACACACACACATATATATATATATAGGTGTCTGTATATCTATAGATATATATGTGTGTGTGTGTGTGTGTGTGTGTGTGTGTGTGTGTGTGTGTGTGTGTGTGTATATATATATATATATATATATATATATATATATATATATATATATATATATATATATAAACACATATACATATATATATATAAATATATATATATATATATATATATTTTATATATATATATATATAGATATATATATATAGGGTACATTCAGACATCAGGTCCACACTCTCTAACTCTCCTTCTTGCACAGCTGCACTGTTCTGCCTTGCTACAACACAGACAGGTGCCACATGTGGACACAGCCTAACATTAGGGGGGTATATATAGGGACAGATTGCAGGCAAACCTCTTACACATCTGTGGCATTTCAGCATCCTACATTACATGCTAACTTGAGTGTCCTGCAAAGGTGGGCTCTGGAACCCATGTGTCCATCATGACATTACTTCCACCACCAGCTATTGGCCACAGTAATATATATGTTTTCTATTACACAACACACACTATGATGGCTTACATCTTGTCAGTCAGTGCTGCTCTGCATAGTTGACAAGTATGGCCCACTACCCACAGGGACAGACACTATTGTCCATAGCAGTTGTTCATCTGGGCATCATTACAACAACACCTGATGGCACATATAAATCATTCCACATCATCTATCCCATTATTATGGACCAAGTACTACAGTCGATTTTACTTCACATACCTGTTGTGGGAATGATGTCTGTTCTGGATAGCTTGCTGAATTTTTTTTTGTGCTGTTTTTTTTTTTTTGCTTTGCCTTTGACTTTGCCTTTAGCTTTCTTTCACTCTTTCTCTCTCTCTCTCTCTCTCTCTCTCTCTGTGTGTGTATATATATATATATATATATATATATATATATATATATATATATACATATATATATATATATACATCTCATTCTCTCTCTTCGGTAAATTGATTGAGCTGCTTTGAATTGATTACAGCATGAATTTTGTAGTCGATGCACATGATCAGGTGATGGCTCCTGCACCAGTCAGTGCCCTACACTTGCTATCTGAATACAGTATGCTGTGTAGTATTTCCTGTTACCACTGTCATGGCAACCCACTACTATAAATTACTACATCATGTGGGTGTGGTCCCTTCTTTACCTTTCCTGTATGGTGGACATCCTTCCTGTGTGTGAGCAGCAGTATTACAGACAGCAGGTAGCAATACCTCTTACAAGAGGACTTGCATACTCAGGCCAGCTTCATATTTGTATAAGGTTCCAGAACTACAGACAGAGTGTGAGTCATGTTGTTATATGCATTGTATAACACCAGTGTTACAGGGTTTGTGTGTACATACTAGTTTAACATTTAATGCAGTCTGTCTGCATAGCTCTCAACTGTGGGCCTATCCACATAATGACCAGAGGTGTGCCTGTTATGTTTTGTTTGTCCACCACACAGGTCTTGTGTCAGATATATCAATGACAGTGTGTGTGTGTGTGTTGAATGCTATCTATACATGGCTACATCCACTTGTGTTTCTAACTTCATATTCCTGACTAAGGGTATGTTGCAGACTATCCTGTAACACCAGCAACTTATTCAGTGTATGACACCACTATGACCTGTGTTCCGCCCTCTGTCCTCCACTTACATGTTAGGCTTTGTCCATATGACATGTTGTAAGGGGTTGTTATGAAGTGGCCTGTGATTATGTCATGCTGCCATTCCTGCCATCATTCCAGTGTTGTTGTGGCCCCCACACGTATTGTGAGGTAGGGTCCCTATATATGTCGGCTTCAGCTGTACAAAAACAAGTGTGCCCTTCTGCAGTCCAGAGGTCAGTTTATGTAACAGTGTTATATGCCCCTGTAAGTAAGTCTATGGGGGGGGGCTATGCACCATAAATAACCTAGGCTGTTACAGCATGTGAAGGATATCAGTAGTAAGCTGCCTTATGGTATATGGCTGTACACTAAAATACATTTCACCTTGGGAACACTGCTGGCCTACTGCTTACTGCCATACAGACTGTTCTGTTTGTCAGTGTGATTGTGATGTTTTCAGTTATGCACTGTTATGTAACAGATACATCCCATTGTGTCAACTTAAGTCTTTTCCCCCTAGGGATTGAGTAAAGAGTGTAGTTAGAGGCTGCTGGACTATACATCTGCATTACGTACTGTTGATTGATTGTTATCCTGTGACCCAGTCTGTCTACTGTTGTACTACTTGAAGGCCTTGGCCTGGACAGCAGCATATGTTATGCTTTCAGATTACTGTATTAAATGATCTGCTTGAGAGTTGCATTAATCTGTTTGTATGTATTTCAAAGTCTAAACAGCTATATGACATGGGATAGACAACTGTAATAGTACACAAATAAAACTTTCTTATGTGCGTAAACCTGTGTGTGGTGTCATATCCTTTGACTTTTCTGTGGGTATATGTTTCAGGCAACAATTGCCTTTTGTATGGGTGACTCATACACTGTCCATTTGATAAGGTGGCAACTGTAGGAATACTGGCTGTTCAGTATGGTGTGCACCCTCTAAATATGTATCTTCCTATACATATATCTGTGTGCATGTGTAGTTACATATATATGTATGTATATATATATATATATATATATATATATATATATATATATATATATATATATATATATATATATATATATACATATATCTGCATATATATATGTATGTGTGTATGCCCATGTTGTATCGGGTCCTGGGTATGGGACTTGCAAGAGTTGGTATTGTATTGCAGGGCAGATCTGTTTTACTGTGGGGGAGGGGGTGATATCAATACTTACAAGACATATTTAGCTTGGGCCCTCTCACCCCCATTAATGGTGACTTTGGTCATATATGTATTTATGTCCTGTTTTATATACACACACACACACACACACACACACACACACACACACACACACACACACACACACACACACACACACACACACACATATATTTACATGTATAAATATATTTCCTGTACTTTTGAATGACTGTGCTGGATGTTATGTTTGTGAAAACATCAGAGTTATATCTATCTGTCATGGCTTAGTCGTAAATCACTTTGGCTATGGTGTGCTGGGTTTGAGCTATGCAGAGGCTGTTTATTTTGTACTGGGCAGAACAGGGGCCATTGGATACAGAGTAATTAAGGCAATTTTAAGCAGTTGTAAGTGGGTTTGCGCGGGTTTCCGGGGAGGTAAACACTGCTAACTTCTGGTTACAGTTTCTTATACTGATTTAGCTTTTCAGTTGCTTAACCTGTGTAGGCATTGCTGACCCCCGCGCAAACAGGCTTAAACCCATTTACTACTGCTTAAAAGTGCTTACTCCTGCTTACCCCCATGCTAATTTCTTTAAAAGAATTGAGAAAGGGTTGATAGGAAAGTGGTGAAAAAGGGGCACAAAGAGGGAAAGGCGGTAGGGATGTGCAGGACGGGTGTAGGGAAGGTCCATAGCTGTCCATTTTTTCTACAGCAACAGCTGTACATATCCATGATTTGGAGGTAGATTTGGACACTCATACCCCTGAGAGATGGGTGAGGACAACAGTAATATGTTGTGAAGCCAAACAGACCAGATTACATGTGTCCAGTGGACAAGTGTGTGAAATGGACAGCTATGTATGGGGCGAGATTTTTTTTGGGGGGGGGGCAGATTGCCCTTTTTTTCAGGTGAGAGTGGGATGTTGGGAAGGGATAGTTGGTGTATTTGTTGAGGTAGGTTGGGTAGGATAACAGACAAGACAGCTTACAGGGCAGTATATGACACATGTGGGGGATAAACACCTTGAATGGCGAGGGGTGTTTGGAAATCAGAATTCCATGAGCCCCCTAGTGGAAACAGTGGGACTATGGGCAGTCACCACTGCACCTTCACGGCCCTGAAGGTGGCTGTGCTGGGGGCTGAGTAGGAGGGCCAGCCCGACCTTCTAGTTGCGACACGAGGCCCTCAAGCTGGCTTAGCAGATCTCCACACTCCCTGTGGAGTTCGCTACTCACCACACCCCGGACCTGGCAATGGGTGACAGTGTCCTGTCCACACCCACTCTTAGGGTGAGCGAGCCCCATCCCCTGAGGTGGTTCCACCTGAAGGTGATGCAGGACCAGTGGACGAGGAGGTCCTGGGGTGGGCCTAGACATGCTGGTGCCCGGTGCCACAGTCAGATGAGGTGGGACAAGTGGGTCCACTGGGACCAGCCTTCCCAAACGTGCTATGGTGTTTCAATTTTACAACATATGTGGGTTAGTAATAGTCAACACATTCCAGGATTAGGTATAACAGCATGCATAGATATTCCCATTAACCCAAAACACCAGATATGGAACAGTTGCATAGCAAACAGAACAGATGCATATATGGAACCACAGTGGCCATTACAACAGCATGCAGGTACATTGATGGCAGCATGCCACCAATGTGGGAGTATTTCAACATGGCACATGCATAGAAACAAATTTAAATATTTATCAAACAATAGGACATATGTCCCAACAGTAGATTTAATGGAGCACATACAGATTGAGTTGTGTATTTAGTTTATTGTTGCAGATATGGTGGGGGGAGAGAAAGAGGTCAATTTACAACTAATATATTCCTGTAGCTCTCATTACTTTCCTAGTCAGTGCTGTGATCTGTACTTTACAGGTATTAGTACACTACCCTATTGCCTTAGTTTGGACAGTGGTATGGCTGTCGACAACTATATACATAAACTGAGTTTTACCTGCAGAATACACCTCTTACCTGCTATACCTGGTGAGGTATTGTTTGTTAACACTACCTAACTGTTCTACATATATTCCCAGATTCCAGGTTGATGTTATGCACATGCCTGTCCATCTCTTATCGCACACACTCTGGGCATGTCTTGACCATATGCAGGTGAACCAGAACATATGTTGACTATTGCCCTCTTAAACCTTTGGTGAGTTGTACAATGACAGGTTTGTTTTCATTGATATTTTCCAAATATGTACAGGTCTGACAGTCAGATGTATGACATGAAATGCTGCCTACATATCAGAGATTAGCACACTGATATGCCAGGGGGTGGGGTAACAGACAGTAGATATGGGCCAATTAACTGGACATTCTGGACAATTCTGTACACATGAGGGGTATGAGTCTGCATACATCTTACTACCACTCCCAGGATTCGAACCATGGCTGTGTCTGCTAAAACTAAAACAGTGTCCATCACAGTTGAGTGTGCTATATAGTTATCGCTGTGTATCTCTTCTCTGAATTCAGTCTATAAGTCTCCTGTGGTTTTACAATCTGACCTTCTAATTACAACACTCTTATACAGGATTTGCTAGACAGTTTTATTATGTAGAACAGTGTGGGTGACAGTGATGAGTAATACCTGATTATTCAGAGCAACTGCAACACTAACAATGCCATACAATACCAGGGTAAACAGCAAGAGTTCAGGATTTCAATCTTTTATTTCTAGGCACAGTTTTCGTATCTGACAGACCTGTATGAGCAATGTTTGTTAGCAGTACCTGAATGTTGCCACACATATTACCAGATTCCACATTAGTATTATGCACATACGTCTCACTCTGTTACTGCACATACTCTGGTCACAGCGTTACAACATGGGGGGGGGGGACATACTTGACTTATTATTCTCATAACATTTTGGGGAGTTGCTAGAGTGACAGATTTGTTCTTATAGATGTCTGACAATCAGTTGTATTTCATTATTTGTTGCCTAAACGTCTGGGATCATCCCACTAATTTGCCAGGGGGACAGGGTGACAGGCAGTGGATATGGGCCAATTAACTGGACATTCTGGACATATCTGTACAATTGTGGGGTATGATTCTGCATACAGCTTACTACCACTCCCAGGATTCAAACCATGGCTGTGTGTGCTAAAAATACAACCGTTCACATCTCAGTTGACTGTGCTATTTGGATTACGTTGTTTATCTTTTCACTGTTTTCTGTCTAAGTCTCGCTCAGTTGTACAATATTACCTCTTGTGATTACAACAGTCATATATGACATTCCTACACATTTTATTTATGTAGCACAGTGTGGGTAACAGTGCTTAATACAACAGCACTATTAAGAGATTGCAACTCTACATTACCATATGATACCAGAGTATACATATGCAGTCCAGCAGTTAGACCTTTATTGTCAGGCTGTTATCCTTTTATTTACATACAACCTATATGAGACTCTTCCTGCCATATTCTGTGGTGTATGCAGTACATGCCTTAAACAATACAGGTTTTATACAGGCAATTGACTTACTACTACTTTTAGATTTATTTCCTATGACAGTACATGCAAGAGTATTACTAACCTGCCTCTCGACGCAACTACTGCAATCTACAAGCATGGGCTTCCTGGTTCGCAGCCTGCTCATCTGCCACTGTCAAAGACATAAGAGGAATATTTAGTCATACCTATCCATAATATACATGAGCTGGCAATTATTAAACAGGTAGTGGACTGATACTTACAGTCGACTGGGACATCCTCTGTCCTCCTAGCCTCTTGGATTCACTGATCCAAGAGATCCCTCTTTCTCCTCTTCAGGTCGGCATAGTGATGCCTGACCAGCTTACCAGTTTGAGGTATGCCAGTGGCACTGGTGAGGTCATGGATGAGACGGTCCCAGGCTTCCACTTTATATTGGGAACCCTGGTACAGGCCCTGCAGCAGTCTCTGGTCATGGTCTTTAACAAGGAGTCCTGCCATGACTTTGTTATGAGATGTATTCCCGCCTGTTGGGTTTAAATAGGGCCGATTTCCCGCACTTTGCCGTGATTGGACGGTTTTGAAAATGCTAAGCTATGGGCAAACCTACTTACCTAAGGTTGGCATTGCTTAAAGGGGTATACCAATGGGAAAACTGATTTAGCTGGCCTACACATTGCTTACACTACACCTAGTAAGCTGGGCTGGGGTTCTTATTATGTTATAGAAAGATAACGTAATCGAATGCTCAGAACTTCAAAGCTGCCACATTTCGAAGATCGCATTGTGGGATCACAGTACGGTGAAGATTGGGATATTTGCCCTTTCCTCACTGTACTGCAATCTTAGAGTTGGAATATATATTTAGCAGGGGGTGTGAGGGGCACAGCCCCCCACAATAAAAGCTTCGATAAGTGGCCGTTTTGATGTTTTGAGCATTTAATTACGTTATCTGTCGATAACATAATATGAACCCACTGGTCTGTGCAATGCTTAGTGTTGCTTAATTTTTAATTTGCATACTATTTGCTGTTTGGCATTGATTTATTATTCATTACATTTTATATAAGTGTTTGGTGTCCATGATTCATGTGTACGTACAATATATGGGGTCCTTGTGTTTATTAGGGGATTTCAACACTTTATTACAATGACACCTCATAATTATGCCATGGTGGTGCAGCGGTAGTGTTGTTACCTCAAAGCAAGAGGTTCTACCATTCGATTCTTGGCTGGAGTGCGGGGAGTGCCTTCTGTGTGGGGTCTGCATGTCCTCCCGTGGTTGGGTGGGCATTCGAAAGACATTCATAAATGGGCGTGCCTTCGTTGAAGGTTGAACGTCAAGCTGGCACCTCAGCGTTCGTGCAAATCTACTGCCAATCATTAGCGGACCGGAGTTCAGCTGTGGTGACCCCTAACCGGGAAAAGCTGTTTTTACATATTCTAATGATATTAAACCTGTCTGCGATATAATGAGGAGATACTGGGGTATACTTTGGAGTTGTCCTGAACTGACTAATTTGATAGGCAATAAGCTTGAATTTTAGTTTAGGAATAATATCTCTCTCAAGAGGCAACTTTGTTATAGGAATGCTGTAAAAGCAACGCATTCCCCATCTTCTGCATGTTGTGGTATGTTTCCTGGTTTGAACTGTAAGGCTTGCAGATTTATTTATTCTAAGTATACCTTTAGACATCCTATTCTACAACATGAGATAGAATTTTCTCTGTATGCATATTGCAAGATTGCGAATGTGATACATTATGCTTTCTTTGAATACTGTTATGCATTCTATATTGGAAAAATAAATCGCTGTGTGAAGGGCAGGATTTTAGAACACCTCAGAGACATTAGACATAATAAGACCAGCAATGCTCTAGCTACACATCTCCACCTTAGGACAACAACATACCTTTAAGTTTTTTGTTTTACAGATTGTGAAGTTAGGTATGAGAGGTGGTGACTTGAGGAACAAAACTGAAGTGAGAGAGCAGAGCTGGATCCTAGAGTTACAATCTTATAGATTTCCTGGGTTTAATGAAATGCTTTCCCTTAAACCAGCTCTAAAGGCACATTCCTTAACTCATTAGTTTTTCTGGAAATGACCAGCAATATGCGACACTTCTACTGTGTAGCACACTACTCTGAGGTACTGGGTGCCATAGACTACACTCATGTACACATCAACCTACCAGCTGGTGAGGAGGGCAGAATCTATGTCAACCAAAAGGGGAATCACTCCATCAACTGCCAGGTTGTGTGCAATACCCAGGGCATTATCATGAATGTGTGTGCTAGCTAACCTGCCAGTTATCATGACTCTCATATCTGGCATGCATCGCAGTTGTTCCAGATGTTTGCTGGTGGGGACATCCCACATGGCCATTTACTGGGGGATACTGGCTATGTACTGGAACCATGGATGATGACACCATCAGAAATGCACACACACACACACACACACACACACACACACACACACACACACACACACACACACACACACACATGGAAGAATGCCATAATGAGGCACACGTACAAACTAGGAACATCATAGACAGTGTGTTTGGGCTGCTGAAGTCATGGTTCCAGTGCCTTGATATATGTGCTGGAACCCCGCAGTACTCTCCAGCCACATGTGCACAGATGTTCACAGTATGTGTTTTGTTACATAATATGATCCTGTGGAAACAGCTGCAGCAGGATCAGCAAAGGGAAGGGACACTCAGTCCCCCACCAGTGCCTAGGTCCCCACAGCCACAGCCACAGTCACAGGAGGACTCAGAGGAGGAACCTCCTGAGGATATCCCTGTAGGCAGACATAGGCATGCCCAGTATGCCCTGGTATTGGCCAAGAGACAATGCATAGCACATGCACAGACAATCTAGGGCCCTGGGGACTGACACCTTACTTCGAGCCACATACATATAGTAAAAATGATGTCAGACAGCCCACACAACCTGTACCTAACCATGTATTGGCTGTGTACCAGGTGCATCAGACAGAGTTAGCCCCAAACTACAGGTCTGTCAACTGCTGCATTCGCAAGGTAAGTCACTCACCTATACACCACTTGTATGAAGTATTAGAATATGGTAGCATATGTATGCTACCATATGCTATCATATGCTACCATATGGTAGCATATGTATGGCTCTGCCACATGTATGCAAGGGAATATAGTGGGTTACTGGGCTACCTGGAGAGGTCTAACAGCCACATGGAACAACAAGTACCCAGTCCAGTTGTATGTGCTCCATAATATTCACTAGGCCACATGGCTGGACCAGATCATGGGGTGCTCATCCCTCACCCCTATCACATCAGTGTTCCCATACAACTGCTGTAACAGTACATCTGCAATGATATATGAGCAGGCCAGCCAACTTCAGAGAGCTGTGACATAGATCCTAGGCACACGTTGGATGTTACACGTAACGCAGGGATGATAATGTATGTCTGTATGTTGCTGGTTGTGTGATGAATGACACGTCTTTGTCTGGCAGCCTGTGTGTCTCAGTGGGCTAGGGACATTAGTATGGGTGATGGTGTAGATGGTTTGAATCTGGCAGCATCCACATCTTTTGCATGTTAGGTAGCCATATCGTGGTATTCCCACAGACTGTCATACACCTCAATCTGTTACTGAAAGAAAGCTGGACAAAGTCAGAGAGAATGGGGGGACAAAGGGCTGTAACTACAGACAGACATTACACATGCTCTGATTAACCTAGAAGGTGGCTAGTACAACAGTGGGATGCATCACAACAGAATATCTGCAGGATGTAAAGTCCGTCACTCAAATGTGTCTGAAAAATTGCCCTTGCCCTTATGACTCATTTTCAAACCTTCCTATTCCATCATACCTCTTGTATGTCCATCTTTGTCTTCCTCACCTCACACCTACTTTTCTATCAACCTATTTCCTTGGCTGTGTGCATTACTTTGTTCCCCACATGTGCCTCACACCCATTTTTAGCTATTGCTAGTTATGGCAGAAGAGGCAATGATTGCTCTTCCCTTACTTCATTTTTATATTAGAAATTTGCAGATTACATTGGATTCTGCAAATTGTGAAGAGTGCATTTATATAGTTCCTTCTACAAATTACAATGGTATCTGTAACTATTTGGAGATATTTATCACTTTCTAGACAGACTGATGCACATTTCTATTCCTTTAATAATATTCACTTTTTACAGTAAGTTCCATGCAACATATCAGCAGTAAATCACTGAATGCTCACATGTCAAAGGTACATTTGTATGTCAGTATGTATGTGACTATGTGCACACACACATACAGTCATTTACTATTTATGGAAGGTATACACTGATGTCACTACATAATTGGTGTGGAAATGCTACATACAGCAAACATGGCATAATGTACTGTGAAAGAATGTGTTATGTGTAGCATTGTGTACAGATTAATGCTACATTGCAGTTTGATGCAGGAAGGAAGGGAGGACTGCACATAGACAGTATATACCTGTATATGATCCCACATGGCATCCGTATTGCTAAACTATGACATAACATTGCATCATGACAGTGGGATGTCATGACAACTGCCATCCAAAAACACATGGAATGACATGCCTGTATGTTGCACATACCTGATAAGGCATATCATACAGTTAGTGATGGAGTATAGACACCATGTGTTGTCTGTCAGACTCCCCAGTAACACAAATGTTTACTGGCTACCACTTGCAGCACTATCTGCAAGTTAACTGCCCCAATGCATGGACAATTGAATGTGTGTGGAAAGTGTAATGGGTTAATGTGTGTCATGCACAAACTGAAACCAAAGTAAATGCCACATGACAATAACATATATGCATAACAAATATTTGATATGCATGCATAAGAATGCATATGCAGTTTAACCAATAAAATGGCAATCACCATGTTGGCATCATAACACAAGTAGAGCACACAGATAATACTTACAGACTAGAGGGACCAGACTGATGGGACTCAGACTCCAGAATGATCTCAAGAGCTATCGGCCTGAAGGAATCCTGCATAGCCCATGCCATATCCTCTAAGAAGGACCCCCACCATATCCCTCATCTGTGTTCAGAACATATTGGCCATGACCTCCTGGAGCCCTTCCCGATAATCATATCTATCCCAGTTGTGTCAACGTCTCCTCCTGGGATGCAGGCAGGATGACTCGGGCAAGAGCAGATCCAGGTTCCTAGGAATCAACATCATCATCATTGTCACTGTCATTCTCACAACACTCTGGCAGTGGCCTAGCATGTGCTTGTCATTACCTTTGGATCTGATAATGTCCATGAATCCCATGTTCTGTAAAGATTAACTGCAAAACACAACAGAAAAGAAAAGCAAATGCCTATCATGCAGAACTGTGTCATGAATATCATAGCACAACACAATATGATTGTGATGATAATTTGCACTGGGGCTGACACACATCCATTACGGACAGAGTTACCTATGGACCTACATGTCATAGTCCTAAAAAGCATGACAGTATTTTTTTCTTAACAATTCTATATACTTAGACACACACCCACGTGTCGTGAGCTTTGTAAAAATGTGTGAATGCTCAAATCAACATATTGTACTTCCTGTATTAAAAGATTTATATCAGCAGCCACAACTTGTCATTCTTAAAATGAGGAAAAAGTGATCTGACAATATTGCGGACAATAGGCAAGCCACATGACAAATATCTGAGACAGGCAGCATCATATTTGGCTGAACGCACATCAATATAATGAGTACAACACTAAACCCGATGTGATATGATCAATCAACACAAACACAAAAACTGATGACATATGAGAATCTAATACATCTGTTCCTAAGAGTGTTGCATGTGTACAACTGTATGCATTATCTACCAAAAACAATTGTAATCAGCAGCCTGAAAAAGAAAACATTGTGAATATGCTCGCTGATACTGAACTGCTGCAATCAAATGGATATCTGCTCAAGTGTCAGTCATCCTAGGCTATAACTGTGTTTCTACAAAAACACCCAAGGTGTCTAAGGCACCAGTGTTGTCATACAATCTGCAAACAGCAGTGCAAACACTGATACAGGTAGTACCTCACAATTCAACCACCTCGCAACTCGACCATTTCACAATTCAACCATGTTTTTGGCTGCCCAGGCATTTCGCAGTTCAACTGCCATCTCACAGTTCAGCCCAGAAAGGAGTCTGAAAAGTTGTTCATTTTCTCCTGTTGTTGTTGTGTTGTTTATGTAATTGCAAAGAAGTGAAGAAATGGGGCCAAAGAAGAGTGAAAAGAAGAGCGACACTGGCAGGAAAAATACATGGCCGAGCACTGAAACGAAGAAAGAAATCAGGTAAAACTGAGAGATAAGGTGAAACAGGATGAACAGCAGAACAGTATGGCATGCCTACATCTACCTTCTCAACATCTGGGAAAAATAGAGACAGCATCATGGATACTAAGGTGTCAAAAGGAGCAACAAAGGTTTTGGACAAACACAAAAATAATTCATGAAGATATGGAGAAGATGCTTCTTGTCTGGATCCAGGAGAGGCACATGAAGGGAGATCCAATAACTCAGACTGTGATCTGTGAGAAAGTTAAGCTCATCTTTGAAGACCTACAAAAAAATCCTCCAGGAAGTAGCTCACAGCAGAGGAATTTAAAGCAAGTAGGGATGGTTCCACAGATTAAAAAAAAAAGAAGTGGCATCCACAGTGTTCTAAGACAAGGAGAGGCAGCTGGTGCTGACAAAGAAGGTAAACAGAAATTTGTCAAGGAATTTGAAGAACTGATAGAGAGAGAAGGTTATCTGCTAGAACAGATTTTTAATTGCAATGAAACAGGGCTTTTCTGGAAGAGATTTCCAAGTAGGACTTACATAACCCAAGAAGAAGCTAGGATTCCAGGTTACAAGCCCATGAAAGATAGGCTCACACTCCTCCTGACTGCAAATGCCAGTGAAGACTTCAAGCTGAAGTCTCTGCTGGTATATCATTCAAAAAACCCAAGATGCTTCAGAAAAAAGATTATAAAATAAAAACTACATGTAATGTGGAAATCAAACATCAAAGCTTGGGTAGACCAGTCAGTTTTCAAGGATTGAATTTTTCAAGGAGTTGTGTCAAGAAGTACTTGACAGAGAAGAATTTGCCAATGAAAGCTCTTCTGCTTCTACACAATGCCTCTGTCCACCCATGAGAATTAGAGGAAAGTCTTCAGATAGACTATGATTTCATCAAGGTTCATTTCCTGCCTCCCAACACAACTTCTCTCATTCAACCTAGTCAATGCCTGCTTCAAGAAGCACTACACAAAAGCATTCTTCTCATGGCTCTTCAAAGTGACCCATTCTTCAGATAAAACACTGAAGGAATTCTGGAAGACTGAGTTCAACATTCATCATGCCATATCATTCATCAAAAGTGCCTGGGATGGAGTGCCACAGGAAGCCCTTCATGCAGCCTGGAGGAAATTGGTTCCTTCCCTTTCCCAGGGCAAAACTGTGGATGAAGCAGCTAAAGATGCTAAAGCAGCTGAAGTGCTGCAAGACATCATTTCCACAGCAAAGGACCTGGACATAGAGGAGATGGATGAGGTAGATGTGGAGGAACTGCTACAAGACCATGATGACAAGATCACAATGGAGGATCTTACAGCACTTTACAATGAGCAGTTCAAAGAAAAACAAAGGGAAATTTCTTTTGAAGATGAGGATGCCAGGGAAAAAGGCCTATGCCAACAGCTTGCATTAAAGAATTTTTATCTAACTGGGAGAAGGTGCAGACTACAGTCTTGGAGTGGCACCCCAACACAGGTGATGTCAACAGGATGATGGACTTGTTTAAACAACACAATCATGTACCACTTCAAGAACATCCTGAAAAACAATGAGAAACAAGTAACCCTGGGCATTTTTCACCTACACCTGCAAAAAACAGAGGGAACAGGCAGGGCAGGGTGAAGAAGACTTCACATCCAACAACTAAATACTAAGTGGACTCTGTAAATAGTGTAAATATGGTGACTCATGTTCAGTTTTTGGCATGGAAACTGGTGCGGCAGGGCAGAAAGTATGGGCACAAGTGTATGATGCAGACTCACCTGAATGAATGAGCCAAAAAGGGGAGCCACTGAACAAAGTCCCGGCGACAGAATAAAAAAAAAACAGACACACCCGTATACACTGTATTGTGTGTTATTATTTCTTTTGGGGGTGTGGGCAGGAAACTGTTGTAAGATGTTTTAAGTTATAATTTATATCACATTAAAGTGAACTAAATAAAACATTAATCATAATCAGAGACAACAGATATTCATTTCATAACTGCTATCGCACAGTGATGCAATGAGTGTGCATTTTATCTGGACAGGAAACACGTTAGTCTGCATTCTTAGATGGACTTAACATCAAACACATTTGTATGTGACATGTGAGTCATAGTTTTAGGAATGTACAGTAGTCCTCCATTCCTCCTCCATCCCTCCTCCACATCCTCTCCTCCATTTAAGAGATGTTCTACACTTCAAATCATGGTGAGCTACATGTTTTAAAATTTGTTTAGTGTATTTTTTAATTTTGTTTGGGCGGGGAACAAATTAAACCATTTTCCATACATTTGTATGGGAAATGGTGTCTCGCAAATCAATCGTTTTGCAATTCAAGCGCAGTTCCAGAATGGATTATAGTTGAATTGTGAAGTACCACCTGCACATCAGACACCCATTCACTCTGTGAATAGGCAGGCTATCCACAACGGATCAATCATCAAAAAACACAGCCAGACATACAAGTGTGCCAAACCATGCATCATAAGCACTAGTCAAAGCACACAGAATTGTATGTAAAACATCCACCTAAAATCATGTGTAACAGATACACTGACCCAACTGCTCATTGATACATAAAATATCAACATTGTTAGATTTTATTCACAGTTGTAAGCACAGTTACAGTGTGATGATTTCACTTACCTTACCAATGCATGATGTGTACTGCATTCTTATCAATATACATGTTGTTGTGAATTACAGGCCAATCAACAGGAGAAAATGCATTTCAATTCATAAACATACCTCTCTCCCTCCACTGCTCCTCAAGCCTGTGCATCCACCCGATGCACGTGGCTCTGTTCTGACTGCAGTCCTCCTTGCCTGAAATAAAAAAATAGAATGTATAAATAATGTATTCCTCAAATAACACTGATATACATTTCTCACCACAGTTTGTAGACATTTGTTTCTCAAGAACATTTGATAATTACAACATGCAGTTGACATTTTTACCTTCGGATGTTAACATCTTTGAATACAGATTGGGGGCAGGAGATTCAAACCTGCAACCACGATCTACATCCAAACACTAACCTCGAGAACTATCTGCCTACCTAACCCATCTTAACTGAAAAAAAAAAGCATACTTTGCATGCAGTGAAACAAGTTTATGTTGTGACATCATTTGGATGGGGAATGACCTACTAATACTGATCTTGTCTTAGGAATGCAGAGGACGAACATGTGCTGCTCATGTAGCTAAACAGTTGCAAAATTACATTCATGTTATCACTGTGTTCAGAAAATTTAATGGTAATGCAGAGCATACATTCCTCATGCAGTGTGACAGTGTCATGTAGAATACAGCTTCCGTGAACAGAACCATACATGCTGCTGTGGATAATCAACACAGTAAGGTATGTGAGAGGACCATGATATTACTTGCAAAAGTGCATATCACTGGGAAAATACATACATCTTCCCTGTTTTTCATTTCATCTGTTAGTCTGCCCATCCCAGTCCCTCAAAATTTGAGGATGATGCTGTTCAACTACTGACTTTAATATTTCATGAGAAAAACGACCTTCATAGCATTTTTACAAAGTGTACAATATTAACCAAAAAATTATTCAGACATATAACAGAATTTAGCAAGATATGCTGCTGCTACAGTTAAGTAGCTGATGTTAATGTAATGTTATGGATTACAGATATGTTAGCAGGAATTCGATGAATAATTAACGTATTTACAACTACTCTAAAAATATACGTTAATATCAATAATATAATATGTCTCTATAAATAAATGCTATGGGCATATTAAAGCAAGATAAGAGATTGTTTTATATGTGTGTGTGTGTGTGTGTGTGTGTGTGTGTGTGTGTGTGTGTGTGTGTCCTCTCTGAGTTTGAGCACACAGCACATCAAGATGGTAGACATATTGGCCTGCTTCTTTACAATCTGAGCTACTGACTACTACATGTGATTCCTAAAAAACAAATACTGCTGTACAAACCCTGCTATGAGAAAACAGATGTTACTAGAACATTACAAGAGTACAGTCATATTTGTAGAAATTTGAAAACTATATCAGTGAGTCATTACCATGCACATCATAAACATTAATATAATGTATTGCAATACGGTTCTTCCAAAAAAAGCTATGTGTAAAGTTAACAGCTACAGATATATGTCTCCCTTATGTGGACTGGAACCCACAGCACACCAAATTTAAACAGACTGACCAGTTGCTTGACATGCCAAGCTAACATTCAGCAAGGGATTTTGTTTTAGAAAACAGGTACTGCAGATGTTTATTAGAACTCCTGCAGAAAACAGATGAATATGGAAAATGCAATTCATTTTTGGACCTTTTATTGTAAAGAAATAATGACTATCAGCACATAACTAAAACATATGTATAAGCAGTCAGCCAAGCATTACTTTTTAAAATTAAATAGTTGATCACCTCCACAGCCTCTCTGCTTCTATCCAGGTAGGCTATTTTCAACTAAACTCCACTAAAGTTTGTCTTTTAATCCTTTCAGTAGCACTAGCTACTGCTTTGTTAAGCAAAGAAGTACTTGTAGTGCCTTTTGGTTGAGCTCTGCATTGGTACTGACAGCTGCTCTGTATCCCCCCCATAACTTCCAAGTTATTCTTACCTTTTTTTTTCTCTCTTCCCCTGCCATAGTGTTTAAACTAGGCTGCATATAAGCTTATTTTAACTCCCTTCTCCCCATATTGTTAGTTGCACTCCTCCTTCCTTGTTAAAAGTCTATCTAGTAGAGTATCTCCCTAGTCTAAATTCTCCTAATTTCTGCCTGCTTCTTTTGACTTTTGTATTTCTCCTAATTTCTGCCTGTTCCTTTTGACTATAGGACTCACTCATACTTTACTTACCTATCCTCCTGTTCCCAGGTCTCTGATTGTTTTTGTAGACTTTTTTATTGCTTGCATGCATTCCCTGGTCTATGTCTAATTACACCGTTATTATCTGGCCATCCCTCCCCAACTGACTATGTTATTGATCCTCCCCCTCTAACCTGTAAGAGGTTTTTAAACCCTGGGAGCCATCTTTAAATTTCTCTAAGCAGCTGCGGTCCCTGGTGTTGTGAGCTCCCATGTAAGCACTCAAAGTTTTGCTTTCTCTTAACTGTTTTATTTTGGCAATGTAAACCTTTATTTTAGCCTTTTACTGCTATATTTGTCAGTGTAAACATTTATCAAACTGACTGTCATCTTATGTTATATAAATAGCAGCTGGAATTGTGTTTGTTTTCTGTGAACTGCATGCTATTGTTTCACCTACTACTACTGCTTTACTTAAGTGCATAGTATCCTTGTCATAGATATTTTTAATTTTCTGCTAGCATTTTGTGGCTGTAACTGTTTGTTTACTGTGTACTGCATGCTGTTGTTTCACCTACTTCTACTGCTTTACTTAATGCATTTTATCCTTGTCATAGATATTGTTAATTTTCTGCTGGCGTTTAATTCAACCTCCAAGGTTTAGCACTGCGTCGGGAGCTGCATGTGGCTTTTTACACTGAACTCATGTATTCTGTTCTTATATTGATACTGTTTTCTGTACCTGTTAAGACCAGGACTATATATGTATGAACTGAGTTACTTGGCTGCATGTGGTTTTACAGTTAGTGTTTCTGTTTTTATTCTGCAGTCAGTTTATATATATTTAGCTGTTTTTGTACAAACTGGAATTATTACTTAGCTGTGTTTATCTGCAATCTGTCTACTGATTGTAGCTGAGATATAAGTGAACTATTATTAGAATGTTATTGCTAAGTAATTCTGCAGCCTAGTGTTTGCTATACAACCTGAATGACATTAATATTAGGTTTGTTTCACTGAGGTTGTCTAACTCTTTTACTACAATTTCTTCCTTTTTTATTCTCCTTTAGTGCCTGTACATTGCAACTACATAGTGGGTCTGGTTTGTTCCCCTACCCAAGCTTGAGAGTGCAGACACTCCAAAAATATAAACTTAAGAAAACTTTTGGACTAGTAGTTGATCACCTCCACATCCTCTATGTTTCTATTCAGGTGCTTACAATGGCTATTTACAATTAAACTCCACTGAATTTTGTATTTTAATCCTTTCAGTAGCACCAGCTACATTTTGTTAAGCAAACAGGTACTTGTAGTGCCTTTTGGTTGAGCTCTGCATCGGTACTGACAGCTGCTCTGTATCCCCCTCAATGACTTCCAAGTTATTCTTACCTTTTTTCCTCTCTTCCCCTGCCATAGTATTCAAACTAGGCTGCATATAAGCTTATTTTAACTCCCCCCTCCCCATATTGTTACACTCCTCCTTCCTTGTTAAAAGTCTATCTAGTAGAGTATTTCCCTAGTCAAAATTCTCCTAATTTCTGCATGTTTCTTTTGACTTTTGTATTTCTCCTAATTTCTGCTTTTTCTTTTGACTATAGGACTCACTCATA
Source organism: Protopterus annectens (assembly GCF_019279795.1). Lineage (NCBI taxonomy): Eukaryota > Metazoa > Chordata > Ceratodontiformes > Protopteridae > Protopterus > Protopterus annectens. The sequence goes on along the minus strand of NC_056732.1, from coordinate 985,854,232 downwards.
CTTTACTTACCTATCCTCCTGTTCCCAGGTGTCTGATTGGTTTTGTAGACTTTTTTATTGTTTGCATGCATTCCCTGGTCTAGGTCAGCCCGTTCAGTTCACCCTCGCTATGCTCGGACTCACTCAACTCCCCTGCCCTACTTCCATTTCCACACACCCCTGCAACACCTAGACTTGTACCCAAGCCTCATTACATAACCACACCCCTTCCTCACACTCCAACCTATCACCTTGCTACCCTCACTTTAACACTTTGACTTTACAACTATTCCCCTTCCCCAACAAACTTAATATTTCCTTTCCCATTTTGCACTGTTCCCACATTTTCCACTGCACTATCCAATTTTCATCTGATACTAGATAGCCATTCACTAATCATGTTCCTCCCATACCTTCTAGCTCCACAGTTCTTCTTCCTCTCCTTCCTCACTAGCTGTCATTGTAACTTATACCATATTCAACCAACTCCCATTAGCACCTGCCTATCTACTATAAATAATAATCATTTGTACACTATCTCATCCTCACTATTCCAAGTCTCCTATGTCTACCTTCTCAAACTCTCCAACTTTTCTACTACTTCTACTTCTCCAAAATTGAAATGTAAACTTTCCACTTATGACCGCCACACTTCTCAGCCAATATTCTTCTACATTTCTTTACTCCTCTCTGGTGATATTCATCCAATCCCAGGCCCACCCTCCCCTACCACTCTCACCCTCTCTGCTAATACTACCCCATCCCCCTGCTATTGCCAAACATTCCCTCCCCTACCTCAAAACAACTAACCATCCTGTCATTAAACACACAAAGCTTAGTCAGTAAAATTACCAACTTTTACTCCTGGATAGCCTCTATCAAAACTCAAATCCTAGCCCTATCTGAAATGTGGCTTAATCCCCACATTTCAGATACTGAAATCTTACCTCCAGGATTTAATATGTACTGACTAGATAGAATTCCAAAAAAAGGTGGCAGTGTTGCCATATTCTATTCCAAACAGCTTAATCTCTCCACACTTACTGTCTCAATCACAAGCTTTCAACCTGCTGAGCTTCTCATTCTAAATTGTCACTTAAATACCCATGGGTTGGGAGGGTGGCCTAATGGTTAAAGTGTTTGCCTTACAAACACAAGGTGCAGGGTTTGAATCTCACAAGGGATAATTGGCTAGGCTTAAAATGGCTCACAAGGGCAGTTAGCCTAGTACTAACCTATGAACCTATAACCTATGAACCTATGAACAAAATTGCTATTGTATCCATCTACATTCCACCAGGTAACAACATCCCGGTCCTTGAACAAATACTTTTTTGGTTATCACAAAATTTTGCCTATGAAACTTTACTCCTTGGAGATGTTAACATAGATTGGAATGACCTAAATATTCACTCCTCCCAACACAGCATCAATCTCCATGGCTTTTCCCAACTGATCTCCACCTCCACCTACCTACATAAAAACATACCAAAGTCCACTCTAGATTGGATCCTCACTATAAGCGACCACCTACCAATTCACATCTATTTAAATCCCCCCCGACTACAGAGACCTCACCTCTACAGAGAATGTAAAAAACTTACCAGCTTTATCCCAGATACTCTGAATAATTATCTTTCCTCTATCAACTGGTCTTTCCTGCACTCTCTGCCCATTAATGAAGCTGTACTTAAATTTAACCACATCTTTTTTGACATCCTGAACTTCCTAGCTCCCTTAAGGAAAATCAGGGTAAAACCCAACTATGCCCCCTGGCTCACTAGAAATACTCTCTCCCTTATGGCAGAAAGAGATAGGGCTTGGAAACTCTTGCTAAAATTTAAATCACCCTCACAGTTACAAGACTACAGAGAACTTAGGAAACTCACCAAAAAAAAACATCCACCACAATAAGAAAAACTACCACATCCAAACTCAAACTAACCACTACACCAACCCTAAAAGATGTTGGAGTACTATTAGCAAAATTCTTCGTCCTGGTACCCCCAATACCCCCAACTCTTTCCCTACTAAAACCCCAACAGAGATGACAACACTTCTTAACAAATACTTTATAGAGACTATTGCCAGGCTCATTCCTAATAACTCCTCTTCTACTACAAATGCTTGTAACAAACCACTCTACCCCTCTCATTCAGACTGCCAATGCCAACACTTTCTCATTCAAACCTGTCTCTATTTCTGTCAAAAGATTTTAATACTCTTAACATATACTGGAAGAATCACGCAGATAAAAATAAGCAAAAATGTTTATTTTACATGCATGGAGACATGCTACAAAGTACATGGTATGTCAGCAGTCTAATTTCTGTACACTTTACATGGGTTTTTATACCCTTCTCTGCACGTACACAGTAACTGGTTACCAGACAAGGAATTTCAGTCAAGGCTATAAATTCACATACTGGAGCCTTAGATGGTCAGAGGTCAGGCACAAGATAAGCTTGTGCCTGGACCAAGGTAACATCTGTGCATTCCTCTTTGGTCAGCAAATTCTTTATAAGAAAAACAACTTATTTTAACTTGCTTCTTTGCACACAATGCAATTTCACATTTTAACCCTTAGTATACATGATACAAAGATGTTGAATACAAAAATTCTTACTACATTTCCCCCCTAACAACACTTTGTATGACCAGTAATACATTTTATTCATACAGTTTTTCGCATGACTCGTGTTCTGTATATTCAGAATAATAAGCTTTAGTTGCATTGGCAGACAATACACTTGATATTATCATTCGGATGCAAGGAATGCAGCAACAACCCAACAGTAGGAATATAATGGCACCAACACATATAGCAATTAAGACATTCATAAGTACTGTTCCCCAATTTCCAAACCAATTTTGGAAAAAGTCAGTTAATGGATTCTGTCCTGGTTTTGTAAGTTCAGAAACTTATTGTAGGATCTCTAGATGACTGTCAATGTCATGTTCGTTATCTGGAATAAACGAACAACACTCCTCCTGGATAAGAGCGCAAGTACCTCCTTTTGCCGCTAGGGTGAAATCGAGTGCCATACGATTTTGCAACACTACAGTCCTCATTGCAGTTAACTCATCCGTCACCAATTCTAGCGCAGAAAAAGTTGCATTGCTCAGAGTTTCTAACAGTTTTGACAGTTTTCTGAGCTCCCAAATGGATTTTACTGTCCCATACGCTGGAAGAATACCAGCCCAGGAAATAACATCATCGCCCAAGTCCATGTATGATAGCCCCTTGCTGCTACTATGGGCCAAATCGTGATGATAGATCCAGGATGCATCAACATTACCTACGGGATTAACAGGTTTATTAACAGCACATACATTTCGTATTTTACCTTGGGGAAGAGAAAATGTATGTCTTATAGCTGGTGCTAAATAACCCAAAAAGCAACTGCCTGACCAATTCCTCGGTAACCATTTGTATGCTTTTCTACCACAGATAAAATAACAATCATTTACTTTAAGTGTAATATTGACTGGAACAGAGTGATTTCCTTTATCTTGCAGCCCTTTAAACAAAAGATCATACACAGATAACATTTTTTCAAAGAAACTTGTGTCATTAACAAGCCCTGTAATATTAACAAGCACTCTTGTAGGCTTGAAACTCGTTGCACAGTGCCCATCTATTGTACAGTTATGAATTATTGTTACATTACACTGACTCCATCCAACCTTAATCTTGCCAAATCTTTGAAAACATACAGTTCCATTCTGGCGACCCATGAAGGGTAATGCTATTTTGTCCTTTAAGGCTACATTTGAAGTTTCAAATAGTAAATTAGTCCATGTATCATTTGCCCCCAAAGGGACTGTACCTAACATTAGACCACCATGTACAGTAGGGATAGCCATGCATATCCAACAATTTGAAACATTAAAAGTTAGAGCATATGCATACTTAATAGCTTGATATGTATTAAAAGGCAGATGCCAAGCCGTATCCTTGTCTCTCTTTACTTGGCTAGTCTTGTTTGAAAATAAAAAAGGCCAAAACAGAAAAGTAACAATCACACTTATTAACAACAAAATTATTTTGGAATGCTTTTGTGGGAAGGGCTGCTCCCTTCCGGTATTTCTCTGCATTGCTACAATAGTCAGATATTCATACAAAACAAGATTACTACTAATCAATGTTCCTCAGGGGAACTCAAGTTTTTGTCCAGTTCAAACTGTTTTACCAGTTTACAGTGTGTCAGATGGATCCACGATGTTCGTTCTTTTATTCGGACTGCTGTAGGTGTTGCTATCAAAACCTGGTATGGACCTTCCCACTTAGGCGAGGCCCAGGTTTTCCTCTTGACAATTTTAATCCAAACCCAGTTCCAGGGTTTCACTTCCAGGATCCTGTTGTTCTTCTGATCTGAAAAGCAATAATTCGTTAAAGAGGTGTTAGTTCTGGTCAGCAATTTCCTCATGTAATCTGCTATCTCTTCACCCCCCTCACGTTCCGCAGGCAAAAGATTTTGCCACTGCGGGACGTAATAAGGTCTCCCGTATAATAGTTCAAATGGTGTGACCCCTTTTGAGGTGGGAGTGGTACGCATGAACAGGAGTGCCAGAGGTAAGCAGTTTATCCAAGACTGATGTGTCTCGGCCATGAGTTTACGTAACTTGCCTTTGAGAATGCCATTATGGCGTTCAACCAACCCTGCTGACTGTGGGTGGTAGGCACAATGATATTTTAACTCGATCTGAAAAACGGCGGCCAGCTTTTGAATAACTTGTTTTACGAAATGTGTGCCATTATCAGAATTGATGCGTGTAGGTAGCCCAAAATGAGGGATAATGTTATTTGTAAGGGCCTTGGCTACCGACGGTGCATCTGGGTGTGCTACCGGAAAAGCTTCAACCCATTTTGTAAAAGCGTCAATAATGACTAACACAAATCGCTTCTGTTGAACAGGAGTTAGTTCAATAAAATCCATGCAGATTGTGTGAAATGGATACGGAGGCAGCGGAAAAGCTGCTGGGGTGATCCGCACCCCACCACCATGGTATCGTACACAAAGCAGGCACAATAAACAAAATCATTTAGCGTATGCTATAAAGCCCTTGGTCCAGAAAATTTGCTGGATCATTTGAACCATAGCAGCAGGGTCCAGATGAGATGGGCCATGCGTCACTAATGAGGCATACCTAAAAAGGTTTGTTGGCAAGACATACTTATCATTTGGACCTACAAAAACTCCCTGCTTTTGAATAGCCCCATATTTAACCCATCGCTGTTTTTCCTGAACTGTACTAAGTTCCTGCATTACCTGTAAAGTTTGTAGATCAAATTTATCTGTAGGGTGAAGTTCCTTCTGTGTGGTCTCAAGTACAAAGGTAGAGGTTAAGGCTACACTTTTTGCAGTTTTGTTGGCCAGTGCATTTCCAAGTGATACTGGATCCTTGGCATTCGTGTGCGCTGCGCACTTACAGATGGCCAGTCCCCGTGGCAGTTGGACAGCTTGTAAGAGGCTAAGGATTAAATCCTTGTGGATTATTTCCTTTCCTGAGGCCGTAACCATTCCCCTATTTTTCCATTGCTGTGCAAAGACATGGACCGTGGAAAAAGCATACTGACTATCTGTATAGATAGTAACTGCCTTATCCTTGGAGATGGTGCATGCTCTGGACAAAGTAATCAATTCGGACGCTTGTGCGGACAGGTTCCTGGGCAGGGGTTTTGCCTCCAGCACCTTAGTCTCAGTTGTGACTGCATACCCCACTTGTGTGATACCTGCCTCATTCTTACATGCTGACCCATCTACAAACAGGGTCCAATCTGAATTTGCCAAAGGTTTGTCCTTGAGGTCTGGTCTTGGTAAGACATTAGAGTGTATCAAATCTAAACACACGTGAGGGGCACCATCGTCAGCTGTAGGTAACAGCGTGGCTGGATTAAGAGTGGTGCATCACTCAATGGTCATGTGTGGTTGTGATAGTAACGTTGTCATGCAGGATAAGTGTCTGCTAGGAGAGAGAAAGGTAACTTTATCCTGTAGTAGTATTACCGCGACAGAGTGCGGTACTCGTAAGGTAAGGTCATGAAACAAAACTAGGGTTGCAGACGCTTGCACAGCCTGTGCGGCTGCGACTACTGCTTGTACACAGTGTGGCAAAGATCGTGCCACTGTGTCCAATTTACTAGAATAAAAAGCTAATGGTCTCAACTTATCCCCATAAGTTTGCAACAGAACCGATGTCATCAAGCCCTGCTTACAATCTACTGTCTGAACAAAGGGTTTTGTATAGTCAGGGAAGCTAAGTGTTGCAGATCCTGCTATCAACTGTTTTACCCTAGTAAATGCCTGTATTGCCTTATCCGTCCATTGCAGCGTGTCATGTGCTGCCATGGGAAGTGCGAAAATAAGTTCCGAAAGTGGACTTACTTCCTCTGCATAGTTGGGAATCCAACTACGACAAAAATTTGTTATTCCTAAAAATTACATCATTTCTTTTTTTGTGCTGGGCATTGATGCCTGTAAAATGGCTTCTTTTCTACAGTTATCTAGTTGTCTACCAGCAATTGAAATGGTATAGCCTAGATACCGTACTTCAGTTTTACAAAATTGTAATTTAGATTTATTTACCTTATGTCCCTCTTTCGCCAAAAAATGCAATAACCGAATAGTTTCGGACTCACAGACAGCCTTCGTGGGTGCAGCCAGTAAGATGTCGTCCACCTACAATAGTAGATGACAGCCATACTCTGGTTGAAACTGTGCCAGGTTTGTCGACATTTCTTGCGAAAAGATTGTAGGGCTTTCACAATATCCCTGCGGCAGTCGTGTGTATGTGTACCGCTTGCTCATAAACATAAAAGCGAACCAAAACCTACTATCTTCCTGAAGGGGAATAGAAAAGAATGCGTTACTAATGTCAATAACAGAAAAATACTTATCCGTGGGAAGGATATCATTTAACAAAACAGATGGATCTGGGACCATAGGAGCCCTTGGCACTACAGCAGCATTTACAGCCTGCAGATCCTGTACCATTCTCCATGTCCTGTCCGGTTTCCTTACTGGGAACAAGGGTGTGTTACACGGTGAATCTGTACATGGAATTAAAACCCCAGCTCTCAGTAGAGCCGTGATCACTGGTAGAATGCCTTCTTCTGCCTTTTTACTTAATGGATACTGACGCTTATGAGGTCTAAAATTGGATTTTGGGGTTATTTTAACCTGTCCTGCTGTTTTTATTAGCCCAATGTCGTGTTGTCCATGGGACCATAAGGAGTCTGGCACTGATTGTAACTTTAATTCTTCTTGCGGGGTTAGGAGACATAGTCAGAATGGCCCTCCCCCGGGTGGCATTAGCCTGTCTTTGCGGAGGTGCACTGTTGGTCTAGCCTGGGTGACCCAATTTAGTCTTTGTACCTGAACTCCTTTATATGCCAATTGTTCCGGTGTCATTTTGGCCCATTCAGTAACTTTCCTCCCCACCAGATACCATGCCATTTGTTCTTCCCTTGTTACAGAGACATGTGCAATGGAATTATTGCGAAAAAGTAGCTGCATATCTTTTGTAAGACTGCATGTAACTGCAGAATTTCCTAATTTATCCCACTAGAGATTTTGTAACAGGATTTTTGTGACCTTGTGTTTAAAAAATTGCTCCTCATATTTGTCGTCTGGTCCTACATACTTTCTGTAGTACATTGTACAGTGTAGTTGTTTAGCTACCACTGGCGGTTGTGTCCCATATTTGCTTAAGGCCAAATTAGTTAGCTCATTTACTACATTTTGTGGTCCAGTTTCAACAAGATCATTACTGTACCAGTAGTGCAAATCACCCTGCCCCACTTGTAACATAACATCTTGAATTTCTACTCGTTTGGCTAGAATCCCTGATGCAGTCGGTACAGCTGCTATGCCAAACACGTGCATTAAATCTCTTCCTAATAAGTTTACAGGGCAAATTTTGGAGATAATGACTCGAAACCTGATAGTTTGGTTAGTTTCAGGGTCCGTGAACCATAAAGGTTTAGATAATGGTTCCTTATAGATGCGGCCATTTGCTGCCTTGACTAATACATAGTCATCAGAAGTTACATCGGATGGCACTGCAGAGTTTCTTAGCAGGGTCCTGGAGGCCCCTGAATCACACAAAAATTCTACATCCTTACCCTCTACTTGAAGTGTGATTATCGGTTGTGCCTCTAGCTGCATAGTTACAGCCAGCGCTGTTAAATTAACAACCTGATATTCTCCTTTTTCTGAAAAATCAGTCATTTCATTTTCCCATCCTGCACATTCACCCTTACCTTCTTCGTTTGCGTCCTCAAAATCTTCCTCTTCACTCTGTCTTATTGACTCTGGCCAATCAGCCTCTTTATCCGGGTCTGATTCACCTCCACCACCATCATATAGTCATGCTGACCCATGATCCGGGGTGGTTTTAGTTTTTCAGAAGACCGCAATCCCTCGCAAAATGTCCCTTTTTACCACATTTGAAACATTCTCCTCTTTTCTGTCTACCTTCATAATCTTCGGAATGTCCCACATTCCCTCTTCCTCTACCCCTGTTAGTCGGACCTTGCAGTAGCATAAGTGTCCCATCTTCGCTCACCGTAAAGGTTTGAGCTTGTTTTTTTTTTCTTTTCTTCTAAATATTTTTCTGCATGTCTTGCATACTCCAGTAGGGGCTGCAGACGTGCCGTCCGATAGTTTATCATATGCTTTTGGACAAAGTTGCTAATAACACTTTTACATCCTTTTAAAAAGGCATTTTTTAGTTGTTGTTCATATGAGGAGTCTTTTGACTGATCTATTTCTTTTTGCATACCACTATGGTTGTCAAAGCACTGGGTAAGTCTCTGCAAATAGTTGTCTACTTTTTCATCGTCTGCTTGTACACATCTATTGACACAGGTCCAGTCTGCCCTAGGCTTCCATTTATCCAAAATATGGGCTAGTAAATCCTTGACCTGCTTTTGGTATGAGTCTGAATTGTGGGCAAGTGGCTAATTATCTACTCTGGTTATGGGATCCCAGTCCCCACAGACCAAGTGCCATTCGGGACCCAAAATTTGTCGAACTACTTGTTCCAACTCTACGGCATTTAGCTTATAGCTTTCTATCATGCCTGCGACGTCTTCACAAAACTTGGTCATATCTAACCTAGGGTGTGGTATTCCTTCTACGGCTTTTTGAATGTCTTCCCGCATCCAGGGTCGATAAACTAAAATGGTGGGACCCTGTCCGAATGTACCCACTTGCGGATTTGCTACTTCTATGAGGGGATACTCTGTGGACGCTGAATTGACTTCGGTTTCCTTTTGTTTCCATTCTGATTTGTCTATACTACGGGTTCAGAGGGTCCAGAGTGTCATCCACCTGCTTTTGTAAAACTACGGGAGGTATGGTTTTGCTTTGACCCACTTCTTCACTTTCCTGATACTGAGGTGGACTGGTTTTAAGGGTTTCCGGGTTTGGATATAAGGTGGGGCCGCCTCATGACAGACGGCAGATGTTTCATTATCGCCATTTTGGACGAAAATGTATCTTTGCACTCGAGTCACCAGTTTTTTGTTTTGAAGCTGTTCTCTATATTTTTATTAGCTTCCTCTAACCACTTCTGAGCCTGAGAAATCCTATTCTCTTTTGATCTTTAACCTTATTTCCTGCATCCTTACGTAGACTTTTTACCAAATTTTGACATTCTAATTTGTTTAGATTTCCACTAAACTCATAATCTTTTTTCCATTTTTTTAGAAATTTTAAATTATTTGGATGTAGGTTGAACATATATTGCTCATCCTCGGTTCTTTTGTTTGAGCGGTTGCTGCAACTACAGCAACTATTCCCTGTTCCCATTTTTCTAATCTGAGAGAAAAATTAGTTTCCTTTTCCTGAGATCTCTACCGTTCTTTTGTAAAATTAAACCAAAAGACGATTCCCTTATGACTAGTCCCTTTGTTCTTTTAAAAAGAGAACAATACAAAAAGAAAGAAAAGAATGTTACGCTTACCTTTCTGTGGTTCTTCCGTCCCGTTCGTCACCGTTCCACGGATCGAATCTAAGAGTGACTGGCCTCTACTTACGACTTCTTCGTCGGAGGTCTTTCCATTCAAGGGAGCCCGAGATTCGTTCTCCCCTTCCTGTACAGGTTTTTAAGTCCCTCATGCGATTCGTACCGTGAAGAGGTGGCCCCTGCTTGGGTGCCAGAAATGTCAAAAGATTTTAATACTCTTAACATATACTGGAAGAATCACGCAGATAAAAATAAGCAAAAATGTTTATTTTACATGCATGGAGACATGCTACAAAGTACATGGTATGTCAGCAGTCTAATTTCTGTACACTTCACATGGGTTTTTATACCCTTCTCTGCACGTACACAGTAACTGGTTACCAGACAAGGAATTTCAGTCAAGGCTATAAATTCACATACTGGAGCCTTAGATGGTCAGAGGTCAGGCACAAGATAAGCTTGTGCCTGGACCAAGGTAACATCTGTGCATTCCTCTTTGGTCAGCAAATTCTTTATAAGAAAAACAACTTATTTTAACTTGCTTCTTTGCACACAATGCAATTTCACATTTTAACCCTTACTATACATGATACAAAGATGTTGAATACAATGATTCTTACTACAATTTCCTACATCAGAAAACTACTCCTGAAACTTAAACCATGCTCTCCCCTCTACTGACAACCTTCCTCCTTAGTTCCTTAAAATACCTGCTGACTGCATTGCTTTTCCTGTCTCTATTTTAATTAATAGTGCCATTCAAGAATCCATAGTTCCTGACCTCTGGAAATCTTTCTACACTATACATCTACACAAGGGTGGTAATTCAACTGAACCTAGCAACTTCAGACCCACTGCTATCCTTTCTCCTCTGTCTAAAATCCTTGAAAAATGTATCCACTCTCAACTAATTACATATTTTATCCAAGAAAATCTCCTCACTTCTACACAACATGGGTTTCACCCTAAACACAGCACCTCCGCTGCCCTTATTTCCTTCTCTGGAACTGTTGCTATGGCCAGAGACAACAACAAATTTGTATCTTGCCTGTTCCTCGATCTAAATAAAGCCTTTGACACTGTTTCTCACTCTCTTCTCCTCTCCAACTATCCCATCTCAACCTCTCTCACACTGCCCTCAACTGGTTCTCCAACTACCTCTCCAACAGGCAACAATCAGTTAGATGGCTTAACTCTTGCTCCCCTTTCCTTTCTATCCAAACTGGGGTACCCCAAGGCTCTATCCTTGGCCCTCTGCTATTCAACATCTTTACCAATAACCTCCATACTTCTTGCAGTCACTTCTCTATCACCCAATATGCAGATGACTCCACATTGATATCTGTCTTCAAAAACTTGACGGACCTGTTTACTACTGCACAAAGCTACTTTTCTTCTGTAGAAACATGACTCAATGACAATCATCTCATCCTCAATCCCAATAAAACAAAGCTTCTTTTTCTGCCTCCCTCTCTCACTGTAATGCTACCTTTTCAATCTCTTCTCTAAATAACACTATTATAAAAGTTGAAACACAAACTAAACTCCTTGGCACCATTATTGATGACCAACTAAAATCTGACCTACATGTCCCGCAAAGCATAAAAAAAAATACCAAAAATTAGGCCTACTTTACAGAAATAAAAAATACCTTAGTGCAGAATCCAAGTGTGCCCTTGCTCAGACTTTCTTACTACCCACCGTACTCTATGCCTCCCCTATCCTGACTAACCTACAGTCTTCTCTTATTCACAAACTTGAATCAACATACAATAAAGTTGCTAGATTTGCTATAAATCATCCCTACTCCTCCCACTACTGCCTGGCCCTACAGAAACCTCACTGGCTTGAACTCCCACATCAACTTGCTCTCACTCAATTTTAAACTGCTCACTCCCTTCTCAATAACCCCGCTACCTGCCCATCCCTTTCCAAACTTCTGTCCTATTATACCCCCAATCGTCCACTTCGTAGTTCCAACCAACTCTTACAACTGACCTAAAAACTTTGTAAAAATATAGGCAAAAACCTTTATAAATGCTCTAGCTCTCATAGCTGGAACAAAATCCCATTACATATCAGAAGTATAACTCCTGCCAACAACTTTAGAAAGACACTAAAAGATCACCTGCATAACTCCAAGATCTGTCACTGCAATCACCCCACTTAAACTCCCATATACCTCTGTCTATTCACATTCTACAGCCTCAACTTAGGAAATGTCTTGGCATTGCTTCTAATTCTTGTAAATATTTGAATATGCTAGCTTTTCAGCACTGTAACTAAACGGTTTGTATGTTTATATTTTTAGTACTCACACTTTATGTGACAACTATAATTTGTTCTGTATACTGGCATTTCAGTTTGTACTCTAGTTTATCTTATGTATAATGTTTCTTTTTACTTTTTATTGCTTTAGAAGTTGTTGGAGTTTTTCACCTTGGGGCTCCACTGAAAATTTTTTTTTATAACTCAGCTGGACCAACCCGGTTAACAAATGTGAAATAAATAAAATAAATAAATAAAATAAACATGTCTGTGTAATTGTTTAGGAGAAATGATGCAATGAAGTTATATACTTGTTTTATTCCAATGTATAATGGTGCAAAAGGAGATACTGTGGAACTATAATAGAAAACTACAAAGTGCGCAGTCATTCATGGCCTAGTAGTTATAGGCATCTGTGATGTATGAGGACAGTGGCTATGTGAAATTATGTAGTTAGATGTTGTAAAACATACAGTATGTACATCTACAATGGACATACTTATGAATGTTATACATATTAATCAATAAAGTAATAACATGGGAATCAACCCCATAATTAATTGGACAGTATTTACCAAGTTCACTTAATTATTCCCATGAGCTAATTGTCACAGCAGCTAATACATGGTTATAAAAACATCTATCTGATATATACAGAACAGAGAAATATCTATGAAATCCATAGCAGTGTTCAGGTATACATAGAATAGTGAGACTTACTGTAGGGTTCTATGGGCTGCCTTCACACTTCAGCGACTCTCCTTCAAAGCTCCTCCATGTCCCCCTAATGCAGCTCATCATAATGGTGAAGAAGCTGCACTCTAGCGCAGTAGATCCCCATCCTCCATTGATGCTCCCTTGTGATCAGGTTCCACGCATCTACCATGAAGAAGTGTCTGGATCTGGCTCTCATCCTCTGCTCCAATCCAGCATACACAGTCAACATCTGGGTCACTTGGGTGCATGGACACATCTCATTCTCCTTGAAGTAGCCATTACACTTCTCAAGTTGAAGAAGTCTAGAGTAGGGCCAAAAACGTGGGAGTCCCTGTCACGATCAAGGGAGTTCTTAGGATGGTGAGAAGAAGCCAAAAAAGCCCTTAACCAGCCTTTAAAAAGACTTACCTATGGCTCCATGGAGCTGACACGAGGTGGTGAACTTTTTCGAGACTGAGCATTCTTTGTGTCATCCTGGATTTATGGCGAATGGGTCTACGGCCACTTTGCACCCTAGCCCTTCTATTTCTATTTATATATTTTATGTTTTTATTGTATATTTTATGTTTTTATTGTATTTAAAGCTTTCTAGCTTCACCCTGAGGGTTGTCTAAGCCACTTGGTTCTTATTTGACAGTGGCGAGTTGGCGCAGGACTCCTTACCACCTGACGTCCCAGCCTTTGTCAAGGCTTACTTTTGAACCTCCACAATTTTGTGACACAGTTTTGGAGCCTTTATTAAGGCTACACAACTCTCAGCCTTTTAAAAGGCTCAACTACTCCCAGGTTGACCAGAGCGGACACCACACACCAGGTGGTCAGGAGATTACCAGGGCTCCAGGATGATTCAGAGCCCCCTCATCTGTTTCCAGTAGATTGGACCTCCCTGCCTTTCTCAAGGCAAACAGGGGGACTACGGCTGTATTCAGGCTAAACTTTGGAGCCTTTTTAAATGCTACGCAATGTTTCAAGTTGACCAAAGAGGGAGCCACCCTCCTAGCGGTATAAGTTATCAAGGCTCCAACAAGGATTGAGCCCTCACTCGAGCAGCTGCAGGCATTGTCTCCTGACTCGGGAATACCTTCTATGGTCAGCTTAGGCTCATCCTTCTTTGGGAGACAACCCTCAGAGCCAATACTGAGAGACCACCTCATGTCACCTCCGTGGAGCCATACGTAAGCCTTTTTAAAAGCTGGTTAAGGGCTTTTTCGGCTTCTTCTCACCATCCTAAGAACTCCCTTGATCGTGACAGGACTCCCACGTTTTTGGCTCTCCCCTAGGTTACCATCCAGGACCATGGGTACACTGGATTTTTGCTGTTACACGCTAGGGGTATCCACCTAAGCATTTTTCCTCCCTTACAGGGAGTAATATACTCCATTACCTCCAGGCTACCTTCATTGATTCTAAGTTGAAGAAGTCTGGAAAATACAAAAAACAGATAAATGCTCACTGAGGTACCCCTCAGTTTGCAGTTAGAAATGGTCTGATCAGTAAATGTATCAAAATCAATATTTGAAAGTGGCACTGATGTCATGTTATCAGATCATTGGAAGATAACTGGCACATGCCACACATGGTACCATTTATCGATACCTATTGGGTGTTTATGCAGTCACCTGTGTGTTTCGGCACACAGAGACAATTCATGAGTATGTACATGAATGAAATTCCAAAAACATGAATTTTAATGAACCTCATTAATTATGCGTGGTGCAGATGGAACTTAAAAGTGGATGCACATAAGATGCACTTTGATTCTGTGAGTTGAAGAGAGAGGTAGATTGGCAATTGGTAGCATTTCTGTTTTGGTAATTAGTAAATTTCTTACAGTTAGTCATTTCAAAGGTACATGATTAAATTAATATTTACTCAACATGTTACTATTAACAGAAGTTGTTATAAGTCAGGTCCACAAAACAGCATGACCTCCTGGCCACCTACTGCTGTCCTATTCCTTAGCCAAGCAGTGGAACTCCCCACCTTCACAACCTTCTAAATCATACCAGTTTCAAATCTCAGCTATTCTCTCATCTATCAGACAAATGGGAATGCCCATGTCACGCTACAACATAAATCCCATCTCTTTCTACACACCACTGAAATCATTACCATTTACCAATTCTATTGCTTCATCTCAACCTAAAACAGTCTCACCCTACCAGGGACTGATTTTCTGTCTGCTATCTAATGTACTATACTTTTCATAATCCAGTTTTCTTGTGCTCTCTCCGTGCAAAATGGTCCACCTAACCTTCATAGGGCTAGTAGCTACTTGTTTAATATTTACTTACAAAGAGCTTATTTGACAAAAATGTCTTTTTTCTGCAAATGTTCAGTTCACCCAACCTCCAAAAGGGCTAATAACCTTCTGTTTAAATGTTAACTCACTAAAAGTTATTACATAATGTATTATATTTCTGTAAATGTTTTAATTGTTCTGTACAAATCTTTGTTATTATTTTGTAACGTGTAATATGTAACTTGCAATATTTGGAGCTTTTCTCCCTGGGCCTCCACTGAAAATGGGCTCTTTATGGCCCAGTGGACTTCCGCGGTCATCAAACTTAAATAAATAAATAAATAAAATAAAGTTACTGGAGTGATAATGTCTTCAGCTTTATGCATACATGTGTTGTTCTTCTAAATAGTTTATTTCAGTTCCATATACAGTTGTATAGACAGACATCCATTGCAAATGTTAACAGCATATGAATCATCTGCAATTCTTACTGGTAATTCCTTGCACTCTGTTGTGTAACTATGGAAAGCTACAGATTCTGACACTATCCATATCTAGTATGTGATGTTGATATTACATATATTTATTAATTCATGTCTTCTACCAAAACTGTTAACATGTGCTGTAGCTGTCAATGATGATAATTAACAAAGGTATTATCAGTACTGACTCAATATACTAGTGATCCATAGTGTCTGTAGCCCAGCTATGGATCTTGAGTTTGCCCACATGTTCCATAAGTTCTTCAAATTGTATTTTGTTGTAGTATTTGAATGTGGCATGCAAGCAGACTCATGTAGCATGATGCTGTTGTCTTTGGATCTCCATGCAAGATATATGTATTGTCAGGGATTCTAATCCCACTCACAAACTGCAAAGATATTACAGATTATGTTGATTTTACCAATGTTATGTATGAAGGCATTGTTACTTGTAACATGTTACATTACTATTTATCACACACAGTGTTATACAGATATTTTAATTGCACTGAAATGCATACTGATCATGTTGACATGTGCTGTTCACAGAATGAAATGCATTAATGAGCTCAAACATGAACATTATCATGTGTATCACTGTCCTTCAGATGGCCAGCCATCGTAGGGGTGACAACTTCTCACTCCCCCCCCCAGAAAAATGACATCATAAGTGATGCGCTCCACCAACATGGAAGGAGACTTCTAGGTCATTCAGGTGATACTCTTTGTAGAAATTAAATCTGGACAGACCTCATCAACATGATCAGTGATGTTGAAGGCCACAACCAATCCTGTGAAGCCTGTAGATAGATCAAGTGATGCCACCAGTGGTGGACCACCACTGACTCCGCGATAATATCACAATACTTCTGGGTTCATGCATACAGCAAGACAGGAGCAATGAACCCTGGTGTTGGGATTGAAGCTGGAGTTCTGGGACAAACAGGTATGTCTTTATTTCCATTATAGGGCTCTGTATTGTTTTTTAAATAAGAAACATCTTTTTGACATTATAACATACGACATAGGCAATCATACATTTATACACATGAAAACAAACCATATTAACATAATTTTAATTGCAGACATTATACATCACAAACCATGTTGACATAATTGTAGTTGCAAACATTATAGATCACTTATATCTAGTCGTCAGTCAAACATTATAGTTCATTCAAATCCTGCATTCTTTTAAACCTCATCCCTCTTCTGCTTGTATTGCTCCCACAATTCCATTTTTCCTATGTAATTTTCTCCTACTCTTTTCTAAAGATCCCAATACCAGTTGTTTTATCTCTGTTACTATACTCACTATTTCTAGTAAAGTTGTTTTAGAGTTCGATTTCCATTTTCTAGTAATTGCTTTTCTTGGCAGCCAGCATAACTAGACTTAACAAGGCCTTACTATGTCTGTGAAATTCCGATTCTGTATCATAGCTCAAAAAATTATTTCCTTAGTTACACCAATTTGCTCACCCAATATCTCTTTTTTTTCCAAAATCTCTTTATTTCAGTTTTCTTTTTTCCAAATAATAACAACAATACAATAACTCAAAAACAGAAATAAACAATACAAACACATATCTAAAGAAAACAGACAACAATCTCGTTCCGAGAAAATTATACACATATATATATATATATATATATATATATATATATATATATATATATAGATATACACTAGAAGTCACTACATCGTCAAGTAGAGTGTGAGAATTCTTATGTTCATTTGGTCTCATAAGGGATAGTGGAATGGGGATAGTCTATATAGAAAGTAAAGATAGAAATTCAACCATTTATTGTATGGTTAGGGAAAATATCTAGATACATATATACTAAGAGAAGGGGGAAGATGCAAGAAAACTGGTTATACTACATTCATTTTTTATTAAAAGGTTAGCTTTCCATGTCAATTTGTGGGTGAATTTTATTTGTCAAGAATTATATCTAGTAAGTAACCCCAATATTTTTGGTAATAGCGTTTGTTTTTTGTTTTTGAATAAACTAATTTGTGAGATGAAATATATTTGATATCAAGATTGCTAAAATTTTCCCATGTAATTGGTGACATGAACTTCCAATTCTTTGTAATAAAGAATTTAATAAGGGCACACATCATAATAAAGACATGTTTTAATATTTTTGGAAGTTGATTGATGTTAATGTGCAAGATAGCTGTCTCCCATGTAAGGGTTGATTTTTCATATCCCATCTTCTCTAATCTTACTCTCAAGGAACACCATAAGTTGTGTATCTTAGTGCAGTTCCACATAACATGCAAAATATCAGCTGTTTGATCTGGACAATAGGGACATATAGGCGAAAAGTTAGGATTTAATTTATTTAATTTAGATAAGGTATAATATAGATTGTTATTTACCATAATTTGTGTATATAACAGCTTATTGAAAGGAATTAATTTGATTGTATTTTCAATGGCTAGTTCCTTATTTTCTTCAGTCAGTGATTGATTTTTCGTTTGCCAATAGTTTGAAAATAATAAAGAATTCTGATGTTTTGCATTCATTACAATTTTATAAGTCCTAGAAATTGTTTTCCCTTTAATCGCAAGATTTTCAAGTATTAATTTAACTAAATTTATGTTCTGTAAGTCAGTGTGTATTTGTGAGAATTTAGCATTTCTAAGATGGTGAAGCTGGTTAAGGATAATACTATATTTCTTAGGAAGTTTGAGTTCAAGTCTCATTTGCCCTGTGTTAGAGTCTTTCCATTGATATATATCCCATATTGTGTTGTCTTTTATCAAGGGGTAGTTTGTTAGATTTACGGGTTTATTATTTATTAGTAGATTAGGATTTAGGTGTAATGGTTGTATAAGGGCAAAAGCGTTAGCTAATTGCAACGATTTAAATAGTTTCTGTGTTGTAAGAATCATGTTTTTAATTAGTGGGTGTAGATTCTTCGTGTATATGCTAGTCTGGTTTAAATTCAAGAATGGTAGGGATTTGATATTATAGCCAAGGGATTTCAACTGTTCATACCAGATTTTGGTCCACTGGGGTGACCAAGTATTTATATATGAGTCATAGTTTATTATTTGCATTAGTCTGTAGACAGTAATTATACTATAGTAAAGCTTAAAATCAGGCAACCCCAATCCCCCCTTATCTTTGGCGAGTACGTTTTCCATATTTAATTCTGGTAGATTTGGAACACCATAAGAATCTTGATATAGATTTTTTTCATGGCAAGGAAGAAGTTTTGAGGAATATTTGAAAAAGTAGCATTTAATTGAGTGTTTTTGGTAGAAAATTCATTTTGACAACACTAGCTTTTGACAGTAGAGACATATTGATGTTCTTCCATCTATCAATATCATTTTGAATACTAGTCCATGTACTTAGTAGGTTATTGTTTATAATATCTTTGAAGTCTGAAGTAAATAGTATTCCTAGGTATTTTATCTGATAGTTTATTTTGATCTCACTCATGGGAAAGTACAATTCTTTATGACCTATAGGATTGAGGGGAAATATGTGTGACTTGTTTAAATTTAAGTTATAGTTTGAAACTAGTGAAAACTCATCAATAGCTTTAAGTATTTTTGGGAGGTAAGTAGTGAGGAGTTGGAAGTATATATTTAAGTCATCGGTAAAGGCTGAGTATATAAGATTTGTATTGTGGATTCTGGGAATATGATGAAAGTTTTTTTGTGAAATAAACAGAAGGAGGGGTTCTAGATAAAGATTAAATAGGTATGGCGAAAGAGGACATCCTTGACTTGTACCATTGGATATAGGGTTAGTTATACATTTGTTTACCTGTATAGTGGTAGAAGCTTTCTGATACAGAACCTGGATCATTGTAATGAATTCTTGATGAAAACCATATAAAGGCAGTATATTAAAGAGAAAGTGTAAATTTACTCTATCAAAAGCTTTGGTTGCATCTACTGTAAGGGCATATCTGGGGCATTTATCACTATTAAGTAGTCTTACAATGGTATCTAAGAGGAGGGTGTTGTCACTTGTTTGTCTGTTTGTCATAAAGGCCATTTGTTGTTGGGAAATAATAGAGGGGAGTATATTCTTAAGTCTATTTGCTATAACATAGGCTAATATCTTAAGATCAGTGTTTATGAGGGTTATTTGTCTATAATTTGCTGGATCTGTTGGGTCAGAATGTAGTTAAGGAATCAACACAGTCTTGGAGTTATTTAAATATTTGTCTGTTATACCATATTTTATTATATAGTTGAAAACTTTTAATAAAACTTTGGAGATAGGTTCCATGAATAGCTTATAAAAATCAGATGTGTATCCATCAGGCCCAGGGGATTTACCTAGTTTTAGTTTGTTTATTGCAGCTTTTATCTCTTTTAATTATAACAGTGATTTTAAGAGTTTCCTTTGATCTTCTGTAATTTGTGGAAAGTGTATATTATGTATAAAATCCTCAAATCTGTCTGTAGATGGTGATATGGGTATATTGTATAATTTCTTATAAATATCTTCAAAAGCGTCCACTATATCTTGGTCTTTATATTTCACCTGTCCTTCATATTTTATTTCTTTGATCCTAGGAGGTCCACTTTTATGTTAATTAGTCTAGCTAGGAATTTTGATGGTGTTTGAGCCCATTCTGAGTATTGATATATTGACCTTAATTCTAAGAAGGAAATATTTTCTAAATAGTGTTTGTGTAATTGTTTTTGCCAATCAATTATTTTCCTCAAGTTCTTTAGAATATTTTTCCTGAAGTTCTAATTCAGCAGTGTTTATTTGATACTCTAGTTCATTCTTAAGATTGTTATATATTTTCTGAGCCATGCAGATTTTTGAATAATAATACCCCTGATGACTGCCTTGGTAGCCACCCATTGTATGTCATATGGAATTTGAGTGGATATAAAATCATTTTAGAGTTGGGCTAGGACATTCTGAATTTCTTGTGTTGTTTCTTGGTTTTGTATAATTATAGGATTTAACGTCCAGGTATTGAGATAGGAAATATTTTGTTTATGGTCTTAAAAGTTAATTAAAAGTCTAATTTTGGAATGATCTGAAAGAGTTCTAGGTGATACAGCATAATTTAATTTGTTAGAAAGGAAAGCAAGGGAAATTAGAAAAGCATCTATTCTGGACCAAGTTTTATGAGTGGCTGAAAAGAAAGTGAATCTTGATTTTGTTTTATCATATTGAAATTTAACATAAGGGTCAACTAGTTCAAATGTATTTTGTAATTTTTCAAGTGCTGTAGTGGTAGATTGTGACTGTCTGTTTTTATTATGTGATCTATCCTTATCTAGATTTAATAAAGCATTCCAGTCCCCACCTACAATAAACAGATGATTTGGGTATTTGGCTAATATATTAAAGATTTCATAAATGAAGAGCTGTTGATTTGAGCAGGGGCTATATATATTAAGAAAGAGTAATGGTTTGTTCAAAGTATGATATTCAGTAGTAAGTAATACCCATCTTCCCTTTGAATCAGCTTCATAGGAGTAATCTCTCCTTGGAAGGATTTATTTACTATAATGGCCACTCCCCTGGACAAAGAACTATAATTTGCAGCAACTATTGTTTTAACCCATTTTCTTTTCCTTTCCCTAACCCAAAGTTGGTCATCTAAGTGAGTTTCTTGCAAGAAAGTTATATCAGCCTTAGTTTGGCATGTGAGGGGCATGATTACATTTCTTTTCTTTTTATCTACCATCCCTTTAACATTCCAAGAGTCTACAGTTATCATTTTTTATTAATATTGACGTTTCTCATTAGTTGATACTCAAAAATACAGTTATAAACTTTGTCTTAGTGTATTTATCTTCAGAATAAATGTTGTGACTTCTATACTCCTAAACTCTAAATAGGTGCCTAACCACCCATCCCTCTGTATTAGTAAATGTGCAGAGTTAAGAAAGTAAAAGAAACTATTATTTTTAGCAACAAGGAGTAAATATTTATCAGAGGGATGTCAATAATACCCATACTGTTCCAAATGCAAACAGTCACCAGCTAACAGACTGTGCCCATCCCGCTCCTTTTGTTATTTATGTACTGCATATTCATTTTCAGACTTCTTAAAATAGTATGTTAATTGTACCCTTAGATATTATATAGAGAGAAAGAGAAAAGTAGCTTTTATAAAAAGGTTTTGTAGTAACAGTAACATATTATAATTCTTAACATTTCAAGAGTTATTAAAGAGTTTACAAAACAATATTTTCAAAAAACAAGTACAATATATGAACATTTAAAGAAGGCAGCACTTTAAAATTCAACAACATTTGCATTATTCTTGCTAACAGCAACTAACTGTGGTTCTTTAAAATGTATTGGAAACTTTGTTTAACACTGCACGCACAAGCCATACAAGCAGATCATTGTGAACTCATATGTTATTAATTAACCAGTGCTATCTACTGGACAAACAGGAAAAAAAAAGAGAAAGATGTTTTTGTACCTTGCTCATAGACACATTTAAAAGTAACTCAATGGTTATGTCAGTAGAATAATAATTATACATTTTAAACATTTAAAGAAGGCAGCACTTTAAAATTCGACAACATTTGCCTTATTCTTGATAACAGCAACTAACTGTGTTCTTTAAAATGTATTGAAAACTTCATTTAACCCTGCACTGGCAAAAGCCATATAAGCACATCTTTGTGAACTCATATATTAATAATTAACCAGTGCCATCGACTGAACAAACACAGAGAGAAAAAAAAGATAAATGTTTTTGTACCTTGCTCATAGACACATTTAAAAGTAACTCAATGTTTATGCCAGAAGAATAATAATTATACATTTTAAACTTTTAAAGAAGGCAACACTTTAAAGTTCAACAACATTTGCATTATTTTTGCTAACAACAACTAAATGTGTTTTTTTAAATGTATTGGAAACTTCATTTAATACCGCACTAGCAAAAGCCATTCCAGCACATCATTGTAAACTCATATTATTAATTAACCAGTGCCATCTACTGAACAAACAGAGAGAAAATAAAGGAGAAATGTTTTTGTACCTTGCTCATAGTCACACTTAAAAGCAACTCAATGATTATGCCAGTAGAATAATGATTATACATTTTAACTGAAACTACTAATGTCTAGTATTTACACTACTTAAACTATTATATCAAAGGTTATATCCCATTTTTTAAATGTAGTTTAACACTCCTTTTTTGTAAGCTGTAAATGCACTTTAAAGTCATTTCTCTATGCAGTCAGTGTTAGGTAGCTTTCCAGCCTTTAAATGTAGAAGGCAGTTATTAAAAGACAGTACCTTAAGTATTACAGTGTAGCAAAAACGTTTCCTTTACAGGCAGGTAAGAAGAGTTATTTAAAACATATTCCACATCCTTTTGCTTGAAGTTTCCCATAAGAGTGGTATATTCTTCTATCCTGTAGTTCTTTGAAGCTGTAGCACTTGTTTAGCCTTCCAAATGTTTTTGGATCAAAATATATGAAAAGAGTTGTCTCAGGCAGGATTTACTTTGAAGAGACGCAGAAAGGTGGATTTTGCCTGGTTAGGTGTTTCCAGGGATATTTTTTCTTCTTTGTAATAAAATGTTAAAGTTGCAGGATATTTCATTTGGAAACAAATCTTATTTTCAATGAGGTAAGTGCTGTATTTACTGAGTTTCTGTCGATTTTGTTTAATTTCTAAAGGAAGATCTTGAGTAATTGTAATTGTATGTGCTCTCCATGTAACATTCTTTTTAACTTTATAAGCTGACAGTATCTGTTGAACATGTGCTGAATTAAGCAGCCTGATGTAGATTTGTCTTGGAAGATCACTTGTTTATAGCTCTGAAATATCCCTTCAAATCAAGTAATTCCATGCTTTATAGCTCTGTCGGCTGTTTCAATCACTATCTCATCCAGGAGATCTTTATTAGTCAGAAGAGAGCTTAATATTTCTTTTATTATTGGAATAAGTTGTGGCTTATCAAAGCTCTGTGGAATACCTCTTATGATAAAATTATTTCTCCGACTTCTAGCTTCCAAGTCTAGCATTTTTTTCTGTAATTCTTTAATTATGGTGTCATTGGTTTGTGCTTTTTGTTGCAGTTCATTTATTTTTAGCTCATTGTCCATAACTTTAGCTTCATTTTGTTCTAGCCTAAGCACAATTTGGTCCAAAGTAGAACCAAATGTAGTTAGCTTATGAGAGAAACCCTGCACTTCTGTTAATAAAGGTTGTAAAGCAGTTTTCAGATCCTCCAGTGTTAAAGGTTGTTCCTGATTTAATCTTTGAGACATTTTACCAGCTTTTTGTTGTTGCTTGTTAATTTTTTGCCTTTTAGCAGTGGCTTCTTTCTCAGGAGTAGTAATTGCAGACAGTTTGGTTTTTGTGCTTACAGTTTCCATCCAATCTGTCTGATTCTCCATTAATCTTGTATAGTTTGATTCCTAGTAGTAGTGCAGAATTTTAAATGATAAGTCTTGTTATGAAAGTTGTTTTTCTTCTTACTTTCCTCTTATTAGGCCTGTTGGTCTTGAAGAATCCACACCATGTGGTTCAGGGCTCTGTTTCCAACAAGTAATTATTTTTGCTTCAGAATGAGAGAATTTTTTGAAAAATAAAGATGAAACAAGTAAGTACTCGTATTTCTGCTTTACTCCATTGATGTTTGGTATAGTTTTCCCAAGCGATGCGCTGATTTGAAGTCAGATTATAGTATAGGAATGCAGGAGCTGCACTGTCAGTGTGCTTACAGGCTGTCCACCATTTTGGAATCTGCTCACCCAATATCTCTGACAGAGAAGTCTGCAGGGAAACTTTAAAGTTTTCTAACTCATCACACTCTAAGAAAATATGTTCCCAGTTACCTCTTTCTTCCCCATTACACCTCCATCATTTGCTGTCTACCTGAGAAAAAAAATCTTTGAAGTCTAGTTGGTGTATAGCAATACCTATGTAAACACTTCTAAGCAAAGATCCTAAATCTTTTAGATTATGTTGTATATTTGGGAGACATACATATATCCTGCCATTGGTTCTTTGTGAATTGCTTATCCAATCTCTCTTCCCAATCCTTTATAACCTCCTCTGATTCATTCTTATAGTTAACATGCAATATTTTGTATGGTCTACTAATTATTCCTTTTTTAACAGCGGTTTCTGTTCTAGATGCTACTAAAAACTCTCCCAGTACTTATCTTTTACTTAGGTTCCTCTTATTTTTTCTGTTTGCCTGTACTCTGATATTAGTTCTTGATAGGGAGGGCAATTTCTATCCTGCAGTCCAAATTAATTCTTGGCCTCTTCCCATTCAATTATCTTTCCCCTCTCTAATTATTTCCCCACAATACCTTGGTTCTTGCCAGTTTTCTTAAATAAATTCCAGCCCCTCTTGCCTATTGTCTGTATCCATAATTACAGTCATCCCTGTCAGCAGAATCTCCTTTCTCCATTCCTGTGTTGGCTTAGTTCTTAGAATATTTTCTGCTACTTTATGAATATAATATTCTGCATTATTATTGTTATGCTCTTTAAGAATCTGCATCCAAAATCCCAGTCTTTCTTTGTTTCTTGAACTTCCCCCATTTCATCATCATCCCTTTCCTCTCTAAATTATAGGTTTGAATATTGGAAGAGCATTGCACCATCTAGGTTTTCAAATGTACTAAACGAATAAGTAGCTTCAAAACAACAGCTTCAATAACAGGCTTTTGCCTACTGAATCCACAAAATATAAACATAAAGCTTTGCTGTTGTGAAAGTCAAATGGCGTTATAATTCCACAGCTTTAAAACAGATAGATACCATAAAAATAGAGCAAACGAACATAAAAGTGAAGAACCCTTCTGATGTAAACAATGGACAAGCGCTTTCAGCTTTTTCAAGCCGTCTTCAGATCCAAGTAAGTAAACATCTTTTTCTCTCTGAATTATAGGTTTCTGCTTGTGCAATGTATAGGAGCCTTAACTGTGTAGCTCTGAAATAGCTCTTCAAATCAAGTAATTCCAAACTGTCTTGTTCAATAGGAAAATCAGCCTATCCCACTTGCCTTTTGCCATCTTCCCCTCCCAGATAAAATCCTTCAGCTTTTTATTAATTGCTATCCACAACTTCTCCGCTGATTGATAAAAATATGCCTGACCTGTGTATAAAATTAAAGGGACTAAAAACACTTTAACTGCTTGTATCTTGCTATCCATATCCATATAACAGAGCTTCCAGATTCTAGGTTTTTGTATTATATTTTTAGTCTCTTCCCACATATCCTTGGCTGCCATAAACAAATCCTTCTAAATCCATACTCCTAAATACTTCATTTTATTATGTCCAAACAGTTGGCGCCCAAGTGCTAAAATCAAACCACATAACTAGAAATAGCACAACATTGCCTGTCCACAGAAATGGTTTATTCACACAGAAACCACAGGTTAAGCGCTTTCATCAAATAGTATGACTTCTGATGAAATCATACTATTTGATGAAAGCGCTTAACCTGTGGTTTCTGTGTGAATAAACCATTTCTGTGGACTCGCAACGTTGTGCTATTTCTAGTTACTTCATTTTATTATGCCCTCATAAATTTGGATATTTCTGAAGCAGTTCCTGTGTGGGTACATAATTCACAACTTTTGCCATTGTTTTAGCTTCATTAATTTTGTATCCTGAAAAAAATCTGAAACTGCCTCAAAAAGTTCCACGACACTGAAATGGCCAATTCTGGTTTTATTAGGTATAAAATAATGTCATCTGCAAATAGAGCCAGCTTTTCTTGACTACCATACCAATTAAATTCTTGAATTTCTGAGTCTCTTATTCATTTTGCCAATGGTTCTAAATATAGTGTAAATACAAAGGGGAAAGAGGACACCCTTGCCTCATTCCTCTGCTCAAACAGAAATTATCAGAGAGGAACCCACTCACTTTAATTTTCACCTCCGATCCCTCATATATCCTCCTAATTAACCTTAAAATGTTATCAGGGAATGCAAATGCTTCCATTGCCCTGCTCATAAACTCCCAACGTACTCTGTCAAATGCTTTCTCTGCATCAAGACCCACCAATAGCAGTGGTATTTTCTTACATTCTGCATCCCTCTGGATCATCAGTGTTTTATTAATGTTATCAAATGTTTGCCTCCCTTCTACAAAACCACATTGATTGATGTCTATCAAGTTTGGCATCACTGTTGCCATTCTTTTAGTCATTGTCAGTATAATCACTTTATAATCATGGTTTAGTATTGAAAAGGGCCTGTATGAAGCTGGATCTGATGGATCATTACCCTCTTTAGGTATTACAGCCACCACTGCTTTATTCCAAGATGTTGGTGCTTCTTCCAGATCTTTCAGTTTTCCCTCCTAGCTTCCAAACTTCCACAGGAATACCATCTATTCACGGGGACTTTCCTGTAGATTGGTTATACATCACCATCTGTTTCTTATCTCCTCCTATCCTAACTATTAGTAATTGAGCCTCAACTACCTATAACCTTGGCATAGTTAGTTCTTCCATAAACATTTCCATTTGTACCTTTTTATCTCCATATTTCCCTGCTTTATACCAACTTTCATACAATTTCTGAAATATTTCTGGTATAGCTACAGGATCTCTTATCTTCCTTGTTACAGGCTCCCTAAGCTTGGTGGTAACCTTTCTACTTTCTGCTGCCTGAGTCATTGTGCTAAATGTTTTTGTGCTCTGGCATTATTATCAACAAACAGTTGCTTAGCAGCAGTCTTTCTAAACTCATGAATATTACTGAGGTAATCCTTTATTTTCTGCTTAGCATTCTGCAATTACTCGTCTTCTTGTTCTTGTAAGATTCCCCTATTCTCCAAGACTTTAACATTTGTCAGTCCCTCTAAATAATTCTTGTTGTTTCTTAACCACATCTCTCTTTCTTTTATTTCCACCCTATTTTAAACACCACCTTAATTTTATCCCACTCCCTAGCTATATTTTCAAAATAAATTTCTGCCTTCACTAATAACTCCCTATTAATTTCCACTACCCATTCCTTAAATATTATAGGGCTGTGCATAGATACAATCATTGCATATTGCTGCAGTATGCATATTCACAAATTTCTGTTTTTGCTTTACAGCACCAGAGTTGAGCCATGCACACACATCCTCAGAGGGTGAGGATGATGAACTTAATGTATTGAGACAACTGAGTTACAGAGACGTCCAAACATGTCTAATGCTGTTTGCAATAATATTCACAGGTCCATCTACTTTGGGCCTACACCAGGGATCCACAGGCGAGTGTCTCTATACTGTTATACCTTGTTAGTGCCTCCACCTCATTTCATGGCACTGCTGTTTACAGTCATATTGTTGTTTCCCTACCATTGAACACTACATGTGCAGCCAGTGGACAAGCAAGCCATGCATTTTCATGTGCAGACAGACCAGGTATGCTACAGCAACATTTTCATAGCTTTCAGCAATGTGCAGCACACATGATACCTGACATTTTTGTCAATATCTGTCAATACAATCCCACCTGGTATACAGATCCAACATACATCACATGAGTATTTGCAGCCCATATTACTTTGTTGCATATGTGATGCTGTCAGTATTATTTTTGCTAAATACATAACTGCTCTCTTTCTCTTTACTTTACCACTGCAGGATCCACAGTACAACCCACCTCTCCACAGCATGAGTCTGTCAATAGTATGCTATTAAGTATTTTCCATATCTGTCCTTGCTATTAATCCTGTAGTTGACCTTCATTAATATTGTGCCCTTCTTACCATTCCTAGGTCAGCCTACATCAACATCCTTAACTGCACATATGAGTTGTATCTTTCTGTCCCACAATCTGTATGTTTTAAATGTGTTCACCTGGTTAATGGGGTAAATTATGTGATCAGTAATGCTGTTTATTCCTGCATTAGTTGAGGTTCATCCCTCTTCAATACCACTATCTTCCCATGAGTTTTTTCCCAGGTGTGAATTTTTATGCATCATTTATGTCATGTACGTTGGCCATGTAGACGGATTACATACTTATTTTATGTAGATTCCATGAAACATATATACAGTAAACCACAAGTTAAGTCCTTATTATTTGTAGCATGGCAGTGAGATATATATGTCATATGTCTTTGATGATATCCATCATGTGATGTAAGCACTCCATCCTGATCTGTGTCTTTGTATCTTGTAGCACATCAACTGTCTGTACCATCCAGCAGCCCATCCAGTGATCATGATGTTGTTCATGATGTGTCTTAACATAGTAGTATGACCCCTGACACAGAGGATCTTGAGTTGTTTGGAGAATCCATCCATGAGTTTGACTTATTTTAATTTCTCTAAGATGTTTGAGTTTCTAATACCATGACAGGAATGGACCCCATTCCTAAGTCAAAGTATGATTAAAGTTCATGAAATTAGTATTGTTTCAGTCTTTGATGTTAGCCAAATGTGCTTTTTGCAGCACCCACAATATGCTCAGAACTGACTTCTTCTGCAATTCATATGGAGTTACATGTATGGTAACATCTAAATAAGACTGTAAATTCTTTTTATGAGACCCATCGCTCCTATTACTATTGGAACTGTGTAGGTATCCTTTTTCCACATTTCCTTCATTTCTGCCTGCAAATCCTGGTATTTTCTGACTTTGTGTTTCTCTGTACATAAGGGACTGTAATCACTGGGTGTAGCAATTTCAACGATAAGTTCTACTTTTGTCTTCTTTTCCTGGACTAATATATAAAGAAGTTATGTACCTACCATAACGTTCCATGCTAGTTGTCTCCTCTTGCCTTCTTTCTTGCTGGTTGGGGTTCAGAGCTGATCCTCAGCTCCGACTCGGCCATCTCCTAAAGCTCGAGAGCTACAAACTGTCTCGAGGCCTCCCCATATCCCATGATGCCTGGCGCTAGATACCCAGATCTCATTTGGTAAGACTAACAGCAGACAAAATAATGAAGGAATCCTATTCTTATCATACATAAGCCCAACTATAAAGACCACTCGGTAGAGTGGGATAGCCAGAGAAGGCTCAGCCTGAGCAATATTAGAGAGAAAACTCTTCTCGGTCTAGTAAGATAGGGGGATGGAGGGGGGGGACGCAAGAAAGAAGGCGAGAGGAGACAACTAACATGGAACGTTATGGTAGGTACATAACTTCTTTATGTTAAGTTGTCTATCTCGCCTTCATTCTTGCTGGTTGGGACAGCGTCCCTAGCACCTAATATCCTGGGTGGCTCAATGGAACAGACTCTTCAGAACAGTGGAACCAAAATCAGCTCTGCTCCCGGAAATCACGTCCAACTTATAATACGAGATGAAAGTATGAGGGCTTGCCCACGTAGCTGCTGCACAAATAGATTCCATGGGCAACCTAGCCTGAAAAGCAACTGAAGTGGCTAATACTCTGGTGAAGTGCCCTTTTGGTTTAACAGGCAATTGTTTATTCCTCAGCTGATAGATAAAAGTAATGATAGAAGTCAGTCACCTGGATAAAGTTACTTTTGATACTTGTATACCTTGTTTGCCCTCTGCATAAGAGAGGAAAAGCTGATCCGATTTTCTGAAGGCCTTAGTCCTGTGCAAATAAAAACGCAGTCGTCTGTGAACATCTAACTGATGTAACTTATATTCTGCCCTGTTGGAATGGTTGGGAAAAAACACAGGAAGGTCAATGGACTGATTCAAATTGTTCTCAGAAGAGACCTTAGGAAGGAAGGATGGATTAGTCCTAAGAGCAACCCTGTCTTTGTGGAACACTAGGTAGGGGGGACGTGTACAAAGAGCCTGCAGCTCGGAAACTCGTCTGGCTGAAGTGATTGCTACCAGAAAAGGTGTTTTCCATGATAAAAACTTCAACAAACAGGAAGCTGCCGGTTCAAAGGGGGGCAAAATTAGGGAGGCTAGAATCAAATTCAGATCCCATGGGGGTGGAGGATCTCTAACCGGGGGCCTGGGCAGAGTGGTTCCTTTGAGGAAGGCCTTACAAAGCTTATGAGACATTATACTACTTTCTGAAAGGCCACTGTGAAAATTTGAGATTGCGGCTGACTGCACTCTAATTGTAGCCAAAGTGGAGCCAGCATGAAAAAGCTCTGTGAGGAATTCCAAGATGTAGTGAACAGGGGCTGAAAAAGGATCCATATTCTTAGCCTCTGCCCAGGAAGAAAAACGTTTCCACTTACTAAGTTTTTCTAGTGGTAGACTTGTGCAATGATAAAATGATTTCATGCACTGATTGGGAGACATCCGGATGCCTGGCTAGGGTTGGAAGTGGAGCAACCAAGCTGTGAGCTTGAGAGATTGTAGGGAGTGATGCAGCCTGCTCGATTGATGGATCAGAAGGTCTGGAATTGGTTCCAGAGTCCAAGGTTGCTCGATAAGGTAATGATGCAGGAACAGAAACCATATTTGTTGAGGCCAGTACGAGGCAATGAGGATCATTTTACAACCCAATACAGCAGCTTTCTGTATCAGCTTGGGAATTAGAGGAAACGGGGGAAATGCATATAGAAGTCCCTGAGGCCAATCGTGGACTAGAGCGTCTCTGGGGAAATACTCTGGATATGGAAGGAGAGAGAAGAAGTTGCTGCACTTGCTGTTGAAGGGGGTGGCAAAGAGGTCGCAGCAAGGTTGCCCCCATTTGCAGAAAATTTGGTCCGCCACTACTTGATTCAGAGACCACTCGTGAGGCATCAGAATAGCTCTGCTCAGCCTGTCTGCTATGACGCTGGATTTCCCAGGGATATGCATTGCAGTCAGAAACCATTGGGAAGAGATCGCCCACTGCCAGAGTCTGAGTGCTTCTCAACATAGGGAGTAGGACCTGGTTCCACCCTGCTTGTTGATGTACCATACAACTGACATATTGTCCGTTTGAATTGCAACTGTCCCGGTAGGAAGAGAGTCCTGAAGAGCTTGCAACGCTAAAAGCACGGCTCTTATCTCCAAGATGTTTATGTGCAGATGGTACTCCTGAGGTTGCCAAGTGCCTTGGACTGTTCTGCCCTGATAATGCCCCCCCACCCGATCAGGGAGGCGTCCGTGGTTACCGTAGCAACTGGAGGGGGGAAGTACAAATGGTCTGCCCAGGTGTACTGATGGGGAGACCATCCACCATGCAAGGTGCTTTTTGCATGCTTCTGTAATGATAATCATGTGAGACATGGGAAGCTGCTGAAAGGACCATTGGGTGAAAATGAGCCATTGGAGAATCCTCATGTGGAAACGGGCCAGAGGGACGAGTAAGATTGCCACTGCCATGAGACCCAGGGTTTGAAGTACGAACCTGGCTTGAATTCTCTTGCAACCTAACAAGACCTGGACATGCTGCCGAATGGCTAACACCCTGTCTGGTGG
Organism: Protopterus annectens; assembly: GCF_019279795.1. Taxonomy (NCBI): domain Eukaryota; kingdom Metazoa; phylum Chordata; order Ceratodontiformes; family Protopteridae; genus Protopterus; species Protopterus annectens. The sequence goes on along the minus strand of NC_056732.1, from coordinate 985,822,277 downwards.
AAGGCTGGCTGATCTGTCTTTTGTATTTAAATTTGCACCTATAAAGGTGATAGACTGACAAGGCAACAAAACAGATTTTTTTGAAATTTATAGTGATACCTAGTCTGAAACACATCTGTATGGTATAGTCTCTGACTTGCAGAAGATGATGCCTGGTGGTAGCAGTGAGGAGCCAGTTATCTAGATACGGAAACACCTGGAATCCTTGTCGTCTGAGATGAGTGGTAACTACTGCCATACATTTGGTGAACACCCTGGGGGCTGTGGTGAGACCAAAGGGCAGAGCTCTGAACTGATAATGGCTGGCTCCCAGCTGGAAGTGCAGGAATCTTCTGGAGCATGTCCATTTTGATGTGGTAGTACGCATCCTGAAAATCTATGGAGCACACCCAATTGTCCTGACCCAGGAAGGGTAAAATGGACTGTAGTGTGACCATCCAAAATTTGGTTCTTTGTACAGACCTGTTTAGTCTGCTGAGATCCAAAATGGGTCTCCAGTCCCCTGTCTTTTTTGGTGCCAAAATGAACCTTGAGTAAATTCCAGATCCTTGCTGGTCTGCTGGGACTTGCTGGATGGCCTTTTTTCTTAGCAGTTTTGCAACTTCCTGAACTGCTTGATCCCTTAGATTGGGTGGAAAATCTGGAAGGGACTTGTTCGGCAAGAATGGTGCACGAACGAAGGGAATTTTGTAACCACCGGATATAACAGACTGTACCCATTTGTCTTGTGTTATGTCTTGCCAGGCTCTTGGGTACAGTGATAATCTTCCCCCAACTGCCCCCAGAGGTGGACAGCCGGGCAACCCTTCAGGGATGCTGGAAGGGCTTGTCAGAGAAAGATTCTCTGCTGCCCTGATTTTGTGGACCCCCTCTGCCATGAGGGCGGCATCTGTTATTGTTCCCTCCTCTGCCCCTGGAGGGAAACTCACCACGTGTGTCAGGCAAGGCTCCCTGGGATTTCTGGATCCACATCTTTCCACTCTTCTGACCCTTGGGATATGGTCTGGAAGGAGTGAAAAAATGGACCCCTACAGCAGAGAGAGTCTTGCCTTCCTGTTCACACCTGGTAAGGGTGCCCTTCACCTGAGATCCAAAGAGAGAGGAACCATCAAAGGGGGTGTTGGTGAAAGATGCTCTGAAAGGTTCCGCAAAGTTACAAAGCCACATCCAAGCGTGTCTCCTCAGAGCAACGCCTGTGCCTGCGGCTCTACTCGCCCCATCGGCTGCATAAGAAATGAGCCTCATGGAGGAGTTAACCACTGAATTAAGAGTCGCCAGCTGGGAGGCAACCTTGGCCTGGGCCCCCTCAGCTGACGGATCTTGAAGGGTATCTCCAAGCTCTTTAAGGAGATCCCTCTGTAGACCCAAACTAACAGTGATAATAAGAAAAGATTTTTTTTTTTAAAGAAATAGATAGAGAAGAAAAAGGTTATCCTCTAACTCAAACGGACACCTAGAGATAAGGTTATCCTCTAACTTAAATGGAAAGCCTTAGAGGAAAAAGGGAATAGTAGAAGGGGGAGGGGAAACTCTCTAAGTAAAATGAGTTTCTGAAGAGAAAAGACAATGATTCAGTTACAAAAACTTATACAAATTAAGAGAAATAACTAAATGATAATTCTACTCTAAATATTTACTAAATGTTGACAGAAAAAAGACATTATAGAAGTTATATATGACCTGAGCCAGTAGAGCAACCTCGCAGCAGAAGCGGCAAACGAGATCTGGGTATCTAGCGCCGGGCATCATAGGATATAGGGAGGCCTCAAGCCAGTTTGTAGCTCTCGAGCTTTAGAAGATGGCCGAGTACCCCAACCAGCAAGAATGAAGGCGAGATAGACAACTTAACATATATGGTTTTCTCACATCTGTTTTTGAACATGGGTGATCCCATGTGATATAAACTTCATTTTCTATAATGCTTTGTGGCTCACATTTCCACTGTTTCTCAACTACTTCAGTATTTTAAAGTTTGCACAATCCCCACTGCAACAGTCTTGCCACATTATTAAGCCTTTCAGTAAACACACTTTCTGCCATTAGTGTATCAAACCCAGCAAGAAGTCGTGCAACAGTTTCCAATTCTGTAAACCAACGTGTATGTAGTCCACTATCCTGGGCTGCCAATATTAATTTTTTTCTTCTTTTGGTTTACATTCTCCTCTCCTTAAGCATTCCTATGTTAAATCCTGATTGATATCAAGTTGTTCTAAGACTTTTCTGTACTTGTAACTATATTTATGCATTTTCCACATTTCTTGGCTTCTCATCTGACCCTTCACCTTATATTCTTTTTTTTTTTTTTTTGGCACATGCATTTGCTTCCTGAATTTTGTCTACTTCTGGTTTGATTTCCATTCCTGCACTACACTGATATGCTTCTACTAAGTTAAGCAGGGTAGTCATCATTGACTAGCTCTCCTCATGTTTTGAAACTTTCTCTATGTTTGGATCTTGTGAGATGGACATTGTGCAGGAATTGGGTAAGAACAAAGATATAGTCATTTTGCCAGCAGACAAGGGTGGTGCTATTGTGATACAGGATATGATACAATATCAATATCAATATAAACTGTTTCTGCTTGTTTTCCGAAAAAAAAAATATATATATCTTGTTTTCCCGCCTTACTGAGCTAGAGTAGTCCAGTTTCAGAGCTTGCTGATCCCTGGACTTTGTTTGCAGTTCCTGTTACTGATTCTTTGCCTAATTTGGAAGAGAGGAAGTTCCCTTGCTTACCAGTGGGAGTGGGAAGCATTGAGCTGCCTGTTGGTCCAGTTTTGTGAGGTTTCAGCCAGTAACTTGTAGTCTATTGGTCGTTTTGGGCCAGTTCCTAGCTTCTTTCAGCCCCCTGATATAAAACACGCTAAACACGCGTTTTTCAGCTTGTACCTACTCAGTACAGATCCTCGTGGTGGCCAGCAGAGTAATCCAAGCTTCAGAGAGCTGAAAAAGCGACTTTACCTGATTTAAGTATATTTTTGTGGCTTTCCACTTCTATTTATCTAGCAACTGTATTTCACCTGCTTGCTGATACATTGTTACTGTTTTTCTGCATTTATTCTGTTATTGCACTTGATTTCTCAGTTTGTTACTTTTAAAATCTGTAATTGTTGCAAATTGTTTGTGTAGGCTGTGATAGCCGATTTATAGCATTTATAAGTGTCTACTGTATCTGTTTCTGCTTGTTTTCCGAAAACAAAACAAAAAAATATCTCTTGTTTTCCCACCTTACTGAGCTAGAGTAGTCCAGTTTCAGAGCTTGCTGATCCCTGGACTTTGTTTGCAGTTCCTGTTACTGATTCTTTGCCTAATTTGGAAGAGAGGAAGTTCCCTTGCTTACCAGTGGGAGTGGGAAGCATTGAGCTGCCTGTTGGTCCAGTTTTGTGAGGTTTCAGCCAGTAACTTGTAGTCTATTGGTCGTTTTGGGCCAGTTCCTAGCTTCTTTCAGCCCCCTGATATAAAACACGCTAGGTACGATTGAAGTGTTTGTTTTCTAGACTTTTTGTGGTTAATTATTTATCCTGATGGCTGAGGTCTTGAATTCACCGCCCTTACTAAGGAAGAGTTACAATCTCTGGGCGAGGTTAAAACCTTGCAGCTGGTTGATTCCTTTTTCCTAAGTTGTTTTAAGTCCTAACGATAGAATTAACGTTCATAATAATAATAAAAAAGGACATTTAACAATAGCATCTAATAGATGTCATAAAAATGATGTTATTGATAATTTTTTAAACCATGAAGTTGTTTTTAAATATAGTGAGAGAAATGTTTTATATAACAATTCAAGAAGCAACAATGAAGGTGGATCTATTAAGCACAAAATATATAATTTAGGAAAGAAATTGGGGAACATTAAAAGTGTTAAAATAGACAATGCCTACTTGCAACAATGTATTGATTTACAGATTGTACCCAAATGTTTACACTTTTTTAAGTTACCTTTGGGGATTGAATTTAATAGTCATGTTACTAATGATTTTAATCAGATGTTTGATGAGTTTGGTTTTTTGTTCATGAGGAAACTTATGAAGTATAATGAGGAAAAAATATCTATTTTAACTGATGAAATTGAGAAGGTTAATGAGGAGATTATTCAGGACTAAAATTTTGAGCAATGGTATGATTTATATCATAAACAGTTCCAAACAGCAGAACATAGAGTAATGGACACACACAGTAGGAAAAACAAGAAAATTGAAAGGGACCTTGCTTCATATAAGAACAACAGAGCCTACGTGTGGCCGAATGATAGAGTTAAACAGGTTTTTAATTTTTCTGAAATAGAGAGGGATTTTAGGGGTCGTAAGGACTCACAAAGATATGAGGAGGAAGTAAATTTTCAGGGGGGAAGATTTTACCCACCTGCAAAAACATACAAAAAGAGGTTTTAGATTTTCAGATCGGGGTATCAGATGATGTTCAAGTGTTTAATCCCCCCAATGAAGTTCATATTCAAGACCCCCCTATTTCTTGTAATTCTCAAGGTGGTCTTCCAGACTTTTTAGCAGGTGAACAAACCTTAAATAGTGAGAATACTTCAACTAGTGAGAATACTCATTTAACCATCCATACATCTAATGGCTTTAATGTTTACAACTACACTGATGTAAGCATTAATGAAGAATTTTTTTCCTTGTTTAGTAAAGGGATGAAATATATACCCACGGCAAAATTCAATATTATAGATACAATTAAGGAGATGAAATTATTTTGCCGGAGACTTAATTTGGCTATACAGTTCAATGGAACAGATGAAAGGGACAGACATAACAACGTTAATAAAGTTAAGAAAAAAAGTGCTTATATTCCAACTTATCATCCGAATATAGCTAATTTTGAAAAACTAGTCAGCAAAGATATATACTGGTTTTATTCTAACATCAAAACTAACCCAGATTATGGAGGGTTGTACAAGGACAACCTAAGTATTAAAGAAAGGGAAGTTTTGAAAAATATTTTGGCCAATCAAGACATCAGGATCATGAAACCAGATAAAGGTGGAGGTATTGTTGTTTTTTCCACCTTGGATTATAACAATGAAATCCATAACATACTCCACCTTTCTGGGAACTACGAAGAAGTTTCAGTGAATCAAGTTAACATAGGTTACAGGAGAATAGACCTAGTTTTAGAGGAATACTTATTAGATGATCGAATAACCAATGAGGTTTATGAGTTCATTCGAGAAGAGTTTCCAAAGATGGCCATTATTTTCGGCATCCCAAAAATACACAAATGTCTGGATAAACCCCCCTTTAGACCCATTATTTCTGGGTCCAAATCCAAGACATATAATATGGGGGTTATCATTGACGGATGGACTAAGCATGTTTATGATAATGTCAGACACCTTACTAAGGATTCATGGAACTTTTTAGCAAATTTGACTTCAGATATTTGGCAAAGTGACCTCCTATTTTTAACAATTGATGTTGTTGACCTTTTTTCAAGTATTCCAAAAGAAACTGGCTTGGAATACTTTTTTGAAAGCTTAAGGAAATATTCTACTTTGAGCTGGGAGAGAATTAACCTCATTGTTGACATGATGGATTTAATTTTGGATTACAATTACCTTCAAATTCAAGGAGAAGTGTTCAGGCAGACCAAGGGCGTAGCCATGGGGGCCTCTTGTGCCCCTGTGTTCGCCAACTTGGTCATGTTAGAATGGGAATCATTATTTATATTCCCCAGTGAATATTACAAATATATGGTATATTACACAAGATACCTGGACGATTTATTCATCCTTTGGAACGGACCCGAAGACCTAACTGAGGGTTGTATTGACTATTTAAATAATACGACTTGTTTTTTGAAATTTACCTATAAAGTGGAAAAGGAAGGGATTTCATATCTTGATACCTATGTTAACAACAGTACCAAAGGGTTTGAATCAAGAATCTACAGAAAGAAAACATTCTCCAATGATTATTTATTTTATGGGAGTAGTCACCCACCTCATGTTTTCAAAAATGTGTTTAAAGGTCAATGCATACGTGCCGCGCGTATGTCATCCAACAAAACTATTATGGAAAAAGAATTGGACAACATTTTCAATATGTTTATTAAAAGGGGGTACCCAGTTTCTATGTTAACCCCCATAGTTACGTTTGTTAAAAAGGAATGGGGGCAGAAGTACCCACCTTTGTTGGGGAAACCTTTTAATTCCAATAAGAGAGACAATTATAATAATAGTAACATTTGTGTAATTATGCTCAGCCCATATAAAAATGTAATTAAAGAAATTTTAGTTAAACATTGGAACATTCTAACTGTATCAGAAGATGTTGGGAAAATAGTGGGGACTATCCCAAAATGTGTTTATAAGACATCTTTAAATATCAAAAATATGTTGGAGAGTAAAAAGGTCACCAAAAAGGTGAGGGATAAGGACATTAATAATAAAAAAGGAACAACAAAGTGTGGTGCCTGTAATCAGTGTAAGAACATTAATGAAGCCAAGATAATAATTTTGAACAACATCATTAAAACTAGATTGGTTAATTTAATAGGTAATTGTAACACATCGAGAGTAGTTTATGTCGCTATATGCACTGGTTGCAATGCATATTACATCGGGAACACTGAGAGAAAACTGAAAACTAGAATTTATGAGCATTTATATAAGATTAAAAAACAGGATAGCAATAATGCCCTTAGTAAGCATGTTTTAGACAGAGGGCAGGAACACACTTTTCTTTTTAGTATCATTGATCATATTGACTCTAAAGGTTGCGAAGGCAACTGGAAATTTTTTTTGGGACTATTAGAAAGTAAGTGGCAAATGTTATGTGATGCTACTACTAGTCCTGGATTGAATGATCATATTAGTATCAAACCATTTTTATTAATGGAATGATTTAAGGTAGATGGTCGTCTCCTCTATAGACTGACCTTCTGAGTAGATCAGTTTTATTGATACACTCTCTTCAAGCATCACATCTATTTATTACAATATTATTATCATTATTATCATTCTTGTTTTAACAAGTAGGTTGTATATTTTTGGCTAAAATTTCTTGTGCATTTTTATTAATAATGTTTTTTATAATTATTTCATTTTGATAGGGACACTATTTTTAGTTCTTTATACTTGGTTTTGAATTTTGGCACCAAAATTAGCTATAAAAGAGTACTCAGCGCCTTGATCATGGTTCTGATGAAATTTGCATTTCCTGCAGATGAAAGCGCTTAACCAGGGAACAGTTTTTATGCCTTAACCAAGTTTTTATTGTTGGATTTTCATATGGAATAAAAGTTCATTGCCTTCATCTTTCTGTTCGAGCTGTGGTTTTTCCGGGACCTCAACAAGAATTGTTATTTGGTTTGTTCTTTGCTACTTTTTTGTGTTATGTCTTGCCAGGCTCTTGGGTACAGCGATAATCTTCCCCCGACTGCCTCCAGAGGTGGACAGCCGGACAACCCTTCAGGGATGCTGAAAGGGCTTGTCAGAGAAAGATTCTCTGCTGCCCTGATTTTGTGGACCCCCTCTGCCACGAGGGCGGCATCTGTTATTGTTCCCTCCTCTGCCCCTGGAGGGAAACTCACCACGTGTGTCAGGCAAGGGTCCCTAGGATTTCCGGAACCACATCTTTCCACTCTTCTGACCCTTGGGATATGGTCTGGAAGGAGTGGAAAAACGGACCCCTACAGCAGAGAGAATCTTGCCTTCCTGTTCACACCTGGTAAGGGTGTCCTTCACCTGAGATCCAAAGAGAGAGGAACCATCAAAGGGGGTATTGGTGAAAGACGCTCTAAAAGGTTCTGCAAAGTTACAAAGCCACATCCAAGCATGTCTCCTCAGAGCGACGCCTGTGCCTGCAGCTCTACTCGCCCCATCGGCTGCATAAGAAATGAGCCTCATGGAGGAGTTAACCACTGAATTAAGAGCCGCCAGCTGAGAGGCAACCTTGGCCTGGGCCCCCTCAGCTGATGGATCTTGAAGGGTATCTCCAAGCTCTTTAAGGAGATCCCTCTGTAGACCCAAACTAACAGTGATAATAAGAAAAGATTTTTTTTTTAAAGAAATAGATAGAGAAGGAAAAGGTTATCCTCTAACTCAAATGGACACCTAGAGATAAGGTTATCCTCTAACTTAAATGGAAAGCCTTAGAGGAAAAAGGGAAAAGTAGAAGGGGGAGGGGAAACTCTCTAAGTAAAACGAGTTTCTGAAGAGAAAAGACAAGGATTCAGTTACAAAAACTTATACAAATTAAGAGAAATAACTAAACGATAATTCTACTCTAAATATTTACTAAATTGTGACAGAAAAAAGACAATATAGAAGCTATATATGACCTGAGCCAAAAGACCAACCTCGCAGTAGAAGCGGCAAACAAGATCTGGGTATCTAGCGCCGGGCATCATGGGATATGGGGAGGCCTCAAGCCAGTTTGTAGCTCTTGAACTTTAGAAGACGGCTGAGTCAGAGCCGAGGATTGGCTCCGAACCCCAACCAGCAAGAATGAAGGCGAGGTAGACAACTTAACATATATGGTTTTCTCACATCTGTTTTTGAACATGGGTGATCCCATGTGATATAAACTTCATTTTCTATAATGCTTTGTGGCTCACATTTCCAGTGTTTCTCAACTACTTCAGTATTTTAAGGTTTGCACAATCCCCAGTGCTACAGTCTTGCAACATTATTAAGCCTTTCAGTAAACACACTTTCTGCCATTAGTGTATCAAACCCAGCAAGAAGTCGTGCAACAGTTTCCAATTCTGTAAACCAACGTGTATGTAGTCCACTATACTGGGCTGCCAATATTAATTTTTCTTCTTTTGGTTTAAATTCTCCTCTCCTTAAGCATTCCTATGTTAAATCCTGATTGATATCAAGTTGTTCTAAGACTTTTCTGTACTTTTAACTATATTTATGCATTTTCCACATTTCTTGCCTTCTCATCTGACCCTTCACCTTATATTCTTTTTTTTTTTTTTTTGGCACATGCATTTGCTTCCTGATTTTGTCTACTTCTGGTTTGATTTCCATTCCTGTACTACACTGATATGCTTCTACTAAGTTAAGCAGGGTAGTCATCATTGACTAGCTCTCCTCATGTTTTGAAACTTTGTCTATGTTTGGATCTTGTGAAATGGACATTGTACAGGAATTGAGTAAGAACAAAGATATAGTCATTTTGCCAGCAGACAAGGGTGGTGCTATTGTGATACAGGATATGATACAATATCAAGAAGAAGCCATGCAACAACTTTTGAATAAACTACATTATACACATTTGGTATGTGACCCCACTAAAGGTTTTAAGAAACAGATTGATGGTTCCCTTTGCCTTGTCAGAGAAGAGGGCATTATTACAGCTGACACTTTACACCATCTCACGGTTAGGTATCCCTTTAGTCAATACATTTACTTCTTACCGAAAATTCACAAAAATATGCAAAATCCACCAGGGAGACCCATCGTTTCTGTCAGAGGATCCATTACGGAACCACTCTCCCAATTCCTGACACTACATCTTAAGCCCTTACTTATACACATAAGAGCTAGAATACAAGACACCACAGAATTTTTGAGGATCATTTCAGACATGCAATTGGAGGCTGGATGGCTTATGTGCACTTTGGATGTTTCTGTATTGTATACTAGTTTCCCTCATTGGGCGGGCTTGGAGGCTCTTGAGTACTGGCTTACAAAGACTGAGCTATACCCACCATTCTTTAACACATTTTTGGTCTGCTTAACAGAACATGTCTTAACTAAAAATGTGTTTTATTTTTCAGAAATCAGGTTATTTACAATTGAATGGTACCGCTATGGGAGCCTCCTTTGCCCCCATATATGCCGATCTCTTCATGGCCTATATTGAAGAACAGCTCATTTATGATCAGGCCCATAACATCCATTTGGATGAGATCGACATATGGAGGAGATACTTGGATGATTGCTGGTTGGTATGGAGACCTGCTAGCAATTACCTTAAGGAGTTTGTTGAATATCTTAATCATAATAAGTGGGGGATTAAATTTACAGTCTCTTTTGATACCAATAGCATCACATTTCTGGATATATTGGTAACAAGGAACATTGACCATACTCTTTCTACTAAAGTTTATAGAAAACATTCACAATTTAACTCCTTGCTCCATGCCACCAGCTTTCATCATTCTCACATATGCAGAAACATTCCAAAGTCACAATTTCTAAGAATCAGAAAGATTTGCTCAGATGCTAATACTCATCATATATATGAGGAAGATCCTGTTGACAGATTTAAACAGAGAGGGTACAAAACAGGGGACATATACCAAGCCAAACATTAGGCATCTGAACATGACAGGTCTGGGTTATTACAATACAAGGATAAACTGGTGCAACAGAATCCACCCATCAGACTTATTACCACTTATGGGAAGAACACATATGTCCTTACTAATATTGTACACAGACAGTGGAATGTTCTCCTAGCCGATACTCAGCTTAGGGATATTGTTGATGTGCCATGCCATTTTTCCTTTAGAAAAGAAAAAAATTTAGGCTCACATATGAGTCACTACAAACGTATAGGTATCCCAGATATACACTCCACACAAACAACTATAGAGGGTCGGGCTCTACAAGGATGCTTTCCATGTGGACACTGTAGACATTGCAAAAGTATCTTCAAAACCAGGGAGTTTTCAAGCAAGAACAGTGGCCAAATATTCAATATTAATTTTTTTGCGAATTGTCAATCAGAATGGCTAATATAGTTGGCCACATGCAGTTGTTCTGCTTTCTATGTTGGCCAAACCTCTAGACCATTCAAGTTCAGAATTTCAGAGCACCTAAGTGATGTTAGGACTAAGAGAATAAGCAATGCATTATACAAATACACAGAGAAACATCCCAAAGCTAATTTTTATTTCACCATCATAGACAAAATTCAGGGTAACAACAAGAACAAATCAGGCTGGCACCAATTATTTAATAACAAAGAGAAGAAATGGATTGTTAAATTAGGGGCACTATTCCCTCCAGGATTAAATGAATATTTTTAATATTTTATATCTTTATAAAACTGTAATGTCTTACATAACCTCCAGGTGGACCAATTACTATATAAAGGGGAATGTTTTTACAAGCATTTGATACACTGATGAAGGCTTTGTAATTTTCAGCAGAAACCGGTCTGTTTGTTCTCCTTATATTACTATAATAAATCTTATTGTCACTGTTTTGCTGGCTCTTGCTTTTTTGAGTCATACCAAAGACTTTTGGAGCCGTGCAGCTGCCATACTTACAGGGGTATTTCCAATGAATCTTGTGAGGTTAGCAAATATGTATGCAGTCATACAACTGCAGATCTATACATGCAATCGATTTCAAGGAGGCCCATACCTCCTTCAGAATGGGGAATATACAATCTTGGTATAGAGTGATTTTTTTATAAATTTTTTGATAAGCAGGGAGCATATTTATTATATTTATATATTAGAGCTTTTTTCAGTATTTATTTTAGTCTTCTAAAATATTCCTTACTAAGTTTTATTTGCATTTGTTCATGTTTTATTGTTGATCCTTCATAAGTTCCCAAATATATATATATGTCCACTTCTTTAACTTGAAATACTGAAATCCCAAATTTCATTATTTCAATTGAGAATGTGTCCCCCCCAAAATCACAAAACACCACAATCATGAACACTAACAACATTGAACCTAAGAAAACACAAATACATAACCCTCCCCCCAAAACAACACAAACACTACCAACACAAAACCGACAACACCGCCACATGTTTCTGCAGGAGACAAGCCCCCTGCACCCCCCCATGTGGGGAGGCTAGACCCTCCCGCTACTTATATATACCAACTCCGAGGTTGCACTAACAAGAACAAAATGGAACACACACCTTCCCTCACTTACTCAACACTCCCACTGCAGACAGTCACATGTAAAGTCACTAATAACACACACAAACACATACTATACATGTACAAAACTCATCACATTCAGCACTTACACACATACACTATCGCCTACCTACCCCAACTGACCTCTACAACTCCCCACAACCACTACATATTAACACATTAACAATAAAATCCTTAAAATTGAAATACCTACCTCAATCTCTGTACAGACACGAACATCACCCATCATACCACACAACCCTCAAAGTGACAACACACACTAAATAAAGCACCAGTGTAAACCCAACACAGTATCGGTAAACCAAGATTCGAAATAGTGCAGTTTCAAAAAACTGCACTTCTGACATTCTCAACTCCAAATACTGAAATTTGAGATTTTAGTATTTCGATATATATATATATATATATATATATATATATATATATATATATATATATATAAACATTCAATCCTGCTCAAGTTCCTTAATATCACATCCCTGTCCCAGACTGATATTTTCTTGGTGCTGCAGCTTTCCTGCTTTAAAGGTTGATTTTGCACATTTATTAAGACCAAATGACATTCTTATATCTGAAAACGTTTTGACTACTTGCAGTTGTCTTGTGCTTCCAGTTCTTCATCTGATGAACTATACAGTTTTAAATCATCAACAAAGAAAAGATGACAAATCTTTAAACTTTGTTCTCTGGGAGCCAAATTGTAGCCATGACTTAATCTGTTACGTAGACAGCTTAGTGGGTTAAAGGTAAGACAAAAGAGCAGAGGTAACAAAGAGTCACCCTGGAATATCCCCCTTTGAATTTTTATCCCTGGGATAATAATTTGTCCTTTATCATGGCTTAGCTGAAAAGTGGTTTGGTACTGTTTCATGGTCACTGTAATGTAATCAATCAATGTAGATGTATCTTATACATTTGTAAGCACTATTTTATCCATTAATGTGGTATGCTGTCAAATGCTTTTTTGTAGTCTATCCATGTCATGACTATATAACAACAAATTATCCTTTGTCCCATATGACTTTCTTTTTTACCTTTTGTTCTATTGCCATGATTGAGTTCTCTTCTAAATGATACTGTTGTTGCAGCAGATGTAGTTTCAGATGTGGAGGTCCACTTGTCTAGCCATTCAGAGGATGCTGCCACAGTGTATGTTGAACAGGATGAGGCCATTGACCAACAGACCACAGATGAAATCACTGCTGCTGTCAGTTCCACAAATCCACCATGAAAAGGGCATCATTTTAGACATAGGTGAGCAGGTGTTATAAATTGCCAGGTGTCAGAGGGTGTCCACTTCCTGCTGCAGGCAAATGAACGGTCACTGTAGTAGCATTGCTCAGACATCCATGCACTTGCCTGTGCCACAGATCATGTGCCACACCAGCTACGTAACATGCATGAAGTACAAGAGTGCAGAGATTTTGAGGTTATGGCTGCATTGACCACTCAGAATGAGAGTCTGCTAGCTGTGGCACAGTTGGTGGAAACCATGTCTTCTACAGTACTGCAGCAATGTTGTACTAACAGCAGGATTCTGCATTCCCTATCTGTTTTCAGCAGATTGCAACCTATGAGAAGCAGGCCACCTGTGAGCAGAAACACCATTGACCATTGAGAATCACTGTCTATAGTTCAACCTGCACAGAGTTCAACTGCTGGACAATCTGCTGTGGTCCCACCACTCTCAAAGCCTTCAACTCGTAGTCATGCTCCTTCATCTCAACATGCTGTTGTAACCCCATCCATCTCCTTTGTAGAGCAACAAGGGCAAGATGTCTCTGTACATGGTTGGGGCAGAGCAAACCATGGTGTAAGATGTCAGCGAGGTTACCCTAGACTGCATTATTGCTGGCTCATGTTATGGCAATACCACTGTACTGTGATATGTGTTTTTTGAAATTAAATTTTCTGCATTATGTCCTGTGTGATTTCTCCTTTTTCATGTTATTATATTGTAGAGATATGTATGTGTAGCAGTGATGTGTGTCCTTTATTGTTTACCATACACTGATAAAACAATCTGAGTGTTTATGCATACTTCTGCCAGTTATGCCCTGAGTTGATGATCCATGTTTTGACACATGTGCATATGTTCATGTTGGAATATGTTATGATTATATTATGCATGATACTCAGTGTGTACATCTAGTGGGTACTTGCCATTCAGTACAATCTGAGTTGCTGTGGTGGGGCAACATCTTGAACATCAATGCTCAATCTGTGTACTCATGTACATGTTGCTTGTTATAACTCAAATATTTAAGTCAGATGCTGAAGTGTTGCCTGGGACTGTGCTTGTGGTTGCATCCTACATTGTCTACACCTATGACTTCTGTCCCCTATGTCCTCCTGCTCCTTGTCCGATACTTGTGGGATGTCCTTGTCAGACATTTGGGGTTCCTGGAGTAGTTCACCCACACCTGCAGCTGAAAGACTGCCATGTGCTCTGGTTAGTATGTTGTGCAGCATGGAGCACACTGCTATCATCTTTTCTGCCTTTTCAGGTGTGTATTGCAGTGCATCCCATGATGTGTTCAGACATCTGAACCTAGCATTCAGTACACCAAACACATGCTCTGTGGTGCTTCTGATTGTTGTGCGCTCTACTGTAGGCCTCCTGTGCAGGGCTTGATGGTTCATGGTACAGGATCTTTAATCACAGCTCAAGTGGATAACCACAGTCACCTGTTGTGGGGAATAAAAACACTTTTGGTCAGAACTGATATTGTTGTGTGGGGGTATCCTTAACTTTCATCCTAGCTGTGTTCTTGTACTTACCTAGTAGTATTCCCTCAGGTATTTCACTTTGCTGGAACCCAGCCTTCAATCTACTTCCCCTCCAAATAGCACCGTCATGGACACTTCCAGGGTATGTTTGCATGATTCTTGTTATGCTGCCATCTGCTGCACACACAACTTGGTAGATGATGGATGGCCAGCCCTTTCTGTTTATGTATTGGTATGCATCTGGATGTACTGGTGTCTTAGTAGGCATGTGTGTGCAATCTATTGCACCGAGTACATGTGGGAAGGTTGTTATGTTATAGAACTGGTGCATTGCAGTTCTCTACTCCATGGGGCTGAATGGAAAGTGTATGTAGTCATCCACCTTGCTGCTCAGAGCTTCCAGGAATTTTGCCAGAATACGACTGGAAGCTGTCTTTGATACTTGCACAGCATCCGACATGTGTCTCTGGAATGGACCAGATGCAAGTACACCCAGAATGAGACACACTTTGGTTTCATGGGGGCTGGGGTTTCCTCTCAGGGTCTGTTCAGACATGTGAGGATTACACATGTTGCAGACAGCCTGCATCAGTTGTCTGTCTAGATGGTATCTGTCAATTATTTGCTGGTCTGACAACTGGTTTAGTTGCAGCCTTTCTGTGACTCTAGCTGGCTGCCTTCTAGGATGCACAGTCACAGCCTCATTTATGACTTGCATCACTGCAGCCTGTTGCTGTATATTAACAGCAGGCTGCATTTTTGTTAATGTTTTGCTATGGCTTTCACCACAGTAGATAGTATTCACTGGAATTCCTTGGCATCCAGAAAGTATGTGCCGAAAATTTTAGAAATTGAGTTGGTATGGCTGTTTGTCACATTTGAGTTGCATTATGTACATACAATGTGTTTTAGGATCAGACGCAGCAGCCCTAAGTATCCTACACTGAATACTTAAGTACTTGGTCTACGTTCAGAGTGACTTTTAGAATCACTTCTGCATCAGGTGTGCTGAAGTCTTCTTTCGGCATGCTGCGCTGTCCACAAATAGCTTCAGCGAGCTGTACGGACTCCACCCAATGGAAAATATTATTTATTTGTTAACTTAACAAAAGCTCAAAGCAATGCTAGGAACCAACCAATGAAATTAAAAAGCAATTGCTGGAACACCTCATTCCTAACTTGCAGTCATATTATACTTAAATTCTGATAGCTGTCCAACTATCATTTCTTCCGCATAACACACAATAAAAGAAACCATTTTGCAAAGTTAAGCACTTTCATCCAAACATTTAATGAACTTCTTCAGAGCTATACAAAACAGCCACTTAATACTACTTATACTATACTTTAATTACAAAATTAATCACATGATATCCAGTTGAAAAACTCATATACATTTAATAAAACATTTACTAAAAAGTTCATATATAACTTCTAATTAAAAATAACACAAAGTAAACTTTATATCCATTGTGATTTTAATACGTATTTTATATTTGTGCTTTCATTTAACCCATGGCTTTTGTTTGCATTTAATAAAAGCTGCCAGTTGACTTCCTTAACTTCTAATCTGTTATTTAAATCACCAGAGAAAATTTCTTAAGATACATGATCTAGTACAAACAATGAGAATTTTCTAAATTCGAAACAAGATAAGGCATGATTTGCGAAGGCATTTGTTACACCTTTATTTTTAATTGCAAGTATATGTTCATAGATATGGTTTGACAGTTTTCTTGTAGTTTCGCCTACATAGAATCTGTCACACGATTCGCACATAGCTAGAATTACGTGTATCTTCCAGTAGCCCAGATTTGTTTATGTGAGTGTCTTAAAATAATATTTGAACACTCATTTACAAATCTACAGTAGTTGCAGCTGTTCCATTTAAACATACAAGTTTTACTATTGTACATTTCTTTTTCAACATGACTTTTTTCCAAATAATGTCTCAGAATTACTGTTCTTCTTAGAAATAAAATTTGGTTGTACACCAATTGCAGATGACAGTTTCTTATTTCCAAAATTATTTTCCATTTGTTATTAACTGACTGTCTGATTTTCTCTGAGTCTAGTAACTAGGGAGATGAAACACTCTAAAATGTCTTCATTTTTCCTCCTAACTACTGTTTTATCAAAGCCCAGTAATAAAATATGAGCAAACTTTGTCTCTCTCAAACCTTTTACTTCTGAAATAATACTATCCAGAACACTTTCATAATAACCTTTCTCAATAAATATTTTTTTTACGAAAAGTCACTTCTTTTTCAAACTTTATATTACAGCTTGTGAGTTTACTAAAACAAAATTGTCCTTTAAGTACATTTATTTTCATAAAGTTTGGATGTTGGCTTTTTGCATTTAAGTACATTTATTTTCATAAAGTTTGGATGTTGGCTTTTTGCATTTAAGTAATTTTTAACAAAATTATTTTCCTATGTATACTACTGAAACTTCTTTCTTCAACATTTATATGTAGCTCAACATCCAGAAACGTAACTGTTGTACCATATTTGCTCCTAATGAAAATAAGAAAATTTGTACTACTATTTAAATCAGTAATAAAATGTTCTAATTCTTCTGTACTTCCTCCCCAGATAAGGAACAAGTCATCTATATATTGCCTGTAGAAATAAATGTTATTGTATATAGTATGTGTATATATTACAGCATCCTCCCACCATCTCATAACTAAGCTGGCAAAGGAGGGTGTCATCCTGGCACCCATTGTAACACTTTGTTTTTGCTTATCAAATTTGCTGTTAAATACAAAAAAAAATCCCCAAAACTAATTATGTTACTGTACAAAGTAAGCTAATATTAAAGTCAGTATATTTATTTAAGTAATTCCCTAAGGTACCAACATCTTGTAAGATACTAGCATAGAGTGAAACTACAAATCTGGGCTACTGGAAGATACGCATGTAATTCTAGTATGCTAGTATACTGAGCTTTGTGCACATCATGTGACAGTTTCTATGTAGGTAAAACTACAAGAAAACTGTCAAACCATATTTATCAATGTGTACTTGCAATTAAAAATAAAGATTTAACAAATGCCTTAGCAAAATATGCCTTATCTTGTTTAGAATTTAGGAAATTCTCATTTTTTTGTACTAGACCATGTATCTTAAGAAAATTTCTCGGGTGATTTAAATAACAGATTAGAAGTTAAGGAAGTCAACTGGTAGATTTTATTAAATTCAAACAAAAGCCATGGGTTAAATGAAAGCATAAATATAAAATGCTTATTAAAATCACAATGGATATAAAGTTTAGTTTGTGTTATTTTTAATTAGAAGTTATATATGAACTTTTTAGATAAATGTTTTTTAAATGTATATGAGTTTTTAAAATGGATATCATGTGATTATGTAACTAACGTATAGTATAAGTAGTATTAATTGACTGTTTTATATAGCTCTAAAAAAGTTCATTAAATGTTTGGATGAAAGTGCTTAACTTTGCAAAATGGTTTCTTTTATTGTGTGTTATTTGAAAGAAAACGATAGTTGGAGAGCTATCAGAATTTGAGTATACTATTACTGCAAGTTAGGACTGTGGTGTTCCAGCAATTGCTTTTTAGTTTTATTTATATGTTATTTTAATAGTTAACTTCTTGCATTTAGTTTTGCAGTCTCACTCAACATTATTTTATTTTAAATAATAATGCATTTTTACTGGTATTCATGCCAGCATCTGCTGCTTTTATAGGTAGTGTTTGAAACAAGTCAGTGAGTAGAGGGTAGGAATAAGAACACTAATCCTGACAGCATGGTAATTAATCTTTAAAAAGTGGTAAGCTAGCCAACTTCATCTGTGTTTAGGTTATTAGTCACAGATGACAAGCTTCACACCTCTGCTAAAAACTATGACTTACAACTACAGTTTCAGTCTGAAAACTAAAACAAATTAAGCTGCTCATTAAAGCCTAATATTTAAAGTTTCCTTACAGTGTTGCATCAGAGATGGACAAAAAAAATCAAATGGATGGATTCCAAAATGCAGTTGTGGACAGCATAGCACACTGAAGGAAGTCGTCAGTGCACCAGAGGTGGATGTGATTCCATAATGGATGCTAAAACAAGACCAAGCAATTATCTATTCAGGATAAAATAACTGCAGACTCTGTGCACCCCACCGGATTCCAAAACACAACTAGTGTGCCCAATGAAATTTAAATGCGACAGATTACTTCGCTGACAACTTTCTGAAAGCACTTGGTGGAGGTCATTTGTATTTAATTTTAATGCTAATAAATTTCACTGTTTTCTAAGTGATCTTGCAGATTCCACAAACATAACAAAAATAAATGCAACCACCATTTAAGGCACTAGAGTAGGCTGGAGTACTGCAAGCCATAACATAGAACAATCTGCAAATGCATCCCAGAAGGCAGCAGACAGGTGCCAAGCAAGGCTACAGTTAAGCTGGTTTTCTGAACAGGAAATAATAGATAGATACAGGTAAGATAGAGAACTGCTGCAGGCTGTATGCAGGGTATGAGCACCGCACATGTATGCTGACAGTCTGTGGAATAACTCAGTACTAGAAGAAACAAAAGTGTGCTTGAGTCTGGGTATAATGATCTCTGGAACAAATCAGAGGCATATGGGAGATGATGTAGGAGTGACCCAAACAGTTGACAGTTGCATTCTCTCACAGTTCCTGGCAGACCAACTTCCCAACAACAGCCATAGAGCACATAACTGTCATGCAACGGTTCTATGCCATTTCCAACTTTCCCCAAATCCTCAGTGCAATAGACTGCACCCATGTCCCAATCAAAAATACAGCTGTAACTGATGCTGAACAGCACATCAAAAGAAGGGGGTGATCATCGCTCAATTGTCAGGCGGTGAGCTCTGCACCTGGCCTCATTACTAATAGCATGGCTACACACCCTGGTAGTGTGCACTATGCAGAAATCTGGAGGGGAGCGTGCCCTGAGGTCTGTTTTCCAATGTGGTGAAATATCCAAGGGGATTCTGCTAGCTATGAACATGACCACCACTGTTATATAGTAAGCAGTAGCCAAACATTGCAACAGGAAGCAAGATGAACAAATATTCCTTCTCATCCACCTGAAAACTGGTGACTGAAGTTATCCACTGGTGTCTTGGCTAATGACACCATACAGAACCTCATCAACATCTGCTGAGGATGTATGCAGCAGGGCAAACAGCATGACACCATCAAGGGTATGTTTAACATGCTAATAGCAACATTCAGATGTCTGGACACATCCTGGGTGCACTCCAATACACACCAGAAAAGGCATCACAGATGGTCACTGTGTGTGCCATGTTTCACAACATGGTAACATCAAAACATGGTGGTCTCCCAGCCACAGGTGTGGGTGACCCACCCCAAGAACCTTACATGTTTGAGCTGTCACAGGATGATCAGGAGGACATAAGAGTGAGAAGAAATAGGTGTGGGTGATAGAGGATGTGGCCATATGTCCTAACTAAAGCAACATAGCATTGTCTGACACACACTTTTGAGTCATGATGCAACACATGCAGAAATGTACAGAGATTAAACAGTGATGTTCATCAGTGTTGACCCACAACAGCACCACAGATCATAACTAAAGAAAAGAAACTATTAGTTGTCCAAATTGAACAAGATACACAACAGAAGCATATGAGTTAATCTGCAAGATCATATACACACCTCAGGAAGGAACACATCTGGATGCATACAGAGAAAACATCAATTGTCAGGCGGTGAGCTCTGCAGCTGGCCTAATTACTAATAGCATGACTACACACCCTGGTAGTGTGCATGATGCAGAAAGTCTCAATGCAAGGTACATCACCAAAAAGGACCACAGTGGCATTTGTGTGTCAGGCAGGAGGTGTGCACAACCGAAGGTGCCCTTGTACAAGTAGGATATCATGATACAGACAACTAGTATGGGACGGTACCTTTAAAATAGCCAGTACCACAATAAATTTAGGCCCATGCAGTTTATGGGGATGTAGCAGCCCAAAGAAAACCTAACTGCAGGGGTTGCACACTAACAGTGATGCATCACACATAGCATAGTGATATGCAACATTGTGGCACAACACACTAAACAGCATACAGCAGCATAAGTAATAACAAACAT
Source organism: Protopterus annectens (assembly GCF_019279795.1). Taxonomy (NCBI): domain Eukaryota; kingdom Metazoa; phylum Chordata; order Ceratodontiformes; family Protopteridae; genus Protopterus; species Protopterus annectens. The sequence continues at coordinate 985,801,547 of NC_056732.1, read as the reverse complement.
CCCAATGACCTACCAAAAAAAAAACACAAACAAGTCTTACTTCCCATGCCTGACATGGAATGTCACATGTAAGGCAACACTTTGATGCACAGGTTATTACTGCAACATGACTCATTTAGAGGTAAGACTGTGTTCATTCATGCAGAACATCAATTGCAGTGAGTACCCATCAGCCATGGAACATACAGCAGTGTTTGGGATACAGAAACATAGGTATATATGTATATGTAGAATCAAGTAGATATGGGAAGGCACACATGGGAAGTACATGTCAGCATGAGGATAAAAAAGAGAATCTTGTTCACAGAAGTGCAGTCAGCACTGAGGGTAAGGCATGTACATTATCATATTAATATGTGCAAAAATGTGAAAAGGGGTTGAGGATGAGTGGATGGATGGATGGATGGATGGATGGATGGATGGATAAGTAACACATGTATGCATACAGATGCATTCCCATGCATGCAGGGATGGCAGACATAAGGCAATGGGTAATGTAGCAATCAGTGTTGAATGACCAAGATAGCACACTGTATGTTATGAAAGTATGTGCTACATGTCACCAAGCAACAGATGCAAACATAGAAGCATGAATATTGTCACACTGAGCATTACTGGTATTAATATCTGAACCAACATATACTAATGACAACTATATAGTACATATCACAACTTGAAATTAGAATAACTGATAGAAATATTCTGTGGCATCAGACATTTGAGAAAACACTTACAGTAGGCACTGGTCAGAACAGTGATCATCATTGCCACATGGTCAGAGTGACATAACAGGATGCAGATCAGAGCAACTGTCAGTGTTACTTAACACAGTCTAGGGTGCCCACACTGATGACTCATGCCAAGCTCCTGGCTGTCCCTGCCTCATCTGGAAACACTCAACTCCCAGTGCTTTACTGAGGACCTGAATGTGGTGACACTAGCATTTTGGGACATAGTGTGGGTAGGAGCAGTAGTGGACATAACTGACAACAGATGTATGTGCATATTGCAACACAGACATTGATGTCCGATGGCCATGTAAGTGTCTAATGAGAGAAGTCTGCATCTCTCCACTTGAGGTAATCTGCCCAGTACAGTTAGGGCACATAACACCCAGTTAGTACTATGGCACAACTCTAGCACTGGTGTAAACATAGGTTCATAGGTTCATAGTTAAGTACAGTAAACTCTCAGTTAACTGGCACTCATGGGGACTGGTAGATGCTGGGTAACTGTTTCTGGTTGTTTGAGAGTTACTATTAAAATAGGCCTGACTAATACTGTACCCTATACTATTTGTTTGGTTTGACTTGTTCTTAGGTTGGGGAGAGAGAGAATTTATTCTTATCTTCCTTTTTAAAACTCTAAAAACATAAGGTATGTTTTTGTGGAGGGGAACAAAAAGTGCAACACATGAAAATTGTACTGCATTTCTTTTATTTATTTTTTTTTCTGGTTGCTTGACTTCCAGTTAACTGATAGTTTACAGTACTAGACTAGCTGCTCTTGTGAGCCATTTTAAGCCTAGCCAGTTTCCCTTTCAAAGGCAAGATTAAAACACTGTACCTTATGTCTGTGAGGTAAATACCTTAACCATTATGCCAACCCCCCAACCTAACAAGGCTTTCAGTGGGGAATGCAACAGGTACCACTGTCATGCTGTGCAACTAGTCCTGCTATGACCTCTCTATGTCTGCACTCTTGACCTTCATGTAACACATGCAGCTGGTGTGCAACACAATTGATGGCATGGGCAAATGTACACAGGCCAGAGCCATGACATTGCTGTGAACAGCCATTTACCTGTAATAGTAAGTGGACACCCAATGACACACATCCACGCCCATTAGCTACACTTCCACATGTAGTCCAATGGACAGTACCGGTCCATCATGGGGATGATGGGACAGCGGGTCACGGTCATCATCATGTCCATCATCTGATGTTCCCACATCATTAGAATGGCCAATCACATTATCCTCCCTATTGGAGGCTACACCATGAACTACATTTCTGTTCCCTTTGGGGTCAGACAATGAACCCAGTTCAGTGGACAGTGTGCTATTGGCCATACTTTCATAGTGAGGCATATCACATCCCTTCTCAGAATCAGTGCACAGTGTATTAGAGGAGGCAGGTAGTGGATGTGCTACAAAGAGACAGATGACACATGTCATCTACATTCACAGAAGTTAAATGATGCATTGACATAGACTGAAATTTTGGACAACTATATAATCACAATACTTATGATGATATGGAGTTACCAGGTCATCCTGGCTGTGGGTGGTGCAGGGAACCTATAAAACAGAGCTATGCCATGTAATTTACATATCAAGCAAATATGATAGCATAATGTCAATACAACTAAAACCTACCTGACATGTCCTCCTCTGACTCCATTGCTGGAGGTGTCACTGTCATATAAAAAGATAAACGTACATAACTCAGTAGTAAGCCTATACAAGACATCATATAGCATTCAACCTGATGTATAGTACAGAGCAAATAAGATATAAACACACCTACGGGCAATAATGGCATGCAGATTGCAGGTGTCCTGTGAAGGCGAACTTTATCAATAGAGAAATGAAGCAACAGTATAGGCTGTCTTACCAGGTACGTCCTCCCTGGTTGAAGAACATATCAACCAACATAAAGCTGAACCTGTATTAAAAATGGCATACAAACAACATGTGAGTATACTCCTTAGTCATAACAGGAGGCAGAGACACACAATAGCTATGGATCACACTAACAGAATATGGAGACACTAATGTGACAAGTGGTACAGGTATCTTGAGGATGTACCTGTACAGGAAACAAGCCATCATTAATATTATAGATCACAGATGTGCTAAACAGTGTTGCACTATAGCAACAATGTAAACAAACTTAGCAAGTCTGCTGTGTATGATGATTCATAGTCCATGTCTCACAAAGATGTGTCCATAGGTTAAAATGGCATACAAGCAACAGCATGTGAGTGTACTCTGTAGTCATAACATGAGGCAGCAGAGCCACAACAGCTGTGGATCACAGTAACAGAATATGGAGACACGCCACATTTGGTGCTGCTGTTCCAAAGTTGATGGGGTTATGCAATTGAAACACACAACTTTACAGATGTTGACAGTGTTATGTATGCACTGTATAGGTAAGTTAACATGCTATAACACTTACATTGTTCATGTGCATCAGGTGTTCTGTCATGGTCATGGTATAGTTCTGCTGCTGTAACACAAATATAACATGAAGGTAAGAAATGTGAATGAATGTCCTTCAATGAGAATTGGTATATGCTGCAGTGTTTGTGAATACCAACCATACTTGTACATCCTGGAACACATGCTTCAATACTTCTCCTAGGTATTCAGTCCTAGTAGGTGTTATGATGGGAGGCCAGGAACATCATTATCTCATCTGGGGGAGGCAATCATGGCCCACCTCCAGTGGCATTCCTTGCTCTCTCATAATGGCAAAGTCTGTTGGCTGCATGGAGGATCATATTAGAGCAACATTGCCGACAAGCCTCCCTGGATCTGTGTCCACTCAATGCCTTGATCATGTGTGTAAGATCTGTCCACACTTGATTTCTCCACACAGTATTTCCTGCCTGTTTGACTAAGTTCCAGTCATGCTGGAGCAGAGCATCTATAACTATTTTGTTTTTGCAAGGTAAAAATTGTCCCTCCCATTTCAGCTGGACATCTGAATGACAGGGTGATATGTGCAGCTTAGATTTTAATCTAATATGGGTTCACATATTGATATAACGATGTTCAAAGTATACGTCAAATGACTGCCTCATTTCTCATTTACAGTACATAGCTATGCAAAAAGATCCATGTTATCTATACTAAAGTGTAGAGATAAGTGAAAAAGAACATAAAAAACATGCCTGAATAGCTGATTCATCTGTCCTAACAGCATCAGCAGCATACATGTGCACAGCTATCAATCTATGCCACATTTGGATATGTGGTATATGGAGAGGTAAACCACTGCAAAATGATAAAAAACAGCAGCTAAAGGATAGTCCACACACGGTTTATTAAAGTAGGTGCTTTTTGTTCGATTGGTAATCAGAACTTCTTCAGATAACACACACATAAAAACTTCCCCATTTAAACAACTTTTCCAAATCAGTCATGTGATCTAAATTAACATAATTAATGACTTCTTCTTTCCTTTGTAATAAGTTAACCCTCTAAATACCTTACAAAGCTTAAAACCGCACTAAATAAAATGGAATACCAGAGTAAAATAACATCTGACAAAATGCTTATTTAAATGACCATTGTAATAGAATATATAGCTTACCTCTTCATAAACATACAAATCTGTTTCACTTTCCTGCACACTTCACCTAAATGGAATACATTTTCATTTTTATTCTTTAATATCTTAGAAGACCTTTCAGTTTTTAAAGACATAAAATAGAACACATCTCATTTAAACCAGGGTGGTGACAAGCATTTAGGCGAATTTGCCTCATGTGGCAAATTCGCCCAAATGCTTGTCACCACCCAGGTTTACATGAGATGTGTTCTATTTTATGTCTTTTAAAACTGAAAAGTCTTCTATTTTATGAGACTGTTTGTTTAAATAATTTGAGTACATTGATGCCACATGATTAATCAAGGGAGGTAGTATACGGTATTTAAACTGTATTTTTTAGGTTGATGGACATTACCTGAAGCAGCAGCTTAGTCTGTGAAAGCGCTTGTGTGTCGACAATAAAATTTTTATTGAAATTGGCCATTTTGGAGTCTGTCTGTCTTGCTGGATTCAGTAGTATAATAATGGTGTTGCCACAATTATAATCACACCCAAACACACCTAGCAATTATACCTCAGGCATGTAGGATGTCTCACATATTTTATCACAGTCAATGACAGACAGCATCACAAATGTGACCTTCATGATACGGTAAACAGCACAGCTACTGAAAATTTTACAGAAAAGAGGCAGTAAAACATTAGCTTATGAAAATGACCAGTTATGCACTCATGGCTTCATATAACAAAAACAACGTAAATGCTAAGCCATCCTGATGTTGTCTACATCCCACTGAATGTAATCGCGACTACTACTATATAATTAAGTATCAGAAAATATCATAAATTAGTCTCTAAGCATACAGTTTGTGAACAACCCTGTAAGTCATTGTTCTATAATGTCTGAAGTAGGTTTGTAGATGTTAATCTGAAATAACTATGGATATATGTGGATTCAGTACATCTCTGTAGTTCACCAGGACAAGTTTGCTTGTAGCCATATAGTTGTATACAGGGAAAACCTTGTTAGTGACGGACATGTACCCGTATGCATGCATATTGTTGAAATCTATCCCCATCCTTTGTATAACAGACAGAGTGTAATTAAGGGAATTACACATAACTTATGCATAAAAATATGTTTCATTTGTTTTGCACAGCATAGGTATGTGATAGCACTGTATTACAGCACAGCAATGCAGGCAGGTGAAAGCGTACCTTTGGAAGCTAGCTATCAGCCAGGTAAAACCCAGAAAGAGGTTATCTAAGTGCACAGAGCTTTTAACTACCATTTTCACTCACTCAAAGCTTTCCTCAAAATGGAGAATGTCAACATCTGTGCTGTAACAGAGACCTAGTTTAAAGAGGCAGAAAGCACCCCTGCGCTCCCAGTCTACAACTCATTCCATACCTTTTGGCTCCAGAATATAGCTGGAAGCTCCAAAGGCAGCAGTGTCTCCATATTCTTAAAGGATACACACACCTCTAGACTGGTAGCCCAGCATAATGCATCCGAGATACCTCAGGTACAACTAACATGGGGTAAGATGGCGATACAAGCCATAGTCTGCTATAGAACGTCAAAAATGTCCCAAGACTCTCACTCCAAGTTCCTAAGCACCCTGGAATCTATCAAGGTCCAACCCAATACTCTAATACTGGGTGACTTCAACTACCCTTCCATCAACTGGGAAAACTATTCAAGTACCAATGTACAGGACTAATGCTTTCTGGAACTTATCATTTCCAATGTCCTGGACCAGCTCATTCTGACCCCCACTAGAGGAAGCAATATCCTCGACCTGGGTATCACCAAC